>NC_052357.1:84588563-84684193 GCF_009727055.1 Benincasa hispida
CGCAATATCATCTATTTTCACTTCCCTCCCTCATCCCTCTCAATTCCTTTCTCTCTAGTCGAAACCCTAATGTTCCACGGCACAACACCTATTTTGTCTGTCTTCGACCGTTGTCTCTCATGAATCATCCTCATCCATCGATCTCGCACAGCCATTCGTGAATGAGATTATCGAAGTGTCGGTTCTGTTCATACACTATATACCTAGGACACGGTATTCAATTTATTCACAATGATGCGAAGGTAAGGGCGTAAAGTTGTTTTTTCTTAATGTGAAGGTTGTGAACTTTCAATACCTTTCTCGGCCTTTTGTAGTGTTTGAAGATTGCAAATTTTCCTGCTTTGTGTGTCTTGTTCTACTTATAGCTTGTAGGCATTTACTGGTGGTATGTCTCTTTTATCTTCTAATCTCATCCAATACTTACAAATTGACGAGACAACAACATTATGTTCTATCTTAACATGTTTGTGATTTGTTGTTTGTTATACCTATAAGGCTGTGGAAATAGTTAATCGTTCTCATTCGACTAAATTAGTGATGGTGGGGAGAATCGCTTAATCTAATATGCCTTTTTTTTTTTTTTTTTTTTTTTTTTTTTTTTGTAGATTTTTAGATTTTTTCAAAGAATTTTATGATGAAGAGAAATCCTCGTCAAGTAAAATACATTGAACATATAGGAGGTTGCATGGAAATGATATGATACAAGTAATTCCTTAATTTATCTGTGAAGCAAATGGGATTTTGTAAGTACAAATTTTATATTGATTCCTTAATTTAAAATTATACTTGTTGAGAAAAATGGGATTTTGTTGTTTCATTTGTATAATTCAAGACTCAACTTCCAAATTTGAGAGGAAGCACAATAGGCTAGAGACATTTGTCAGGAATTTCATCAAAGAGACAACGAAGGCTATTAAGAAGATTGATAAAGTAGTGTTTAGGGAGTTAAGGCACATTGTGCACTGAGATTTTAAATTTTTCTCATTCCCATTTGTCGTATGCCTATATATTTTAGGAATATCGATTCAGGTGTTAATTCAGATTCGTTACAGTTACAGAATGCATGGAGAGAAAGTAAATGAGCTTGGAGAGGCATGGAAGGAATTGGATCAGACCACCAATTTGATTAAATTATTGGGATGTATGTCCTAAAACTCGCAGTTTGTAAACTATAAACATATTTCTATTTACAATAAAGATGTTATTGAGAGAATTTCAATAAAGTTGTTATTGAATATATAAATTATATTTATAGATTCATAAATCCAATAAACTAACGAACCCATGCCTATGATATGAATACTTAAACAAGTAAAGACATAAAAAAGGATAAGTTTTAGTATATAGCCAAAACGGTTTATAAGTATATGGATAGGATTGGGTACCTTATTCTGAGGACGCTATTGATGTGGCTCGCTTTGTATATTGATACAAACGATGTGATCCAAAAGTCATTCATGTGGAGACATACGAGTGGAGGCATTCTATGCAAAAGATATTTGCACAAGACTGGATCACAAAATAGTCACTGTTCTTTATAACGACCATTTACTGTCAAAACTAACTATTCCAATTTGATAACCTAAGGTAACTCGATCTTAATTCTGGTCTAACTAAATACTCTTGTTTATTTGGGATTATCCTTTAATATGCATGGATGAGAGTGGCTCAACGTTGCCATTTAATAAGCCTTACATTTTAGGGGTAAGATCGGATAGATCGCTGGAAACATAGTCCTGTAAGACAGAATTCACTTCTAGCCATTTTAGGGTTAACAGATAAGTTGTTTGACTCCTGGTCTTGAACAAAGGGGTCATGCCCTCTCTATGCCTAAAAGGGACTTGGTTTATTGGTAACACCATAAACAAATCCTTTATTAAAGGATCAGTAGAGACTTAAGGAGCAAGTTGTATTATAAGGGTAAAACAGTAGGCTTTACCTAGTTGTAAATACGAACAACTTGTGAAGGATCAATAAATCAAGTGGATAGAAATATATCTACAGTGAGGAGAGTGAAACTACTGAGCTATACTAGTATGTCTTGGTAGTTAACGAATATTTGGTTTAAAGAATTTAACCGATTAATCTCAAATAGTTGGAGCTCATGATTTATAGATCCATTAGGTCCTTCTACTAACTCGAAAAAGGATCAAACCTTAGAATAACGTATTGAGAGAATTTGAAATCTTCAAATTTGGTTTAGGGGTTGGATTATTATATTTGATATAATTAACGTTAATTAATAAATTAAACGATTTTTTGGTGAGTTGAAAATATTTAAATAGATTTAAATATCAATTACATGAATAAGGGTTCATGTTTGGATTAGGTTTTTAATTAATCTAATATTTGATATTAAATTATTTATTTATTTATTTAAAATATAGTCTTTTAAATCAATTTAATTTTGAAATTTCAAAATCAGTTTTTATTTTAATTTAATTTGATTTTTATTTGAACAACTAAAAAGGAAAAAATAAATTGAAAATTGAAAAGTGTGATTTTCCCATTTTCTCCAATTAACCTCTACCTAATCCACTTAATTAGTGGAGTTTTGATTGTCAAACTCCCCTTCTATTTAGACTTGCATGCTTTAATTAAATAAATACATGGTTATTGATACTGAATTGGAGGCATGAAACCTTAAAATTAAAGGGGGAAGTGGTTACAGTTCTAGATGGCCAACGATAAACCAGTCATGGAGCAAATTCATGAATATAAAAATTTAGTGGCCAACGTACTCTCTGAAGGCATGAAGATGTACGAGGTTCTTCAAGTAAATGTGTTGTTTAAAAAGTTTCTACCCTTTTGGAGTGACTGCAGTAACCACTTGAAGCACAAAAAGAAGAATCTAACACTGCAAGAGCTCATTGGTCACATGCGCACTGAAGAAGCGAACAGAAAAAAAAAGATTAGATGAACTCTTTATCAATGAATTCAGTTAATGCTAACCATGTTGAATATCTTAATGTAAAAAGACGGTTCAAAAACAAAGGGAAACAAACAATAAAGGCATCACAAAAGAAAGGTCAATACAAGGACGCTAGTTGACGAATTGAGAAGTCTCAAGTGATCTGTTATGTCTATGGAAAACTTGGAAACAAATCCTACTAGTGCACCCAGAGAAAGGGAAGACCATATCAAAATTTTATTGTTGTCAAACCAGTCCCACAGGCCAAAGTTTTTTAGGACAATATCATTGTCGCAATGGTCTTGGAGGTAAATTTGGTGGAGAACAAGTCTGATTGGATCCTAGACACTGTGCATCAAGGCACTTTTGCTCAAACTGAGATCTTTTCCACGACTTCCAGGACACCGACAATGGCAAATGTATCTTCATGGAAAATTCAACAACTGTTAGTGTTCTTGGGAAAGGGAAGATTTTATTGTAACTTACTTCTAGAAAAGCTTTATCCCTTAGTAGTGTATTGTATGCTCCTTCTTTACATAGGAATTTAGTGTCAAAGAGTCTGTTGAACAAAGTGGGGTTTAACATTGTGTTTGAAGTTGACAAGGTCGTCATCACCAAAAGTAGTGACTTTGTTAGTAAGGGATACTTGTTTGATAGTCTTTTTGTCTTGAATGTTGTTCCTACTGCTATCTCCATGAATGAAAATGCCTCTCATTTTGCCTATATGGTTGAATCATTTGATGTGTGGTATGGTAGATTAGGACATGTTAACGTTGCATCAATTAAAAGACCTTTGTGTAGAAGCAAAATTTGCGTAATTTTAGTTGATTTTAGTAATAGATGCCCAATTTGTGTAGAAGCAAAATTTGCGGAAAAAGACCTTTTAAATCAATTACGACACGTAGCACTGAATTACTTAAACTAATTCACACAGTTTTAGTTGATTTTAGTAATGCTATGAATAGAGGCGGTAAAAAATATTATTTTTCTTTTATTGATGATTACTCTAGATATACAAAAATTTACCTTCTAAAATCAAAGGATGAAGCTAGTGGCATGTTTCTAAATTCAAGGCTAAAGTAGAAAATCAATTAGATGGAAGAATAGAAGAATTATATATGATAGAGGAGATGAATATGGTAATACTTTCCTTGAGGAATTATGTGAATTAAACGGTATAATTCATGAAGTAACTGCTTCGTATTCACCTCAACAAAATGGCATAACAGAACGTAAGAATATAATTTAAAAGAAATAATGAATGCTATGTTATTTTGTTCTGGATTATCCGATAATATGTGGGGGGAAGTTGTGCTTTCTACCTATTCCATAATTAATAGGGTTCCTCATAAAAGGTTGGATAAGACTCCCTTTGAGTTGCTGAATGGTTATCCACTTAATCTAGATTACTTAAGAGTATGAAGGTACTTCGCCAAGATGGCATCTCTAGAATTTAAGAATCTCACAATAGGATATAAAACTTATGACTGTGTTTTTATTGGTTATGTTAATAAAAGTGTTGAATATAGGTTTATGTGTTTAAGTGATAACTCAGTGTGTGAATATAGAGATATTGTGTTTTTTAGCATATTTTTCCCATGATTAAAATTGTTGATAAATTAGTAGAAAATTCACCCAATAATTAAACTACTAGTACTTCAAGCATCGATCAAATGTTGAACTCCCTCTTTCTAACCATAATAACATACTTGAGTTAGAGCCTAGAAGAAGTAAAAGACAAAGGGTTAGTAAGGATTTTGGACCTAATTTTCTAACTAACTTTCTAGTTGAAAATTCAGATAAAATAGACAATCATTTTACTTGCATGTACTTAATAGATAAGGATCCAAAAACTTATCAAGAAACTTTAAGCTCAGTAGATTCTAGTTTTAGGAAAGAGGCAAACAAGAGTGAATTAGATTCCTTAGTCATGAATCAAACATGGGAATTAGTAGAACTGCCTGAAAGAAATAAACTCATTAGGTATAAATGGATCTTTAAGAAGAAAATGAGACTAGATGGTACGATAGATAAGTTTAAAGCTAGATTAGTGATCGTGAGATACACACAAAAACAAGGCATAGATTATTTTGATACTTACTCACCATGACTACAATAGCCACTATTAGAGCTTTGATAGCCTATGCTACAATTTGTGGACTTCTAATACATCATATGGATGTAAGAACGACATTCGTCAATAGGAACTTGGAAGAGGAAATATGTATGACACAACCTGATGGTTTTTATGGTTGGTGGTCAAGAAAATAAGGTTTGTAAACTTACTAAATCTCTTTATGGTCTAAAACAAGCTCCTAAATAATAGCATAAAAAATTTAACAACACTTTATAAACAATGATTTTAAAGTAAACTGTTCTAACACGTGTATTTACTCAAATTTGTCCGGAGCTGACTGTTGTTGGGTTTTATGTCCTAAAACTCGTGGTATGTAAACAATGGAGCTTATTCTGAAAATTCAATAAAGGTGTTATTGAATAAATCTATTACTTGAATAGAAATCTAATAAACCTAAAAGTCCCTTGACTATTGGATGAGTACTTGAACTTTATGTGGAGACATAAAGGTGGATCAAGTTCGAGTAAATAGTTAAAATGATCTATAGTACATGGATTAGGTTAGGTATCTTATTCTGGTAACACTAATGGATACGGCCTGCTCTGTAGTTGTTACAAGGAGTTGTAAAGTGCTACAAATGAAGTGATCCTAATTCGTTCATGTTGGACATGAGGAGTGGGGGTATCCTTGTGCAAAAGAGTTTGTACAAGATCAGACCACGAAATGAGTCACTTTTACTTTATAACGTTGTTTATTGTTTAAGACTGACAATTTCAAAACGATGACCTAGGTAACTTCACCTTAATCCTGAGCTAACTATGAACTCCTGTTTATCTGGGATTGCCCTTAGATTTGCATAGGTGAGGGTTGGCTCAACAGTGCCGGCCAAATATGATTGTCATTTCAGGGGTAACACTAGATAGATAGCTGAGGACATAGGGTGTAAGAGGAAATTCACTCCTACCCGCTTTAAGGATAGTAGAGAGGTTGTTCCCTTAAGTGCTGATTCTGGGACTTAAACAAAGGATCCCGCCCTCTCATTTGGAATGAGAGGGACTCGGTTTTGTGATTGGATCATAAAACAATTGTTCATTAGGGGATCAGTGGGACTTAAGGAATAAGAGGTAATTTCGAGGGTAAAACAAAGATTTGACCCAGCAATTATTACGAACAACCTGTGAAAGGTTAACTTACTAATTATGGTTATATCGAGTGGATATAATATATCTAAAGTGAGGGGAGTTCAACTATGGGCTTTAGTGGAGTGACCCATTAGTTAACGAATTGGAGTTAGATAGGTCTAATGAGTTTAGCCGATTAATCTCGGATCGTTGATGCTCATGATCTATAGGTCCATGAGGTCCCTCTATTAGCTCGAAAATGGTTAACTCTAGAGTAGCATGATAAGTTAATTTGAAACGTTCAAATTAGAATCAAATGAAATTGGAGAAAATATATTTAAAAATGATTCAAATATATAAAGATGAATTTGTGTAAAAATTAATTTAATATTAGATATTAAATTAATTAGAATTATTTAAATTGTTTAAATAATTATTTATTAATTTTATTAGAAAATTAATTTTTGAAATTAATTTGTAAAATTAAAAAATATTCATTTTAGAAATAAAATATTAATTTAAAATCAAATTTTAGATTTTTGGAAAATGGAAAATCACACAAATTTGAGCAAATGGGGTTTTTATCTTCAAAGTAGCTTACAAGGAACCCAGATTCTCCTTTGCTTTACTCCAAGCATGAGCATCATCCCATGCGGAACTTCTCTTTGCATGATAGTCTGCAATATATTGAAGATATTGGAGTGAAGAAAGAGAAGAGAACCGACTGAATTTTTGCTGAAAAATTCAGATGAAGAAGGAGTTCTTCAATGGGTTTTGTCCAATGAATTTTCTCTATATTCCCTTGATTCTAGCTTATTTTGAGTCTCACAACTCAATCTAAAGCACCAAGAGGATAGTAGGGAAGATCTTGTGGTGGTCTACACAAGAATTCGAAGGTATGTTCTTGAAACCCTTTATACTCTATTTTTAGCATGTTTCTTTTCAACCAAAATTAATGAACTAAAGTGCTTATGGATCCTGATTTCTTCCGCTGCGTGATGGTGTCCATCCAACAACTGTGTGATGATATGTATGTATATTGCTGATATATTGATTTTTGGTACAAAGATGGATATTATTAATGATACCAAATTATTCCTATCCTCACAATTTGAAATGAAAGATTTAGTTGAGGTTAACGTCATACAAAGAGTTAAGATAAGAAAAACTGAAAATAGTTTCTCTCTATATCAATCACAATATATTAAAAAATTGCTAAATAGATTTGATAGTTTTAATGTTACACCTATAAGAACACCCAATGACTCTAGTATGAGTCTTAAGAAGAATAAAGGTGAAAGTGTCTCTCAATCTGAATATGCAAAAAATTTTGGAAATGTTATGTTTTTAATTAGCTAGACTAGACCCGATATTGCATATTTTGTGAGTAGACTAAGTAGATACACTCATAATCCTAGTAAGGATCATTGAACTACACTTCGTCGTTTGCTAAGGTAACTTAAAGGTACAATGGATTTTTCTCTGCATTTCGATAATTTTCCAACAGTGTTAGAAGGATATTGTGATGCAAATTGGGTAAAAGATAACAACAAAATAAGTTCGACTAGTGGATGCGTATTTATACTAGGAGGAAGTTTTATTTCATGAAAATAAGGTAAACAAACCTGCATAGCATAATCCCCTATAGAGTCGGTATTTCTAGCACTAGAGCTAGCTGGACAAGAAGCAGAGTAGCTAAGATGACTGCTAGAAGACGTGCCACTATGGAGGGCTTCTATACTAGTATCTTTGCACTGTGATTCATAAGCTGCCATAGGTATTGCCAAAAATAGTGTGTATAATGGCAAAAGAAGACATATTCACCTGAGACATGGAGCTATGAAACAATTGTTGAAGGAAGGAACTATCTCCTTAGAGTATATGAGGTTTGAGAGGAATTTAACAGATTATCTCACCAAAGGCCTAACAAGGAGAGTAATCCTAGAGTGTTCAATTAATGTGGGATTTAATCCCTTAGTGTGATCCATAGACTTGATGGATAATTTGTGACTGATCCATAGCCCTTTATGTTGGGTGATCTATTGCGATAGACTTGATGGATAATCTCTAAAATCTTCATAACTCAGTTTTTAGTTGTATATTGCAATATACTTGATAAAGCATCTAACGTGAAAGTGAAGGTGTGGATTATGAAAGAGTTTGAGGGTATTTTTCTAGAGCTTTCACGATGACCCAAGGTTTTATGTGAATAGCCCAAATAGCATATGATACATAATTTTATCGCTGAATCAAGAGAGAAATCAAAAGGATTGAAACATATTGTTGGGGTCTCAACTATAAATTACAAAATTTCAAGAGGTAACTCACTTTGGTAAATTTAGTTGTTGGCTTACTTCACTATGTATCAATTCAAATCACAAGTTATTGATGTTTAAGTTACCATCATTCCATTGCTTAGAATCATTACTATCTTTTTATTTTCACAGTACTTGTAGGTCATTTGTGGTATTGCTGGGAATAATCCATACTTACCAAGGCCTAAGGCCCATGAGAGAGTCACATGGTGAACTCCACCTTCTCTTGTCCCACATTGGAGAGTTAAGGAGTGACTAGAGGGTATAAATAGGAGAATACTTCTAGTGACTTATAAAAGTGGGTAGAGGGGCAATAGAGGGCCTTTTCTCACACATGTGTACCGTTGTCGCTATCGTCCAATCAATTGGACGGGCGGGCTTGGGTAACAACGTTTGCGCAAAAAAAAAAATTAACATTCTTTCTTCACCTACATATCCATGTACTCTCCACCTCATCGAAGTGTTTTAATCTTTTTACCTAACAAATTTTCAACTTCAGCCTTATAATCCTTGAACTTTTTTAATTTGTCAAACATATGTTGCATTATGTAAATATACTCATATCTTGAATAATCGTCCGTAAAAGTGACAAAATATTCAAACCTTCCTTTAGCGTTGACACTCATCATACCACAAAGGTCTGAATGTATAAGCTCTAATGGTTCTTTGGCTGTATAACCTTTTCCAGTAAAGATTGTTTTGTCATTTTTTCCTCTAAGCAAGATTCACATACAGATAAAGAATTTTCTTCTAACTTGTTTAGAAGTCCTTCTTAACCAACATTTTAATCCTATTGAGATTAATGTAACCTAATTTTAGATGCCAAAGTTGAGCATTATCTTTAAAAGAAAATTTTCTTTTCTTAGTTTAGTGGTTGCAGTGTTGAACATTTCAAAATTGTGGCGCATTTTAAATACTAATGACATTAGTACATATAAGTTGCTTTCATTTGTTGCAGAACAAATACCAGTACCATTTTTCAAGACAAATGTTTTACCCCGAATAAAAGATACATTAAAAGATTGTTCTAACAAACATGAAACTGAAATCAAGTTTCATTTAAAATTAGGAATATAATAAACATTGTTTAACAACATAAACTTTTATTAAAAAAACAACTTCAAACTCCCAACTACAATCGCCGAGACAACCTCTCCTGTTCTAACTCATAGAGTCATCTCTCTTACTGCCAGTTGTTTCCATGACCTAGAAGTACAAATGTGATTAGTGGCTCATGAATCAAGTATCCAGGTATAATTATCATTTTCCACCAAATATGTTTCTAGAACTAGTAAATCATATTTACCTTCTTTTTCCTTCTTTTTCTCAACCAAATATTTTGGGCAATTCCTTTGTTAATGTCCATCTTGGTTGCAATAATAACAGGTTCCTAATGCAACCTTGACCTTCTTGCCTTTTTGGGCAGTAGCAGTAGTGATGGCTTTGTTCCCCATTCCATCCTTCTTGTTTTTCCACTTCTTCACATTGGATGAAGAGGGAGACATGGATTTAATTCCAAAGGTCGAGCCTCTGATGAATTTTTTCTTGTTGGAAAAGGCAACATTTACCTCCCAATTAGTTCATTTGGCTTTCATTAAAGACTAAAAAGTTTGTAGCTTGTTAAGAAGGGTGGTGAGGTTGTAGGCAATTTTTTCACAACACAATTACTACAGAATTGCATAAAGCTATCCAACAACGATTGCATGATAAAGCTCACCTGACTGTGCTCATTTATGAGACTTCCATTCATCTCAGCGATATTAAAATGGTTCATCATGTTAAGGACATGTTCCGTAAGAGACGATCCTTTAGCTATCCGTGCATTAAAGATGAACTTAAGAGCATCATGCATGGCTTGTGAGAAAGGTTTTCCAAACATGTCACGCAATGATTCTTTGATCTAACATGCAGTGATCATGGTTTCATGATTTTTTTGCTAGGACTTTAGATAAGCCTGCCAAAATATAGACCTTTGCCTTATCATTGGCCTCGGTCCACCTCTCATAAGCATCACGAACACTTCTTGATGCATTATGCTGATAACTTGTAAAAATACAAGTTATGTTTACTCTTAAAATTGGAACAACTAAGGTTTTTAATGATAGATTCTTCTCATTTTTAAAAGAAACGAATGGATTTATTCAAACATTAGCAAACTCATGCAAAAGAAGTTTTATTACTAAATATCGTGGCACTAACGCATTGTATTGCAGGATTTCAACGCAAGGATTAACGCTAACGCATTAGACAAGTGCCGCAGGAAAAGCTCTAACGCATGGGTCGTGCATCGGAGGGAGTTCAATGCAAAGAAGATTCATTGCTCCAGGCTGATTGTGTCACATCACCATTTGCAAGTATGGGCACCTGCAGCAAGCGGCATCTGAAAAGCTTCCGAGAGTCAGGCGGCTAATCAAGGCATGGACATTAATGCTGACCAAGACATGGACTTTAATGCTGCCCATTCACCAAGTGGACATGACCAACGCCTATAAATAGATGAAGTCCCTCCAGAGTTAAGGAGTTCGGAATATTATAAAGATCCTTACTCTCTGTATATTGTAGCCATAATTCTAGTTCTGTAGAGGCTGTGCTGTGGTGCTAGACGATCAGAAGGGTTGAGAATCACCACCACGCCGGTCAGGGAGCGGAGGAAGCTAATCATGAGAAAGACACTTCATCCAATTCCTAAACAAGTGATTGTATACAATGAGTTTGAGCCAAAGAAATACAAGAGAATGTATTCTTTGGCTTGACTCAGTTTCCTTCTTCTCATTTATCAATTTCATTCCATTTGATTAAATATTGTTTTTGTAAAGACTCTCTGTTTCTTTATAAAATTCATATATTTGATCCATCATACTTGCCATTGTTTATTTCTTGTTTATGTTGAATGCATTAGTACTTTATGCACAACTTCATTCTAAAGCTTAAGCCAACTTGACAAATTAGTAAAAGCATTTTTAACATAGATTGTTCGAAAGAATACTAAGCTGCATTAAGTAGGACGCCTAGTATAGCTAGAGATAGACTTACTAGTGTCCATTGCATTTTGTGTTAGACGCATGCATCCTAGAGATAGGTTTTGTATGTTATTCGCGTTGAGAAATGTTGAACAAAGTCTAACGCATAAACAAAAGATAAGCAAATCATCCCATCTCATTCACATCACATCCTAGTTGTGTACACTCATCTTAGACCGACGTGTCCACATACCTTAAACTCCATTTTCGCATGATCCATCATTCACCACTCAACGCTTTTGCATCTCTTGCACAAACACAACAATTTAGTGTAAATAATACATTTCTCACATTCATTTGGGAAAACCCCTATAGTAGATACCACGCAAGGTCTACGTTTGGTTAACTGAATCCCTGAGTTCGACCCTGGACTTATCAGGAACCTAAATTAGATTTATACTTGGGTCTGGTTTAAGAAAACTTGAACGTCATTAGAAGGAGTTGTGTGCATTCTGTGCATATATCTAATGCCCAACGCGTTACAAGTATTTAAACGCATTGAAGAATAAATGCATCACTTATAATTAAAACTTATTTCTTCAATTTATTTTATACAATACACTCCTAGAGCAAATCACGATAGCAACGAACAAGTTTTTTGCGTCGTTGCCAAGGATTCAGAAATAAAAACTAACCTGAAATTTCGTTTGTATCTGTTGTAAGAACACTTCGATCAAGGGAGTATTACGATTTAAGCCTAAGCTTGTGACCGTTTATGAGCAGGGAGAGCACTCCTGATCTCAGAAAGGACCCCGAGATTGAAAAGACCTTTCGGCGTAGGAACCGATCTAATCGTCGTCGAAAGTTGAGGCAGCAATTTCTCAGACAACAGACCAGGAAACGAGCAATGGCGAAAGAACAGGCAAATCAACAACTAGCTCACGCTGCACAGAATCCAATCCTAATGGCAAATAGAAGCACGCATCCCATAAGGGAGTACGCGTCCCTTGTACTGTATGATTTCTTTCAAGGAATCATATACCCAACACCGGATGGAATCAGGTTTGAGATGAAATATGTTATGCTCTAAATGCTCCAATCAGCTGGACAATTTGGGGGTGGTCATGGTGAAGATCCCCACGCCCACATGAAGCGTTTCTTGAAAACGTGTAATTCATTTGTGATTTCTGGAATCACCTTAGAGGCGATCAGGTTGTCCTTGTTTCCCTATTGTTTGCGTGATGACGAAAAACAATGGGTGAGCTCACTGGAGCCTAGTGAAATCACCATCTGGGAGAATTTGGTGGAAAATTTTATGCAAAAATACTTCCCACCTACCACCAACGCGAGAAGGTGTCGAGAGATTATAAACTTTGAACAAGAAGATGTTGAGACCTTAAGTGGGGCATGGGAGCGTTTTAAGGGCTTGGTCAAGAATTGCCCGAACCATGGACTGCCTCTAAATATCCAAATGGAGACATTTTATGGAGGACTGAATAGAGCATCGCAGATGACAGAAGACGTAGCAGCAGCCGGTGGACTTATTGACAAATCTTACACTGAGGCTAAAGAGATACTAGACCGCATGCTAAACACAATATTGAATGGGTGGATGAAACGTATGATGGAAGAGCTGACAGAAAGAAGAGATCTCAGAACGTTAATTCTATCGATTCCAACGCAATAGCCACATTTTCTGCTCAAGTGGCTATGATGACCAGCCTTCTACAGAACATAACGCTGGGAAACGCATCAAATCAGCAGAAGGTGAATCAGGTAGAGGCGTTTGGGCAGCCCATGGTTAGCTGTGTGGGCTGTGGAGATCCTCAGTCCTATGCTGAATGTCCACAAAACCCTCAGTCAGTATGTTTCATAAAAAAATAACCCATTCTCCAATAGATATAACCCTGGATGAAGAAACCATCCGAATTTTTCTTGGACAGAAGGAAATCATCAAGAGCACCACCCGGGGGCGAACCATCAGCAAAGGAATGGACCGCCGCCAGCATTTCAACAAATTCATCAGCAACATCAACAGCTCTTTAATAAAGGAAAACAGGCGTCGAGCTCAGGATCTCCGCTTGAGAACCTATTGAAGGAGTACATAGCCCAGAATGACGCATTGCTGAAAAGTCAGGCCTCATCTATCAGAAACCTCGAAATCCAGGTAGGGCAGATAGCAAGCGAGTTGAAAAACAGGCAGCCTGGAGTTCTACCTAGCAATACTGAAACACCTGGGAACAATAATGGGAAGGAGCAATGTCACGCGGTGACGTTGCGAAGTGGAAGAGCACTTGAAGAAAGAATAATGAATTCAAGAAATAGTAGTCCTTTGAAAGAACGCATCACACGTTCAATGGATCAGGAAGAAAGAACACCCGAGACTACAAGCCATTTAGAACCCAGTACGTCTAATGCGAGAAAATGTAAAGTTACTTTGAATGCACCATTTCCTAGGCATCTGATGCAGAAGAATGATGAACAACAATTCAATCGCTTTCTTGAGCTCTTGAAGTAGTTGCATATCAACATTCAGCTGATAGAGGCTTTGGAGCAGATGCCAACATATGTCAAACTTTTTAAGGACATTTTGACGAAGAAGAGAAGAATCAGTGAGAAGGAGGTAATAACACTAACGTAGGAGTGTAACGTGTTAGTAAGCAACAGTCTATCAAAGAAGCAGAAGGACCTTGGGAGTTTCACAGTTCCTTATTCGATAGAAAGATTGGATGTGGGTCATGCATTGTGCGATCTAGGAGCCAGTATTAATCTCATGCCACTTCCAATTTTTAAGAAATTGGGGATTGGCGAAGTACAACCCACTTCTGTTACTCTTCAGCTCGCTGACAGAACAATTAAGTACCCAAAAGGGAAGATTGAAGACGTTCTCGTAAAGGTTGATAATCTCATATTCCCAGCAGACTTTATTATCTTGGACTATGAAGCGGATAGGGAGGTACCAATTATCCTTGGACGCCTCTTCTTAGCTACTGGGAAAGTTTTAATTGACGTGCATAAAGGCGAACTAACTATACACGTGAAAAATGAAGAGGTGAAGTTTAATATGCTCAACGTATTAAAGTTCCCAGATAGTGAAAATTGTCAACTAAACAGTGTTGAGTTGCCTGAAGAAGAGAATCATGTATGTGAGGTCCTCGCATTGGAGGAAAACCTGAAAGAATCAGAGCCGCCAAGTCTGAGTGAGCGGTGGACAAAACCAATGCGTCCATCACTTGAAGAACCACCAGAACTCGAGCTGAAACAGTTACCTGGACACTTGAAATATGCATTCCTTGGAACCAACAACACTTTACCTATGATTATTTCCGCAAATCTTACAGATCCTAATGAGCCATCTCTCTTGCAGATGCTGAAAAAGCACAAGCGTACAATAGGCTGGACGCTTGCGGATATCCGTGGCATTAGTTCATCTTATTGCATGCATAAGATTAGGCTGGAAGAATGGAAGTCGGGGGCAATCGAGCCTCAAAGAAGGCTGAACCCCATAATGAAAGAAGTAGTTAAGAAAGAAATTCTAAAATGGTTAGACGCGGGAGTCATTTATCCTATATCCGACAGTACCTGGGTAAGTCCAGTCTAATGCGTTCCCAAGAAAGGGGGAACGACCATGATAGTCAACAGCAATAATGAACTCATACCCTCGAGGACTGTCACGGGCTGGCGCATCTGTATGGATTACAGGAAACTCAACGCAACAACTAAGAAAGACCACTTCCCCTTTCCTTTCATCGATCAAATACTTGACAGACTTGCGGGCAAAGAATTTTATTGCTTTCTCGATGGATACTCTAGTTACAACCAAATTCTGATAGATCTGGAAGATCAGAAGAAGACTATGTTTACTTGCCCTTTGGAACATTTGCATTCAGAACCATGCCCTTTGGGCTGTATAATGCACCTGGGATATTTCAAAGATGTATGATGGTTATCTTCTCTGACTTCCTAGAAAAGACCATTGAAGTCTTCATGGACAACTTTTCAGTCTTTGGAGACTCGTTCCAGTCATGCCTAGATAATTTGGAGGTCGTCCTCGCTCGATGCGAGGAAACAAACTTGGTGCTAAATTGGGAGAAATGTCACTTCATGGTGACTGAAGGAATTGTCTTAGGTCACAAAGTATCTAAGGCTGGCTTGGAAGTAGATGAAGAAAATAGATGTCATAACAAAACTTCCACCACCATCAAATGTTAAAACTTTACGAAGTTTTCTAGGGCATGTCGGCTTCTATAAACAGTTCATTAGAGGATTCTCTCAAATTGCGCGACCTTTGAGCGCATTACTAGAGGCGAACCGGCCTTATGATTTTAATGAAGACTGCACTGACGCATTTGAAACCTTGAAGTATGCATTGACGACAGCCCCAATACTGATAGCACCGAACTGGACGCAGCGCTTTATTCTCATATGCGACGCGAGTGATGTGGCAGTAGGAACAATGTTAGGGCAAAAGAAGGGTAATTTGAGACACCCCATCTCTTACGCGTCCAAAACACTAAATGACTCTCAGGAACACTATACCACTACTAAAAAAGAAATGTTGGCTGTAGTGTGTGGCATTGAAAAGTTTCGATCTTACTTAGTTGGTGCGTCAGCCACCATATACACCGACCACTCAGCCATAAAATTCCTGATGAGCAAAAAGGCTATGAAGCCAAGGTTGATAAAATGGGTGTTGCTGCTACCAGAGTTTGATATTGATATCCAAGACAGAAAGGGAACAGGAAATCAGGTGGCTGACCACCTGTCCAGGCTAGAGAATCAAGAAATGCAAGCCCAAGAAGGTGAAATCAAGGACGCATTTCCTGATGAAAGCCTGTTTAGAGTTGAAGGCAGGGAACCTTGGTATGCGGACATAGTTAATTATTTAACCACCAAGTAATTCCCTAGGAACTTCAACTTTCAGCAAAAGAAGCGGTTAATTCATGACAGCAAGTTTTATTTTTGGGATGAAACGTTTCTATATAAACAATGCGTCGATGTGTTCCGTAGGAGGAGACACAATGCATCTTAGCTGAGTGTCATGACTTTCCTTACAGAGGGCATTCCGGTGGGCAAAGAACCGCCGCGAAGGTTCTTCAAAGCAGATACTTTTGGCCCACCCTCTTTAAAGACGCGAGGGAGTTTGTTCGAAAATGTGACCCCTGTCAACACACCGGAATATTTCTTCAAGGGACGCAATGCCCATGAACAATATTCTCGAAGTTGAGCTGTTTGATGTTTGGGGCATAGATTTTATGGGACTTTTTCCCCTGTCCTGTGGCCATTAGTACATCCTGCTTGCAGTAGATTATGTATCTAAGTGGGTAGAAGCAGTAGCCTATGCTAGGAATGATGTGTCCACTGTATCTAAGTTTCTTATCAGGAACATTTTTACACGCTATGGAATGCCAAGAGCCCTGATAAATGACGAAGGTACGCACTTCATTAATCGCATCATTTCCAAATTACTTGCAAAATATAATGTGAGGCACAAGATCGCCACTGCTTATCACCCACAAACAAACGGTCAAGCGGAAGTATCAAATTCAGAAATCAAGTCTATCCTGGAGAATGTCGTCAATACAACGCGAAAGAATTGGGCACAGAAGCTGGATGAAGCGCTCTGGGCCAACAGGATTGCGTACAAAACTCCTATAGGTATGTTTCCATACTCTCTTGTATTTGGAAAAGCCTAACATTTACCTTTAGAGTTCGAGCACAAGACGTTTTGGGTAGTTAAGAAGTTAAACATGAACTTGGATTTCGCTGGCGCTCAACGCAAACTTCAGCTCAACGAGCTCGAGGAGTGGCGATTGAACGTGTACGAGAACAACAAGTTGTACAAAGAAAAGACAAAGTGTTGGCATGACCAATGCATCAGTAAGAAAGAACGTGTTATTGACCAAAAAATTCTATTGTTCAATTCACGTGTGTGTTTGTTTCCAGGAAAACTAAAATCCAGGTGGTTAGGACCTTTTATTATTAAGACAATTTTTCCATATGGACCTGTGGAAATAACGCGAGAAGATGGAACCAACGCATTCAAAGTAAACGGCCAGAGAGTGAAGCCTTACTTTGAAGATGGACTGGAACGCCAAAGTCATCTCTCGCACTACGCGAAGCCAATTGAAGCCCGCGTCGAAGTATCCTTGCGTTTGCATCGCCATATATTCCAGGGACGCTACCTCTATCTTTATCTTTTTTCATTATGTATTTTACGATGCGTTTGAGTTTGTTGATTTATTTGTTTGTTTGTTTTAAGATTGTTCTTTGCTTTTGTTTTTATAAAAATTGGAAACTTATTTGTTTTTCTTTAAAAGTTGTAAATGATCGAGTTGGGAATAACGGACGCGTTAGATGCAAGTCTAATGCATGGCCCAGTTGAAGGGACGCGTCCCGAGAACACAAAAACACTCGAGTATTTAGATAATCGAGAAGTCCCTTTAGCTTTACATTTATTACAGACGTCAGCCACTAACCCACTCTCTCAGCCTATAAAATGACCCAACGATTCGAAGCCTTCTTCTTCTTCATTTTCACTCTCGAGTTCTCTGAAACAAAAGAAAGAAAGAAAAAACCTCTCCGTCTCCTTCACTTCCGATTCGCTCGAGCTTCTTCGGCCACAATGTCGTCCGCCTCAAATAGCCAGAACCAGACCGTGAGCTTTGGGAACGACTCACCGATAAGTTCTTTTTCCTCGTCCTCTGTTTCGATTTCACCTCCCATGTGCCCTAGAAAAACCACCCAAACCAAACCCACACAAGGCGGAGCCACCTCTTCCCAGCGGCCACCTATTTCAAAACCTTCCGCAGCCCCGACAAAACTTCCTTCCAAGACAAGGGCCAAGACATCTATAAAACCAAGGATGAGTCCATCATCTACGGTCGCCTCCAAACCGTACACCAAGCCTACCCCACCACCAGTCATCTCTAACATCACTATGGTGGGTGCAACGCATAATCCACTCCCAGCCTATGTCCACAACGCACCGTCACCAGCTGTGCGTCCACCACCTGCACTTTCTATCGAGCCCTTGGCAACCATTTATCCAGTGGAATCAGATGCGTTGAGCCAACCAACTCGTTCACCCATCCTCATATCTTCCCCCAGGACGCCTCATACCCCAGTGGGCACCCCTCCATTTACTCCACCCATACCACCCTCTGACAATCCTGCTTCAGAGCGTAATCTTGAAGAGTTGGCCGAATTGGCTCGACTGGACGAGCAAGAGGTTTTTGGTACGATCTTGGCGTTCCTCAATCAAAGCCAAAAGAAAGAGAAGGTGATGCATTCAGACCAACCTAATGCATCACTTGATTAGACGAAGCGGAGCGGTATGCTATGATGCTTGAAGAGGAATTAGAAGAAGAAGAAAGGGAAAAAGAAAAAGAAAGGGAAGAAGAAAATAGAGAAGGGAGAATTAGCCCTGACGCGTCTCAACCACGCCCATCCGACGGGAATGAAGGGCCTTTAAAATAAAAAAGAGTTACAAGAAAAAGAAGATTGATATTGGAGGAAGAAGAAGATGAGCAATCTGCATCCGGACCTGAGGGTGCAACGCATAAAAACAGCTCAAGGCACGACGCACTAGAGCAGGAATTGGAATACTACCAGCCCTCAAGGGAACGGCTAAGGAACACGGATGTCCAAAGCGAATTGGAGAATGAACTGAGAGAACTGGCAAAGTAAGCAAAAGAGCATGCGGCAGGAAAACGCAAGGTAACCGACGCGTTACCTAAGAAGACCTCGGGAAGAAAACGTCAATTTAGTGACATACTCGTAGAAAAAGGCTTCTTTCCTGAACACCACCCACTGGCAATTTACATAACTGAGACAATAAACACATTGGGGTGGAATCAATTCTGCATTGGGCACACCCGTATTTGGCCAAACCTCGTCCGCATGTTCTACAACAGTGACTTTGATATGAAGAAGAACACAGCTTTTGTTGATGGGGTGTTAATGCGTTTCTCAGCTAACAAAATAAACGAAGTGTTCAACATTGACAGTAATCTGGACGCGAAAGGAAACCGCATCTTGGAGCAGCCTACGCCAAGCCAATTAGAAGATGCATTAAGGACAGTAACCAAACCTAGAAGCAAATGGCAAACATCGAGAAATGGGGCAAAAATGTTAGCTTCCAGGAATTTAACTCCAGACGCAAATTCGTGGTATTACTTGATCAAACGGAGCATCATGCCTACAACGCATGATGAGACATTATCAAAGGAATGCGTCCTGGCTACCTATTGCATCATACAGTTCATCCCTTTAGATGTTGGAAGAATTATAAGGGATCAGATCAAGGCCATCAAGACTAAGCCACGAGGGCAACTCTACTTTCCATGGCTAATCTGTGCACTATGCGAACGCGGGGGCATTCTTCTGGGAGATGATCATGAAGATATCAATGGCTTGATAGACATAAAGTTAGTGAGGCGTCTACTTCGCGGTTCGCCGCATCAACCTGCCTTACCTGCCGAGGAAGTGGCAACCAAGCCTCGATCATCCAAATGCGCCCCCAAAAGAAGACGCGTCCAAATTGTTGAACACAGTAATGAAGCTTCAGAGCACGAAGAACATAAAGCTGAGCTTGAACTTCCAGCTGAAGAAGCGCAACCACCCCTCAATCTTACTTTCCATGACTCACCATTGGCCCCGCCAAAAGGGAGTCTTGATCAAACACACTGAGAACCAACTCATATAGATCAGGAGATCCCTTATTCCCTTCCTTCGCCCCAACCAAGTCCAGTTCCCAACTTTGTGCCTCTTACAATAATTTTTTAGCCAACTGGGCTAGGGTCAAGAAACGCAACAAATTTTGAAGACCCAGTTGGATGAAATGAAGAACCAACACCACCCAATGCAGTGCAGACTTAGAAGAGTTGAAAACTTTTATCAGTGATCAGTTCAGACCACTGGCCGTGTCTATCGAAGGTCTTCAGCAACAGAATCAGGTTCTAAGGGATTATCTAAGGCAGCAAACAAGACTGATGCAAGACCAATTTGTTTACACAATGCAATACATCAATCAGGTCTTGGTAGGAATGTTTGCTCTGCCTCCACTGCCTGCCCATCTTAGAAACCCCCTTGCGTTTTATGGATGAAGACCCTGAGGAAGAACGCAGAGATGACGCGCCAGCACAATAGAGTTTTGGGGTGTTCGGTTATTTTTTTAGTTTGATTTAATTGTTTTTTTGTATCTGCTTGACTTGTTTGTTTACTTCATTTTAATTTATGAAAATGAATGGGAAATTCCTATCATTTTGTTCCTTGCGTTTGATCTTGGCATACTTGATTTTTGTTCTTTAGATATTTTCTAAGTCTTGTGCTTTGCTTGACCTCAATGATATCAACTATATGAAATCTATAAGTATAGAGTAGGCGTTAGGAAAATCAATAAGGCCTGAATTTCTCTAAAAAGGTTGTCTACTTTCTAACGCGTGCAAGCTTTAAGTCTTAAACTCCTTTCAGACTCTCAAAACCTTTTTGAAATTTTGTTTCTCTTTTAGCAATGAGGATTTAGCTCGTCTCCAAATTTGGGGATGAGGGAAATCCAAGTTAAGACGCATCAAACGAATACATCATAAAGAAAAGCGGACAAAATAAGAAAAATATTAAACGCGACTTCTCTGTCATTACTTCAAAAGAAAAACCTTAAAATGGCATGAGTTTAGTTGGAACAGGCATTTAGCCATAGTTGGATGCTCACATGACACCCGTGGGGGCAAGCCAAAATGAAGTTAAGTCTCCTAGATCAACGCGTCCCATATAACTCCTCTATCTAGTCTGAAGAAATTATATCTTGAAACGCATGAATATCATATATGAGTTTAGTTGTGAAGGGTTCTCACCAGTAGTTGGATGCTTGCATGACACCCGTGGAGGCAAGCCAAAACGAAAGTGGGATACCTGGAACAACGCATGGGTAAAATAAAAATTCATAATTATTTTTTCTTTTTATCTGGCATTTATCTTAAAAAGTGCATCTAACGCATTGCTGGTTTAGAAAAAACGAGATTGTTTTGAGAAATGAAAGGAGTTGTGATAAAAGGCCTGCTGCACCTGAAACTAAACATTAGTCCTTTTAAGAAAAGAGTCAATCTGAGTTATATTTTCCAAACTCTTATCTCAAACTTATGACTGAATATGATGAGAGCCGAACTCTGCACACTTAAGACAAAGGAGATAACAAAAAATTATTTTGAAATACTTGAGGACAAACATTGTTCAAATTTGGGGGTGGTGATAACTTATAGAAATACAAGTTATTTTTGCTCTTAAGATTGGAACAATTAAGGTTTTTAATGATAGATTCTCCTCATTTTTAGAAGAAACACATGGATTTATTCAAACATTAGCAAACTCATGCAAAAGAAGTTTTATTACTAAATATCGCGGCACTAACGCATTGTATTGCAGGATTTCAATGCAAGAATTAATGCTAACGAATTAGACAAGTGCCGCAGGAAAAGCTCTAACGCATGGGCCATGCGTCGAAAGGAGTTCAACGTAGAGAAGATTCATTGCTCCAGGCTGATTGTGTCACATCACCACTTGCAAGTATAGGCACCTGCAATAGGTGGCGTCTGAAAAGCTTCCATGCAGCAGGCGGTGTCTGAAAAGCTTCGAGCGTCAGACGGCTAATCAAGGCATGAACTTTAATGTTGATCAAGACATGGACTTTAAATCTGTCCATTCACCAAGTGGTCGTGACCAACGCCTATAAATGGATGAAGTCCCTTCAGAGTTAAGGATTTCGGAAAAATTATAAAGATCCTTACTCTCTGTATATTGAGCCATAATTCTAGTTCTGTAGAGGTTGTTCTGTGGTGCTAGACGATCAGAGGGTTCGAGATCACCACCACCGCCGGTCAGGGAGCGGAGGAAGCTAATCATGAGAAAGACACTTCATCCAATTCCTAAACAAGTGATTGTATACAACGAGTTTGAGCCAAAGAAATACAAGAAAATGTATTCTTTGGCTTGACTCAGTTTCCTTCTTCACATTTATCAATTTCATTCCATTTGATTAAATATTGTTTTATAAAGACTCTCTGTTTCTTTATAAAATTCATATATTTGATCCATCATACTTGTCATTGTTTATTTCTTGTTTATGTTGAATGCATTAGTACTTTATGCATAACTTCATTCCAAAGCTCAAGCCAACTTGACAAATTGGTAAAAGCATTTTTAACTTAGATTGTTCGAAAGAATAACTAAGCTGCATTAAGTAGGATGCCTAGTATAGCTAGAGATAGACTTACTGGTGTCTATTGAATTTTGTGTTAGACACATGCATCCTAGAGATAGGTTTTGTATGTTATTCGCGTTGAGAAATGTTGAACAAAGTCTAACGCATAAACAAAAGATAAGTAAATCATCCCATCTCATTCACATGACATCCTAGTTGTGTACACTCATCTTAGACTGACACGTCCACTTACCTTAAATTCCATTTTCGCATGATCCATCATTCACCATTCAACTATTTTGCATCTCTTGCACAAGCACGGCAATTTAGTGTAAATAATACATTTCTCACATTCATTTAGGAAAACCTCTACAGTAGATACAACGCAAGGTCTGTGTTTGGTTAATTGAATCCTTGAGTTCGACCCTAGACTTACCAGGAACCTAAATTAGATTTATACTTGGGTCTAGTTTAGGAAAACTTGAACGTCATTAGAAGGAGTTGTGTGAGTTCTGTGCATATATCTAATGCCTAACGCGTTACAAGTATTTAAACGTATCGAAGTATAAACGCATCACTTATACTTAGAACTTATTTCTTCAATTTATTTTATACAATACACTCCTAGAGTAAATCACGATAGCAACGAACAAGTCCAGGGGCTGGAGGACATTCCTCTATGAGAACGAATTTGAGGTCATCCACTACCAAAACCATATTCATCGTATTTTTCTAAGTTGTATAATTTTCTCCAATTAATTTTTCGGCGTCAAGCAAAGTAACAATTGAGCTAGACATGTTGATACAAGATAAATCAATTATATTAGACACTTGTGCAAAATTTCATTTTTTATTTTAATCCAATTAGTTTAGCAAAAACTAATAATGAACCCAACACTATTTATTTTGCAATGATACATTCAGTGATTTGGAATAAATTCCACCTCAAGGTGTATAGTTATTTCTTATCACTGAAGTGAGACACTCTCAATCAAATCTTATCCCATTATAACTCCTTGTTCATATAATATTTAATTATCATTCATTTGATCAATAAATCAATAACTGCCTTAATGCTTTATCGTAAGTGCAACTCTTCATTTTCAACCCTATAACCTTGCCCCAACCAGTCTACCTTAGGAAAGAACATGATTGGAACAATTGATTATAGTGATCTTATCCATTTCTAGAATTGGATATGTCTCTTTCCCATGTAAACATCTTCCTAAGGAGGATGCTCCCAGGGCTCTACGAGGCTGAGCATGGAAATGACGTTTCAAACAAATGAAGGAGACCGTAGGATGTTTTGATGCACGTCCTTCTCCAACTTACTATAAATACTTTCTCCATTCACCTTGATATTAACCCATTCAAATACCTTCCGAAGGGAGGGTGTGCCCAGGGTACCATGAGGCCGAGCATGAATCTCACCTTGTGAACTTTTTGGGAGAGCATGCATGGAGAAACAACATATCATATACATTTTTTTTTCCTCACTAAGTGTTTCACAAAAGATGGATTTATTAACTTAGTAAAATTCGGCTAATCAATTTTTAGCTAAGTCCAGGTTAATTTGCTCAATATAACACTTATATTGAAGATTTTAATAATATGTGATCTCATTCATTAAATTCTTTAACAAAATTGATCAGTTATTGCATGCTTATAAAATGTTTACCTAATTCACTGTCCAGGTCGATTCGCAAGTAGAGGTGTTCCGCTTCCATCAGCTTAAAAACCTCAGCCTAGACAGAACGTTCCTTAGACAAAGGTCCCTTATGAGAAATTATTTTATAAATTTAATCTTTTAATTGAAGTTCATTTTAAACCTATTAAAACGAATCAAAAAGATCAATCTATTTCTAATCTCATTAGAAACGTGTTTAATATAAGTTTAGGTGAATTAATTTTAAATCATTTAAAATTAATTTTGACATATGTTTGCATGTAACTCTTAATTATAGTTATAAAACAATGAAAAATAAATTTTATAAGTTTGCATTTGATGACATTGATTAAAATATGACATTTATATTAATTTTAGTAATGTCATGCTCAATGCAAATTCTTTTTCCATTGTAAAATATAACTCTTATATTAAACAATCATTAAGCATCATCAATCATCATGTCATCATATATTATGACAATTATAATATAGTGCATGATGCATGAACATGCTTAATTTACCATACATCTAAATAATATAACATTTATATTAAGATGCATGAGCATGCTAATTTAATCATGCATACAAAAATATAACATTTATATTTAGATATGATGCATGAATATGTTTATCCTAAGGTGGGATTTTAATCTAAATGGCATATATAATGCACTATTCAACACTAATTTAAATTATACATCTCATGCATAATTAAATTAAATAGAAATTAATTGATCAAATTTTGGTACCCTAGAAAGCAATTAATTAATTAAATTATATAATATTTACACTAATTTAATTAATTATATAAAATTAAGTTTACAAGCTTGTCTAATCCTTGAAGCATCGAAACACTAAGGGGTCAACATCGCAACGCTGCGAACATTGCACGCCGCCTCACCTTTGCAATATTGCAACGCTGTGATTGCAACATTTCTACGCTACAAGACAATGCACAGATTTTGCAATGTTTAACTCCGAACATCTCCGAAAGCCTCTGTTTCTCTCTGATCTCCTCAACAATTGATGCTCTTTTGATCGACACTGACTTACAAACTCGAAGCAAGAAATTAAATGTCCCACCGAGCCCATACATTTTAATTAAAATAAAATGCAAAATCTATGTGCCAAAAATCGTAAACATCCAATATTGAAAACCAGCATTCAAACATTCCAAATGCAGAACATCAAATCCACCTCTAAGACTTTGTTTCAAACACCAAACCAAAAATGGAAAATGCAAGAAAGTTGACTCTGAAACCAATTGAAGGAATCGAATCTCAAGCAGAAACATGTGAACGCCTTACATTTCAATTTTTCAGATCTCCAATGAATAATGAACACCACCATAAGATAGCCCTCAATATTCTCTTGAAATCTAAGGGTAGAAGAGTGGTCTCTAACCCTTGGAGGAGGAATGGTGGGAAGGAGAAAGTATTGAGAGATTTTTTGGAGAACTTTGGAGGCTAGGTTTTCACAAAATGAAAATCTTATTTTCAGTTTGGGCGAAAGAAACAATTTATATGGAGAAATGTTTATCCCTTCTCCAAGTATTTCCATATTTGCCTTTATGGCTCAATTAATCAAATAACATTTAGTTGATTAATTAGCGAATCTAATATATATAGATATATAGATGTATATATGTATGTATGTAGATACATACACATACATACCTACCTACCTACCTACCTACCTACATACATACATACATACAAAGATACATACATACACACATATACATACATACATACATACATATATATACAACATAATACATACATATATATATATATATATATATATATATATATACATACATTTATATTATATATATACACATACATACATTACATATACACATACATATTACACATACACACATACACATACATACATACATACATACATACATACATACATATATATATATATGCATGCATGCATGCATGCATGCAAACATCCATCCATCCATCCATCCATCCATCCATCCATCCATACATACATACATACATACATACATACATACATACATATATACATACATGCATACATACATACATACATACATACATACATACATATATATATATATAATCTAATTTATTGTACATAGTTAATTAATTAAATAAATATCATGTGTTTATTTCCCTTCACCTCTCGAAATTAACTAATTCTTTATAAATCTGTTTCATAAAAAAATCATTATTTTTATCCTATTCAAATATTTCTCTCTTAATTATAGATCAAATCTATAATTAACCATATCATATTAATCTCATTAATATGCTATTCTATCAATTGATTTGAACAATTCAAATCATTCCTCTTCCATTTTCTTTAGCGAACTATCGAAGGGATCTTATGGACCTACAGATTAGAAGCTCTAATGATATGAGATTAATTGATTAAACTTCTTTAATCCAATTAATCAATATTCATTAACTACCGGACACTCCATTAAAGACCGATAGCTCCACTCTTCGCACTGTCGATTTATTTCTGTGTCCATAGATATAACCAATCTACAGAGTGATGACCCTTCACAAATACTCATAACTACAGCTGGATCAAGATACTATTTTACCCCTACAGTTACATCTAACTCCTTAAGTATCACTGATTTCTATAGTGAACAAATAGTTTATAATCCAACTATAAACTAACACCTCTTAGGCCAGTCAGATGTCAAGGCCTTATTGTTCGAGACTTGGAACCAGGTATTAAGGGAGCAATTTATCTACTTTCCCAATGAATGGGAATGAGTGCATTCCATCTTGTGTATCTGTGTTCCTAGTTCTCTAATCAGACAAATCCTCAAAATGGTAGGCTTATTGAGTCAGCTATCATGGTCACTCTCATCCATATAGATCAAAGGACTGTTGTCATAAACAAAAGTTCACATCTCACTCAAAATTAAGGTTAAGTCTTCTATGGTCATCTTAGGGAAATATAAGTCTCTTCTGGTAACAGTATTATATAGAGAGTCTATTCATTTTGTGGTTCAATTTTATACAAACTCTTTGTATAATATACCCACACTAGCATGAACGATTAAAATCAGATCATTTGTAGCACTTTACAACAATTGTAATATCTACAAGATACCTAGCCTTATCCATCTACAATAGACCATTTAGATTATTACTTAAACATGATCCACTTGTTTGTCTCCACATACATGTTTATGTTTCATAAAATAACCTTGGATCTTAGTTTATTGGATTGAATTAACGCAGTCTAATCGTCAAATAAAATACTTCTGATTTGATTAGATAAATAATTTGTGTTAACAAAACTATAAACCACGAGATACACTAGATTTAGGACATTAATCCCAACAGAATGTATATTCGCCATCAAGAGTTCCTTGATCTCTCGAAGAATTTTTTGTCGTCGGGAGTTTGATTCAGAAATTCAATTTCATGAAATCAAACTCTCGATGATTTACCAGTCGTTGGGAGATAGTGGAACTTTCGATGCCATCGTTAGAAAATCAAACTCTTACCCATTTTCTACTATTTTGTTATTTTTTAATTTTGATCTAAATAACCAAATATTTAGAACATTATTAAGCAAATCAAACGTATTCACATAAAACAAATAAACAAATAAAGTTGATAGTATTTTTTATTAATAAAAGAGAGAAAATTTGGTAAAGATGGTCTACAAAACAAATATCTTGACGAATATGTAGATGAAAGTTGATAACATCTCTAACAACATCTCCAACATCTCCAACAACTCCAAACATCTCCAAAACAGTAGTTTACCTACAATTACATTAACTAGAGGACATTATTATATATATCAGGATTAAATATAAGAAGAATTATAAGACATAATGAGTGAATACAAAAAAGGTCATGTCAATAAAGTCCAAAGAGAAACTCATGATCTAAGAGGGACATATTAGCCAATTAGATAATGAAGTAATCATACCTAATTCGATGGCTCTTCTCTTTGTGATCGTATCATATCTTCAATCATTTTTTCATTTCTTCTATTTGTCTTGCATGATCCTCTCTCATTTGTTTTTTAACGTCTTCAAGTTCCTTAACCTTCGATTAAGACTATTCAACATTGGCTTTTAATTCCCCCATCTTCCTATCATGCATTTCTTTTAACGAACCTTCCAATGTTCGAACCTTCCACTACTGATGTAGCATCTTTCCCTACCTCACTATTATGTGTGAAAAAATTTGGCAAAATGGCAAAATGGTTTGTCTCTCTTGCATCTAAAGCTACATGTTCTCAACTTTAAACCTCCACAAACACACAAAAACTACAAGTTGAACTCCAAAAGAAAGATACTAATCTCAACCCACCCCACACAACATTCAAATTTCATAAACCTCTACAAAACATACAAGAAACTCCACAAACACACAAAAACCCCCCCAAAACACATTGAAATCTAGTTGTTTGGCTACCATAATTGCAAGATAGTCAACAATTCATTATCATAAAGTTCCAAGTGTCAATATATCCTACCTACATATATATCCGTCTAAACCAATATGTCCTACCACAATCATCTCAACAAGCACAATCATCTTTTGCCAATATGTCCCAATTTTATATGAAATTCTTAAAGTATTTCTATTCTAAGTTACTTTTGAAACCTTTAAAAAAGGCCAAGGGTAATTTTATAACTTTTGAAAGATGCGGTAGTTTAATTTTACAACTTTTGAATATGGTCAACTATAAATAGACTATGAATAAATAGAAAATGGAAGTGGAACAAATAAGAACAAGTAAGATTATAAATAGATTATGGTCAATTCTTCTTTCTAAAAGCTAACATAAAATTAATTAGTTCTTCTTACCTAATATTAAATTAGTCAAATTTTAAACAAGTTATAGCCTACCCAAGAGAGACGGGTGATTCCTTCAATTAAAAGTGTAGAGTCAAAGTTTAACTCACTAAAAGAGACGGACGATGGATGACGGAGCAGCTGATGGATGAACGGATGATGGACAATAGATAGACGACGAATGACAGAGCCGTTGATGGACAAACGGACGATGGATGACAGACCAACGATGGACGACGGAGCAGTTGACAAACAACGGATGATGAGTAGCTGATGGACGATGGACCTTCGATTTGGGATTTTCGCCTCTATCTTTGATGTGTGCTAAGGTTAGAAGAAGGGAAGAAATTAGCATATTTGGAACGATTTTGTGGTTTTATAAAGGAACTCTCGACGACGGGAGTTTTTCAATATCTCCCGACGAGCATGGGTGGCGTTCGAAGTTCCTTCGTGGAGAATTGTCTTTCGTTTCCATCTCCTAAAGCTTGCTTTTGATGCGTCGGGAGTTCTTACCAACTCCCGATGCATCACTTATGGTGTCGGGAGTTATTGAGCACTCCCGATGCCATCCTTCCGTAGTCTTATTTGGGATAGATCCTCTTTCCTGACAATGTATCTCCCGATGGTCGTTTTAGACGTTGGGAGAGTCCCTTTTTCTAGTAGTGAATGGAATCCCCAATTATGGCTTTTAGCCTCCCTTTATTATGTCGTTTCTAACTGGAATCTGCAACAATTAAAAGAAGAGTTGAAGTTTTTTTTTTTTCTTTTAATAATTAATATAATAGGTTGGGATACTCCAATCACAAATTTTTTGGTTGCTAACACAAAGGGTATGTCAGTTAAATTATGCTCACTTTAGCACATGTTGTATATTTCTCACCTACGTCTTCCATTAAAGTTTCTTATTTAAAAACATTCTCATAAATCAAAAGTGGATATAAATAGAGACGTTTAAGAGTGATTTATACAACGTCAAAATTACATGACAAAGTTATAATTACAACAATTTCATACACCTAATTCGTCGTTAAAATTGAAAAATAGAGAGGTGAGATTATTATTATTATTTAGTTCAACAAATTATAGGGTAGGGGATTCAAATCCTCTAAACACTCTTGGTCGAGAGTTAAGTACTTTATATGTCAATTATTAAGCTATATTCGTGTGGAAAAGTGTGGTTATATGAATCTCATATAAATAGTTGGTTTTTACACTTTTTTTTTTTCTAATTAAATATCATGAGTAAATTAATTATTACAAGATATATGCAAGAAAAACATTGAGACAATGTCACGTGTCTCTAGTGTAAAAGAAATGAACTTCATTAACCAAAATATGCACCTTTTCCTAAATCTCAAGAATTTTTTTTAGTACAAAAGTGGGTGTATTTGTCAAGATTATCGATAAGAATGTGATGTAGAATAGAATACAATAATGTTAAGAAACTAAAATATAAAACAATTAAAAAGTGAAGGACTTAGTATTAATTAATTAATTACCAACACTAAGAGAGCTTACATGTTTTTTTCCCCTAAAACCTGCAATAAGCATGTGAGTATAAAGATGGAAATTGATTTAGAGAGAGAAAGAAGAGAGGGAAAAGATAAGATAGGATTTTTGCATCATAAACAAGGCAGCATGCAGTTTATTTTTCATACTGTGATGGTCAGTGAGTCAGACAAAAGAGGTTGCCAACACAGACACAGAAGAAACAACCTTGTTGTTTTGTCTTCTTCTTTATATTTTGATTCCTCTTGCAATTGTCTTTCCAAACAACCATACATACATAACTCATCTTTATATAATTATACCACTACCACTACTATACTGTTCTGCAAGAGTATTCAATTCAAAACCCCAATAAATAAATAAATATATATATATTATATATATATAATATATATATATATATTATATATATATATATATATATATTTTGTGATACTCGTAAATTAAAAAAAAAAAATATATCCCTATCGATAGTTCAAGATAATTTTCTTTTAGAAAGATACAATATGTGGATTAGGTACAATTTTAATAAAGTTGACACTCTCGTAGTATCTTCATCATCTCCTAGGTTCATTAATAAATTACATAGGAATTTGTCGTAGAGAAGCAAAACACAAAAAAATGGGCTGGAGAAAGCCACAGAAAGAAGGATAGGTGAGAATTATACAAAAACATTCATGTTTTGAGAGATCGTGATAGAGTTACAAGCTTGAGAATAGCTTCGATTTGTGTCACCAATTTCCAAGTAAAGTGCAAACATTCTCGTAAAGAATATGTTTTGTATAGCTTTGTCTTTAAAAATATAGTTGTTGTGCTCATTCCAAATGATTAGCTAATAGCCACCGTCGTGTTAAAAGTAATCACCTTCTTTTGTATATTTTGTTTATAGAGACCGATATTCTAAAAAGGTTGTTATGATTGATAACGTTATAGAGATAAATCAAGACGATTATACTTCAATTAAGCTCAAATTACATAATTTTAGTTCACCAATATAAACGATAATTAGTGAAGGCTGGAAATTAAAGTTATGTTATGTTTGACTTTGACATCTATTAGCAATTTTGATATTGTTCTTAAGAAAAAGAAAAGAAAAATATCCATCTCGCACTCTACATACTATTATTATCAACACGGATGGTAGAGTTTTACTTTTAGGGAACAAATAAATTAGTATATTTTATGGAAGATTTATAAAAAAAAAAAAAAATTATTTACACAAAATAGTAATTTTTGGTTAATAGAAATCTATTCATATTCATCGAAATTTTTTTTTTTTTTTACTATTTTTATAAATAGTTTGATATTTTTTTAATGTATAATTTTCATATTTTTTTTTAATTAATATTCACCAAAATTAAGGTTATTAAAATAGAAGAAACGAAAATTTAAATTTTGCGAGAGTATGTCAAAGTTAATAGCTAACATAAAGTGAGGTTAGAATTAAATAAAGTCATCACATTTGTAATACTTAAAAATGATAATAATAAATAATTACACAACTTTAACAAGAATATGTGAAATATAATTGAATTATGAAGAATAATGAAAGGAATTTTATTCTCAACTTGCATGCTTTTGTGTAAGCTATTTGTGTATTATTTGTGATCTTTGTTTTAAAAAATAATAATAAGAAAATTGAAAATAACCTTGGAAATTGAAAAATTCTCTAAAAATATAATGAAATCGGGAGTTCCCGGGCATGGGTGGTGTGGTGGTCTTCCACAGAATTTGAAGCTCTGTAACTGATCAGCCTTTGGCCATATGGTTAGTTAAGCGTCAACTTCAACGATGTGATTGTTCCTCCTCGCACGCAATCAAAATTTCTGTTTCTTCTAAATTTATATAAAATTTAAAAAATGCAGATTCCTTCCTTTTCTTTTATTTTATATAACGAGAAATTAATGAGGTAGGAAAAAAAATAAGAAAATATTGTGAGTGAGGAACAAACACTAAAGGTTAGGTAATGATCCGACAATCAGATTCAAAAGTTGTTTGAAAATCAGCATATTCCATCTTCGTTGTTGCCATTCTCTAATTATTTTAATTTCTTTTTATTTTTCTAAATGCAACGAATCTTACGAATGATCTGAATATTCATGGACTTCTTTCCATGTTCTTGGAAGGTGACAGACGACGGAAGAAGAAAAAGACAACTTAGAGGTCTGCATTTGGTATCTCATCATATTTAACTTCAGATCGTACTTATGAGATGAATACCAAATTCAAAATTATATATCTCTATCTTTTTTTTTTAATTATTAATGCCTCGTTCTATATTCATTTGGCTTTTTATTTTTATTTTTGAAAATTAAGTCTATAAACGTTATTTTCACCTCCAAATTTTTTACTTTATAATCTATTTTTACCAATGATTTAAAAAATCAAACCAAATTTTGAAAACTATAAAAAGTATGCCCCATTTGATAACTGTTTGGTTTTTTTTTAAAAAAAAAAAAGTTTATATCATTCACATATCTTATATGTTTTGTATCTTTTTAAGTACAATGGTTGAATTCTTAGCCAAATTTCAAATTTCAAAAACAATTTTTTGAAAATTACATTTTTCAGTTCCCATAATTTGGTTTGATTTTTTAAACTATTTGATGAAAATGAGATAACAAAGAAACAAATTTAGATGTGGAAGTCGTATCCATAGGCTTAATTTTAAAAATAAAAACAAAAAATAAAATGGTTATCAAACACGACCATAGCTTTTAAAATTTTGTTTTTATTTTTGATATTTAGTTAAGAATTCAACCATTGTACTTGATAAGGATGCAAATGATTATAAGAAATGTGCAGGAAATAAACTTAATTTTCAAAAATCAAAAATCAAAATAGTTACCAAATAGAGTTTAAACAAAATAGCTTGTCTCATGAATTTTTCAATTATGTAGAAATTTCAGTTAAATTAACACATTCAATTATAGGGTAAAATATCTTTACTTAACCTCAAAACTCTATCTATATACTATAGTGTTATTTAACAAAAACAATTCATTAGCAAACTTTTTTTTTTTTTTTTTTTTGGATAAAACACAGGTGGGATCAAGAATGTATATCCGAATATCTCAACTAAATTGACACATTTTTTTCACCATCATCATACTCCCATATCATCATATTCATAGTTCAAAAGAGCAGAGAAAGATATATAGTTTGTACAGTGAGCTAGAGATAAGCTCCAACAACAAAACGCAACAAGAAAGAAAATGAATTTTCTTTGTCAATTAGATCACTTTTTAAAATGTTTGGGTACTTAAATTGGCATGCTTGCATGAAACATATATCTCCATTCTCATATGTTTAATTGATATTCCATCACTTCATTGAAAAATTGTTCACTAGTTAATCTATCCTCATTTATATATATCGACTTATTGTGAATTCTTCTCCTAGCTCTTCTTTTTGTATAAATCATTGGATAATACATCACTTATGAGGATGCTAAGGATATATTAACCTAATTGTTATATTAGGTTACATCTACTAATCCCACATACCTCTAATGATTTGTTAAAAGAAAAATCTCACATGGGTTCAATACAAAGTTGTGTATTGTTGCATTTCTAAAACAAAGTGTTTTGTACACTACATTCATACATGAATATAACCCATTTTAAAACATCATCTAGATCACTTCCCCAACAAAATGTTATTCAGGTTAATCTTAACAGCCTCAGTAACAATAATGAATGTGAAAGAAGAAGGGTAGAAGACAAAAATAGCACTTTAGAATGATAAATATATATATTAGAGAAAAATGATGATGAAGGGACCCATATGCCATCTAAATCGTGTCACGGAATCCCTTGGATTGGGGAAGCAGCGCTAGCAAAGCATATTAACCAGCCTTAGATAAATGGGACCAATATCTTTTTTCAAATATGCCCTTTCTTTTTAACCTTCAGTATCAAAAGAAGAGAAGAGAAGAGAAGTTGAACCAAGAAAAAGTTTTGATTTGTGATGTGCATGTGATCCAACAGCCTTTATGCTTCCTTCTCTCTTCATAATCATCATTAAAAACTGAACTAACAAATCCTCAAAATCCGAACGCAGAGAATGTAACGACCGTAATAGATTCATTAGCAATGATTAATTAAAACCAATCAAGATAACCCCATCATAAGGAATAATCCAAGATTTGAATCTTATAGTTTTCATAATATCTCTTAACAAATAATTTATTTATCGTTCATGCATATAAAATCCTTGAAATCTATGGTGCTTTCTTTTTCCTATCATGGATATATAAATTTATAAACATGTGGGTTTGTCGTGGTCTCATCATTGCATCAATTAAAAGCAAAAGGTGTCCATAAGTGAGGGATTAATTCTTTTGATTGAGCTAGCTCCATATGTATATCCAATAATCCATCATAATTATCATAGAGAATAATGTACCATTTGATCAGAAATGACATGTATGTTTAAATTCTAAAGTTTTTAAAGGTAGAAGTTGATCAGCATTGTATCTTTAATAAAGGGAAGGAGAAAGAAAAAGTAGAGGGAAAGTAGAAAGGAATTTGTGGAGGGGTAAAGATACAAAAATTAAAAGATAATGGAGAGGAAAAACAAAGCTAGTATTTCTCTGCTTTTGATGTAATTCAAAAAGTGGGGTTAAAATTCATTCTCTTTTATTGATAGGGAAAAATAGAGAAGCCTAGTAAAACTATATTTTCATTCAAGGGAGACCCTTTTGAGACTTTAGATTAGAGAAAGATATATCAGTCTTGGAATTGGAGGAAGCTGCTTTTTTTCTTTTTTTTCTTTTTTTCTAATATCTTTTTAAGGGGAATCTAGCTTTTGCATGGAAAATGAAATCCCTTAATTATTTTAAGATATACTTTCATGGATTCCCCCATAAAAAAAGCCAAATACTTTAAAGACATTCTTTAATTCATATGGTCAATTCTGCAATACATCTATCAAGTACACCACCTTCTTCTTTCCCTTTTTCATTTACATAGATTTGAAGGATAAATAAGTTCATTTTAAAATATTAAGTAACATATGATTTAAAATTGTATTTTTCTATTCTAAAAATCATGTCAAAGCTAGCATTTAATCACATTTATGGAGAGTTGGGCTATGGCTAAAATTGATCATTTTGAAATGATTAATAGATGACTCTAGTTCAAAATCTATCCAATCATATTTTTTAATCATCAAAAAATCAATTTTGATGATATATAATAATTATATTCATTAGTAAAAAAGAAAAAAAAATCAAGAAATACATTAATTTTAGATGAACAAAGATATGCTTGAGTCATTTTAAATATTATAAAAGTAATTTTTAACAATTTTATAGTCACTTCCAAATATTTCGGTTCAAAGTGGTATATTTAGACATTATACTTTTTTTTTTCTCTTCATTGTCTCTCATCAACAACTATATTCTTTTGTAAGTCTTCTTCGAGAAATGTGGCAATATTTGTTAATACAAATATTTTATTCATTTAAGTATAAAAAGAGCCCCCAAAGAAAATAATAATATATACATCAATAGGACGAAGTTTTACACATAAGAAGGGCATCTATATAATCTCTTTTAGGTTATGGTAATTTTAATTATATCAACACTTCAATACTCCACTCCCTTCTCATTGATGAGGTTGAAAATTTAAAGAACGTCCAACATTTGAAAATCAGTATGAAACGGAAGAGAAGATAAAGTTCAAGGCATCTTGTTTTAGTATCCTGTTAAATTATCGATGAACTCAAAGATTTGTTGATCATCCCACATTAGAAAAATGGAAAGACCTCCATGTCTATCTAATATTCAAAATAATATAATAATTTTGAATATTTCGAAAGTTTCGGGACTAAACTTATAATTTTAAAAGTTTAGGAACCGAATAAATACAAATATCAAAATTTATGGAAAAAGTTTGTAATTTAAATTATATTATTTATAATTATTTTTTATGGGCAGAGAGAATTTTTCAGTTGATTTGAAGCATGGCCAAAAGTTGAAAACTTAAGAATTCACACCCACTACACGCACTAGAAGAAGAAAAAAAAAGGGTAAGTTATGTTCGTGTCTTTAATTTAGACCAGCCAAACTTTACACGTAATTGATGGGAATTTATTTGATAGATTCCTGAAGAATAAAGGGGGAAAAATACCAACTTTTTTAAATATATATTTTTTAGAAAATGTAAGTATTATTTACTCGAAGCATTTGGTTCTCACTGCAAATCGAAATGAAATAAAGGCAAAGAAAAAGAATTATACAGAATTAGGACATAGAGATGTCCTGTCCCATAAAACAGTGGAGAATTTTGGGAGATTTGTTTTGGTACATAATAGCACCAGTAAGTCAAGCTTACATCTTTTCTTGTCTATCAATTATTACCAGAATGTCTCTCATCTTCATATGGGATTCAGATCATGTGTATATATATGTAAATGCCCTCCAATTTTTCTCCTTTTTTTCTTCTTGGCCTATATAATTTCTAATTACATTTTAAAACACAAGACTTTTATGAAACATATAATTAAGTGACATTATGAACAATCACCTACTCAAAAACCCACTTGCCTAACTAAATGATGATGTGGCATATTTAATTAAGGGTAGATTAAGAGATGGGAGTATCAAAATTAAGACTGTCACTTGGAAAATTTCTAGTACTATTATAATATCAATCTTTCATATTATTTCAATTTATTGAATGTCAAAAGAAAAACACTAATTATGAATTGGGAAGAAGTTATGATCTCAACGACTACTTTTATCATAACAGATTCTCAACAAACACCAAAAATAGATTGTTGCATATAAATAGCTTAAAACTTCAAATAAAATACAAGTTTGTAATCTGTGGGTTAGAGAGATCTGTAAGAGAGAAATCTTATCTTATAGCTCAAAGCAATAAACTTCTCCCTTTCCGTGGACATAGGCACCATTTGTCAAACCACGTACATCTATGTTCTCCTTTTTTTCTGCTCTTTCTTCTTCATAAAATGCATGTCAAGATCTTCAATTCCATCTTGCAAAACGTTGAAACATAGTGTAGAGTTTTAAAGAGAAAGGCAGAGCAAATCGAATTAGAAAAAGAAAAAGTTTTTACCTAAATGATTTTTGCTATCTGATTCAACCTAATCTGCAAAGTTATGAAGGAATCATCCTACACGTGTATAATGAAAAACACCTCTTTGTGGTTGCCTATCCTCCAAGTATTTTACCTATCGAAATTCCGATTGTTTTGGATCAAAATTCTCCTTCACGATCTATGCCTGCAAATAAAATTAAAGGCCAACAAAGTGGTCTCAGAGCATCAAGACTATCAAAAAGCAGTTCTTGGAGAATTAAGATTCAAATTCAGATTTTTCATGGCAGTAGTAAGGTTTGAAATTGAAAAATTAGATGGAAAGGATGATTTTAACTTATGGAAAGACAAAATCAGAGCCATCCTCGGCCAAGAGAAGACTCACAAGGCTCTTTTAGATCCATCTATACTCCCTTACATAGTCACAGCACAAGAAATAGAAGATTAGGAGCTTGCAGTTCATGGTACATTAGTCGTAAATCTCAGTGGCAATGTTTTGAGGCAAGTTCTAGATTAAGAGACAACCTACAAGATTTGGACCAAATTGGAAGACCTATTTGCTACTAAGGATCTAAGTTCTTCACATCCAAGATGGACTCATCAAGATCTTTGATTGACAATCTTGATGAATACAAAAAAATCTTTGAATTCAAGAATCTTGGAGAGAAATTGGATGATGACATTAAATCTTATGTACTTCTTAATTCTCTACCTGATTCCTACAAAGAAGTAAAGAATGATTTGAAGTATGGAAGGGATTCCATAACCACAGATGCCATCATCATAGCCTTAAGAACAAGGAAACTTGAGCTACAATCTATGAAAAAGGAACAACCAAGTGATGAAGGGTTGTTTGTGAAAGGGAATCTTAAGCCTAATCACTCTAAAAGAGGAAAACAGCAACACATGGATGAGAACAAGCCTAAATAGAAGATTAAGTATAAGTATTGCAAGAAGAAAGACTACCTGATCAAGGATTCTTTCATTCTTGAGAGAAAAAATCAAGAAAAAGAGAAGGACCCTAAAGGCAAACAGCCTGAAGCTTTAGTTGTAGAAGGATCCTATGTTTACTCTGATGCACTAGCTTCAACACAAGACAATGTCAATCATGTAAACCTCCTTAGAAAACAAGAATGGGTCTTGGACTTTAGATGCACCTATCATGAGACCTTGTTCAACAACTACAAGGAGATTGATGGAGAATTAGTCTACATGGGCAACAACTAAGATTGCAAAATTGAAGGGATTGGATCAGTGTAATTGAAATTGAAAGATGAGACTATGAAATTCCTAAGAAATGTCAGACATATGACACTTATCAAGAGAAATTTGATCTATTTGGGAATGCTAGATGCAGTTGGGTGTGAATACAGAGGAAAAAGAGGAACTTTTGAAGTTGTTAAAGACTCTAAGTTGGTCCTAGTCGGAGAGAAGGTTAATGACCTGTTTGTGGTTAAAGGAGTTGAAATGATGACAGGGGCCTATACAGTGACTTCTCATGAATTAACAAAGGCTGACATTTGGCTTAAAAGGCTATCTCACATCAATACAAATGGGCTGAAAGCTCTATTTAAACGGGGCATTCTACTTAAAAGGTTTGTGATCAGCTTAGATTTTGTGAGTATTATGTATTGGGCAAGGCTACAAGATACAAATTTACTAAAGCACAGCATTCAACCAAATCTATCCTGGACTACATGCACTCTGACCTTTGGGGACCAACCCCAACTCTAAGCCTAAGTGGCTCAAGGTACTTACTTTCCTTTATTAATGATTTCTCAAAGAAAAGTTGGTTTTTCTTTCTCAAATCTAAAGATCAAGTATTTGATAAATTCAAAGAATGGAAACTCATGATAGAGAAGAAAAATAATAAGGAAATTAAATAATTAAGGATAGATAATGGGTTGGAATTTTGTAGTGAGGAGTTCAACAAATTGTGTAGAGAGAATGGGATTACTAGACAGAAGACAGATAGGTTTACACCTCAACAGAATAGGGTGGCAGAGAGGCTGAACAGAAACAGTCATGGAAAGAGTCAGATGCCTATTGTCTAATGTCATTCTTAGTTTTCTGAAGTTGTTGCCTATATAGTTTACACTTTAAATAGGTACCCACACACATCCCTAGACTTCCTAACCCTTGAGGAGAAGTGGTCCAAGCACCCACATAACCTAGAAAATCTAAGGGCATTTGGATGTGTTGGATACATACATCAAAACCAAGGGAAACTCAAGTCTAGGGTTGTTAAGTGCATGTTTGTGGGGCTCACAGATGGTATAAAAGGTTCCAAAATGTGGAATTTTATTGAGAAAAAGTTTGTAAAGCAGAAATATTACTTTCAGAGAGAATGAAATGTTTATGCAAAGGGAAAGTTGACTGTTGAAATCCCTAAGAATCCTACCACTAGAATTGAGGTGGAGAATCCTAAAAATTCATCCACGGAAGACAATCCTCTAAGTGATTAAGAAGAAGAAGAGGTAACTATAGTGAGCAAGTTGAAAATATTGAAGTCCAACCTGATTTGAGTCAATACTCGTTAGTTAGGGATAGATAAAAAAAATAAAAAAATAAATAAAAATAAAGTGATTATTCCTACAGCTAGGTATACCAAGACCAACTATATGAACCTAGTTTTGAATACTACTGTGGTCCCAAGTGACCAAGAGCCAATTACTTTTGATGAGGCAATAAGTTGCATTGGCTAGAAGTTGGATTGAAGCTATGAGTGAGGAAATGCAATCACTAAGTGTGAATAATACTTGGATCCTAGCTTCTCTTCCTAAATGATGCAAGGCAATAGCATCGAAATAAATCTACAATCTAAAGAAGAGTATTACTATTGATCAAAAGTGTAGACTGTTGGGGTTGATGCTCTAAATCTCGTAAGGTCCTATAGTTTGTAAACATTTGTATCAACAAACATTTTTATGATTAATAATGTATGATATTTTATTCACTTCTGTCTATGAAATATATGATATTTTAGTTGCATTAACCACAAACCAATAAACTAACATCCATGGTTATCGTTGTAACTTAAACATGTATGTAGAGACATACAGGTGGATTGTGTTTAAATGATAACCTAAATGATCTATAGTATATGGAGAAAGTTGGGTACCTTATCCTGGTGACACTATGAGTATGACCTGCTTTGTAGGTATTACAAATGTTGTAAAGTGCTACAAATGATTTGATCCTACTACAAATGATTTGATCATGATCATTCATGTATTAGACATGCGAGCGGGGATATTCTATACAAAGGAGTTTGTATAAGACTGGACCACAAAATGTTTAGTCTCGTTATATAATGTCGTTCATAATTGAGACTTTCATTTCACTAGGATGACCATAGGTAACATAACCTTAGTTCTGAGTTGTGAACTCCTTCCTATAAGGGTGGTCCTTTGATTTGCATAGGTGAGAGTGGCAAGATCACCGACTCAACAAGACAAACATTTTGTGGATTCATCTGATTGGGGGCTGGGAACTCAACTACACAAGATGAAATTCACTCATTCCCCAAAGCAGGGGTAAGTAGATAAATTGCTCCCTTAAGGGTTGATTCCGGGTCTTGAACAATGTGACGTCACACCCTCTCCTAATCTAAGAGGGGTTTAGTCATAGTGGAACTACGATCTATTGTTCATTAGAGGGATCAATGGTACTTAAGGAGTTACATGTAACTACGGGGAAAACGGTAATTTGGCCCAGCTGTACTTACGAGCGATTTGTGAAGATTCATTGTACCAGTTGATTGGTTATATCCAATGGACACAGAAATATATCTGTAGTGCGAAAAGTGCAGCTGTCAGTCTTTAGTGTAGTGCCCAACAATTAACGGATGGTGGGTAATGTGATTAAAAAGTGTAATCAGTTATTCATGTACCATTGGAGCTTCAAGCTATAAATCTATAAGGTCCCCTTGGTAGCTCAATGAATTTAAGTTGAAAATCAGTTTTTGGCTTAATTTGAAATGTTCAAATTAATAAGGAAAATTTGATTATATATGATATAATTAAATTAATTAAATTATATATGGTATAATTGATATAATGTATTTGATACATTATTGTTTGATTGGAGGAACTAATATTTGAATATGATTCAAATATATTTTCTATGAATTAGATTTATAGTTATTAAATTTAATATAAATATAATTTATATTAAATGCCATAAAATAGAGAAAAAAAATTATAGTTTATATATTGTATATGATGCAATATTAAAACTATAGGTTATAAATATAATATGATAAGTTGGTTACCATATTAATTTATAATTTATTAATTATTTGATAATTCTCCATTTTTCTCTCTAACCACCCTTAGTGGGGAGTTATTTGGTTTTATGGCAAAAGTGGGATAAATGAAAATTGGTTTTGATTATGCCAAGTAAGACAAGCTTTCACGATCGAGTAAAAGAAAAAAAAAAGTCTTCTACACGATTCCTTGAGAGACTAAACGATCGAGTAATATAGTCTATGCGATAGACTTGATCGTCTACACGACAGCTTTGTTCTCTTCCTCGATCGTCTTCCTCCTCCAACTTCAAACTTCCCTCTAACCCAAATTAGCCAGAACCCACCACTCCTAGATTCTCACACCGAGAATATCAAGGTCACTAAGTGGTAGTGTCTTTGTTGGTTCGAGTTCTCATTGTTGTTTGCTACTGTTTGAGGAAAGTTCGTGACTTGATCGACACGTTCATGAACGAATTTGATCTGGGGATTAACTTGAAGAACGGTTCTTCAAAGGTACAATCTCTAAACCTTTTGTTCATTTATTAAAAACATGTTGTAATTTAGTTTTATGCATAATCTATTCTTGTTGACTGTAAATGTATATGTTCAATCGAAATGGGATTTGGACGATCCATTTTTGCTCAAAGATTCTTTGTCAAAAGAGTTCATTCATAGACAAGACTAGACTGGCAGCTAAGGGATTTATACAAAGGGAAGGTATTGATCATATAGAGATTTTTTTGCCAGTTATAAAGCAGACCTTTATCAGACTCTTATTGACATTGGTTGCTCATAATAACCTAAAACTATACCAACTAGATGTCAAAACTGCCTTCTTACATGGACATCTAGATGAGATGATAAACATGGTGTAACTTAAGGACTTTGAGGTAAAAGGGAAAGAAGAGTTATATTGTCTTCTAAGTAAGTTTATCTATGTACCTAAACAATCCCTTAGATACTGGTACAGAAGGTTTAATGACTACATAGAGAGTATTGGGTTCCAAAGGAGTACCTATGATACATGTACCTATGTTAATTCAATTTCCTACAAGAATAAAGTGTTGGAGTTAGCATGTAACTAGCGGAAGCAAATAGAATCAATAAACACTCTAATCCCCTCAAGTTTAGCAATTAAGCAAGCATGTTCATAACTAAAATAGGTTTTTAAAGATATACCTTTGAAGAATAAGTCAATCTTCGAATCAACTTGAAATTTCTCTCCAACAAGTTGTAGACCACCATTTGATCTTCCTTACAATTCTCTAGGACCTTATATTGGAAGGTGGATTCCAAAATGAGTAGGAATTTAAGGGAATTTTGGAGAGAAAAAGACTGGTAAGACTGGTTTTCAGTTTTTAGTTGAAGAACTCTTCTTTAACCCTATTTCTGCAAAATTAGCCATGCAAAACTTTGAAACCAACTCAAATCAGTTGAGTTTTTATTTAACTCAAGCATGCATCCAGAATGCAACCAAGATTAACACCACTAACTTGTAGATTAAGTGGGAATTAAATGTCTAATGTGGAATAAATCCACTAAGTTGATAATTTGATCTTAAAATCAATTTTAATTAAGAATAAAATTTTCAAATTTAAATTTAAATTTCCAAAATTTAAATTAAAACAAAAATCGATTTTATTATTTTATTATTTGAATATTCATACCATTCAAATTTCAAAATAAAATTAATTCAAACAATTAATTTTTAAATAAAATTTATTTATTTAATTAATTAAAATAATTTAATATCCAATATTAAATTATTAATACACTAGTTCCACAAACATGAATCTCTATTCATGTAATTAATATTTAAATCAAATTTAAATATTATCCAATTATCCAATTCCGTTTAATTTGATAATTAAACGTGTAATTATATTGTATATAGTTACTAATTCCCTTAATTCGAATTTGAACACTTCAAATTGTCTCATTACTCTATTCAATGGTTTAGTCCGTTTATGAGCTAGTAATCCTAATGGACCTATGGATCATGGGATCTAACGATCCAAGATTAACCGGTTAAACTCTTTAACCTAATTAATCAAAATTTGTTAACTACTGGGTCACTCCACTAAAGTCTAGTAGTTGCATTCCCCTCACTATAGATATATATTTGTCCACTCGATATAACCATAATTAGCAAGTCAACCCTTCATAGGTTGTTCGTAATAACGGTTGGGTCAAAAGTTGTTTTACTCCCGAGATTACATCTTGTTCCTTAAGGTCCATTGATCCTCTAATGAACAATTGGTTCGTGATCCAATCACCAAACTGAGTCCCTCTCGGGCCAATGAGAGGGTGTAGTCCCTTATTCAAGACCCGAAATTAGCACTTAAGGGAACAACCTCTCTACTATCCCTAAAAGCGGGTAGGAGTGAATTTTGTCTTGCATCCTATGTCCCCAGCTATCTATATGGTCTTATCCCTGAAATGGGAGGCTTATTGAGCGACGTTATTGAGCCAACTCTCACACATGCAAATCTAAGGATAATCCCGAATAAACAAGAGTTCATAGTTAACTCAGAATTAAGGTCAAGTTACCTAGGTCATCGCTTTGAAGTAGTTAGTCTTAAATAGTAAACATCGTTAAAAAGTAAGAGTGACTTATTTCTTTGTTCGGTCTTATACAAACTCTTTTCATAAGACGCCTCCACTCGCACGTTTCCACATGAACGAATTAGGATCACATCGTTTGTAGCACTTTACAACAATTGTAACATCTACAAAGTGGATCATATCCGATAGTGTCCCCAGAATAAAGTACCCAGCCTTATCTATATATTATAGACCATTTTGGCTATCTACTCAAACTTGATATACTCTTATATCTCCATATAAAGTTCAAGTACTCATGTAATAGCTATGAATTTTAGTTTATTAGATTTAGGTCATTTCTGAAATGAAATGAGCAATTCGTTCATTAAATAACAAATTTATTGAATAAAATTTCAATAATATCTATATTGATTAACAAAATAAGTTTATTGTTTACAAACCACAAGTTTTAGGACATAAAACCCAAAATAAAATATATCTACTTCTCTATGTTAATGACATATTACTAGCAGGGAGTTCTAAAGAATATTTAATTCATGTTAAAGATCTCCTAAAGAGAGAATTTGATATGAAGGATATGGGTCAGTCAATAAAGATCCTAGGGATTGAAATCATAAGAGACGAAATTTTCTCTATTCTAAATATCAGTCAAGCTAGCCACTTTACAAAATAGTCAAAAGATTCGAACTATCTAATGCCAAACCAGTTACTATCCCTATAGTACGTCATTTTAAGTTGTCTTTAGCTAATTTACCTATAGAAAAAGACATTGAACACCTAAAACAGATGCAAACAATACTATACAGTAAAGCAGTTGGCAGTTTAATGTACTTGATGATCTCAACAAGGTCATACCTCTTCATTGTGCTAGTTTAGTGAGTAGATACATGTTTAACCCCGACAAAAGACATTGGGAAGCTACTAAATGGATACTCAGGTGTCTAATTTGGTCTAAGAATGTAAAGCTAACCTACAAAAGCACATAAGAGATAGAACGCAAATTGTATGGTTATTTTGACTCTGACTTTGTAAGGGATTCAAACAAAAGGATATCTGGCTATATATTCTTATATGGCCCTAATTTGCTAAGCTAAAAAGCTATTTTACAGTCAATCACAACAATATCTACTACAGAGTCAGAGTATATGACACTAGTAGAAGCAATCAAGGAAGGATTGTGCTTAAAGAGCTTGATAGCAGCCTTTGGTATATTATAAACAGTAGTTGAAATCTACTCTGACAACCAAAGTGTTATCCATCTTTCCAAAAACCCGCAGTACCACTGAAATACTAAACATATAGACATCAAGTATCCTTTTGTAAGAGACAGAATTGAAAAGGGTGAAATTGAGGTGTTGAAAGTACATATCTTTGAGAATGCGGCTGACATGCTCACGAAGCTTGTCTCAAAGCTCAAGCTCCTCAAATGCATTGAGCTAATTTACTTCAATTTACTTGAGAAAGGATGACAAAGTCAGATCTGGAAGGGTGAAAGCAACATGCATATGAAGGGATTAGATCCCACAGCAGAAGCGTTTTGTTAGAATGCCTTGCATCCCGCAAATCGATTTTACATCAACAAAATCATTATACAAAACAAAATATATAAACATGAAAATTAGTGAGGAAAAGATTAGAGCAGTTCTTACCTTTGTAGATTCCCTAAGTTCCACAAACAATACTCTTCAAGGTTCCAACGAACGGATCTCCAAACGGTCTTGATCACAAACAACTCCTTGAGCGATCTCGAACACTACCACGAGAATTATCGTTATTCTCTGGGATTCCAATAGAGAGATATGTGGTATCCAAATATTGGAAGAGAGATAGGAGAATAAGGTTTTAGAGAGTAGAGAGGCTCAGAGAAAATCCTGCACAATAACAAGGGAATTGTATATTGTTAGAGTTTCTCTATAATAAGAATTGTGTATTCAGTGCATTCCCAAAGGGCCATGGGGAGATCTTTATATAGAGAAGGATCAAGCTCCTTTCCCAATATATTTTCCTTTTCTATAATTAATTAAATAATATTTATTTAATTAATTAGCCCATTTAATTAAATAACAATTATTTAATAAATTGGCCCAATTAAATAACACTTATTTAATTTGCACAACTAAATAACACTTATTTAATTTTAATTTGCACAACAATTAAATAACTATTTATACATTAAACCCAATTTACTGTATACATTTAATTATCATATTCATCCCATATATATGTTCTCTCTCTATTAATTAATTCCTTGTGAATATAATTCACTTGAATTAATTAATTTGAATTTTATTCAAGTATTGCCCTCCAATTTAATTATAGATCATATCCATAATTAGTTATATATTAATATCATTAATATATAGTTTTTGTAGGATTGTATCAACAACAACGGAAGCACAAGGATCATCTAAGCATTCGAATTCACTCATTTTGGCAAAATATAAAGCATGTTTTTGCAAAAAAAGTGAGTTTCAAGACATACCTCTTGTAAAACATCTTCAAAGCTTCATCTCCAGTTGCTATCTTCTCCATATCTTGTTGTAGACTACCTCAAGATCTTCCCCTCTATTCTCTTGATGCTCTAGATTGAGTTGTGGGACTCAAAACAAGCTTGAATCAAGAGATGAAGTAGAAAAGCTCACTGCTGTCACCTTGTTGAAGAACATTTTCTTTAAACCAGTTTTTCTCTCAAAAACTCTATAGATTGCATGCCCAATTTTCACTCCAATATCTTCATTATATTGCAGACCAACATGCAAATAGAAGAGTTGTATAAACTGCAGTTCATGCTTGGAGAAGACAAGACAATGTCAATGCTTCATGTGTGAGCTATTTAAGTGATGGATAATGGAAAAATCCATTTTTCCATTTTGTGTTTTTGTTTCCAATTTTTCCAATTTTATCTAAAAATCAAAATTTGATTTTATAAATCTATTTTGATTTTAAAAATAAAAATTTAATTAATTTCATAAATTAATTATTAAATAAAACTTAATTAATTTAATATCAAATATTAAATTAATTTTAACACATATCCATCTTTATACATTTAAATCATATTTAAATATATAAATTCTACTTTTCCGTTTAATTCTAAAATTAAACATAATTATATCTCATATAATTATTAATTCTCTTAATTCTAATTTGAACGTTTCAAATTAATTTATCACGCTATTCTAGAGCTAGTCACTTACGAGTTAGTAGGGGGACCTCACAAACCGATAGATCATGGGCTCCAATGATCCGAGATTAATTGGCTAAACTCATTAGACCAAATTAATCTCCATTCGTTAACTCGGATCGTTGGAGCCCATGATCTGTAAATCCGCAAGAAGGGACTTAGAGGAACAGTTGAAATTGAATTCTCGACGGCTGGTAAGACGTTGGGACTTAGAGGAACTCCCGACGCAAGAAGGGACCGTCGAGAATTAGGGAAACTCCTGACATGAGGAAGGGGTCGTCAGGAGTTAGGGGAACTCCCGACGACGTATACTAGGTGTTAGGACTTGCTGAACAACTCTCGACGGTCTTTTTGAACTATTAGAAGTTCTTCTCCCGACGGATTTCTCCCGACCATCGGTACGTCGTTGGGAGAGGATCTCCCAATGCATTTTCTACCATATACCGATGATTTTGAGCGTCGAAAAAGGTGTGTTTTTTGTAGTATGATAGAGAAAATTTTAGATTATATATTATTACGTACTATTTTTCTCAAAATATTATATTGTATTTATAAGGAAATGAGTTATGTTATGGCGCTCAGATCTCGTTTGCCCTAGGTTACTTTATCGGTGCCTAGTGGCCTTACCTTCAGCCTGCGTCCCTCTTGTCTGATCTCAAAGTTGTTCGAGCTGACCTGTGTAAAAGATTCTCAAACTAATATGTTGTTGAACCCACGACACTTTGATGTCTAAGTTAGTATAAGGAGTAAAGAACTTAGCTAAGCACTAAGAGAAGTAAGGTCGGGTCTTTCCTTTATAGATCGATTATTATATATTTTCTTACTAGCTGATCGATCTAAATCTTAAGGCACTGATATTTCTCTTTTGGGATTTGTGCTCCTCTATGCTCTTTTCTTTGTACCCTTTGGGCTTGGGTCGACCCTTAAGTTATGGGTCTTATCTTGGGCAACCCTGAACAAGATAAAAAGTTTGAATTATGAAATGTATTAAAGCTTAGTTGAAATCACTTATTAGATGAAAAGGAGAGAGAGAATAGAGTAAAGATAAAAATGGTAGGTTGTTAAAATGGAGGAGAAAAGACGGAATCACCCTAGAATTAATGGTGTGTTTGATTTAACTTTTCAAGTGTATCATTTAAAAAATAAGTCATTTTGAACATTGAAATGTTTGACAATCACTCAAAATAATCTTCGAACCATTTTTAAAGTATGTTTAAAACCATTTTTATAAAAAGAGTTTAATAAAAGTGACTTTGTTTTTAAGAAAATATATAGAATGTTAGATGTAGAGATGGAAGTGAAGAGAAGAAGGTGGAGGAAGGAAAGGGAGTTTGTGTTTAGTGAAACATGAGTAGGGAAGGCTTTTAATTTTAATTTAGGAGTATAAGATGAGACAAAATAGGAAAATATGAAAAAGAAAAGGGAGAGAAGAAAGAAGGTTATAGATGTAGGAGGTTGTGTTTATAGCGGGGGGGATTTAGATTCTTTTTGGGGTAATAAAAATAAATTAAGTGGCAATTGGTAGGGGTGTGGAATGCCAATTATATATTTTAATTGAAAATTAAAATATTACACAACTTTACATTTTTATCCGTATTCTCTCTGTGCTATAGGCTGTCTCTCCTAGAAATTCTAACATATATAATAATAACTAATAAGTAGAGTAGTAAGTAGTAACACTTTTTTTTTTTTTATAATTTAATTCTTTTAAAGTTTTTATAATAATAATAATAATAATATTGTAACGGCGGTGGTCATGTGAGAGAGAGGTGGGTGGTGGGTAGACGTTGTTTCACTTTCACTGCGTTTTATAGATTAGAATAGAATCTTCTTGGTCTTTGGCTCTTCAACATTGAACATACGAGGGAGAGAGAGAAATAAATAAATAAATAAATAAATAAATAAATGTGTGGTTTTTTGTTTTGTTTTGGCAGTCATGGGTGGTGGGCTCGGTAGGATCTGTCTCAGTTGCTGACGATTTTCAAAACAAAGCGATATTTAAAAATAAAAAAGATAGAGGAAAAAGAGAAAATATTTATGAATATAGTTGAGTGGGGCCGGGTAATTGTTTCTTGTTGAAGGAGGAGTTTTGTCTAATATTATTCAAACAACAATCATACTGCTTTCTCTTACTTACCCATCATATGATCTTCATCATCTTCCTATGCTTGATTCTTGGACCCACCCCTTCCCTTCCTTCCCTATCTTTCTCTTCTAATTGCCATCCCTCTTTTATTTTATTACCACTTACACTCCTATTCCCCTTCTTCCGTTTTTTAATTCACTATACTATTCCATTTCTTCTCTTCTAACATGCACCAAAATGAATTCCACATTTCCACCCACATGAATAATTTATGGACATTTATCACAAGGATAATTTAATTTACATTCTTTTTCCATCTAAATTATTATTTACTAATGTAACATATCCAGAGAGATTAAGAAGGAAAATTTTCTTTATTGAAAAGATGACATTCCCACTTCAGTCACATTTAACCTACATCAACTGTTAAAGAAATTTCATTTATAATTACTTAAAACTATATAGATTTAAATAAGGTGACTCTTACTGAAATTCACTCATACTACAAAAGATTTGGCCCATATTCTTCAAATCAAGATAAATCATCATCGCTTCAAGGGTTCTAACTTTACTGCAACTAAGGATGAACTTTGTACCAGCAAGATTGATAACACCCAAAATGTGTTATCATGCTTCGCTTAATTCAAAGTTGTTCCTAGATTTTACGTGTTTATTTGATGATTTTATAGGTTTTGGACACCTAAGAAGTAGAGTCAGGTGTTAATGACGAAACAAGTTAAAATGGTGTGAAACGAAGCTTAATTACATCAATTGGGAATGAGAGTGCTTAAAATTATCGTTTTGTCCCTGCGTGCATGACGTTTTGGCACTCTATGGCGCCATGCTCAGCAAGGTAGAATGCCCAATTTTCTTGAAAAGCGCACACGTCGCAACACTACCTCAAAACGCCACAATGCTCCGAAGTTTCATCTGCGTGCATGTCCGTTAACGTAGCGTTGTGCCACCATTCCGATAATTATAAATAAATCTCCAACCACCTAGGTTTATTCGATTCCAATTCCAATCGAATTTCTTATGTTTTCTATCTGATTTTCCTCTATCTCTTCATCTTTGATGTACCAAACTTTACCTCGTCGATTTTAATGTCGATTATGGATTAAGGTACTCATTCTAGCTTAGGCGTGAATAAATTTTCCTTATATTGTAATTTGTGATGCTTAGATCTTTCTATAATTCCATATATTGTTCTTTGGATTCTTTTGCTGTTGTTGAATAATTATGATTATATTTTTGCTTTGAGGTTGTATGGATAATTAGCTAGGGTTCAAATTACAATAAGTGGCATATAACTGTGATTTGATTAAAAGTGGCAAAGGGTTAGATTAGCTTATAAACTATTGCATCTAATAGTGAATAATGCTCTAATCAATCTAGGGAGAATCATGATGGATATTAATTTAATTAGGAAATTCCTAGTTGATATTCATCTTAGCGAAAACTTCGAGATCCGAATTCATAATGCGATTAGTCCAAATTAATTATGTTGCTTTCATCTAATTAAATTGACCAATTAGATTAATTGGACTCTCACCTAGTTTTTCTAGGTGAATTGGCTAAGTTTAGACAATATGGAAATTAATTTGATGAACCTATAATCAAGTTGCAATTGAAAAAATAAGTCGAAAACCTAAGCTGGACCATTTAATATTACTGAATTTGATCTTTATTACTTTTTTGCAATTTATTTTTCATGCAATTGAACATATCAATCTCAAAACCTCCCTCGATGACTTCGGATTGTAAATAATTTAATTAAAAAATTCTTCGATTTTCTGTATTTGACCTGTGCTACCACTACTGCATATTTGGTAGAAACGATAAATTATTTGGTCTAGAATTAGGCGAAAAATTCCGTCGACCAAAGATGGACACGACATAAATGGTCCCGAAGTATCCACCCAAGACCTCCCACTTTAGATTCAGGATTCTAAGCAGCATCAATGTTTAGTTTCTAAAACGCCACCGCGGGTGGCTGCCACCCAAAGGAATCAGTGGAAGTAGATGATCGGGTCTTTGTCATGCCTTTCCATCTAAACCCACCTCACCAATCTGCCTCTCTTGTATACGTCGGCCAGTTAATTCACTAGTGAACTCAACATCAACCAGCTGCATATAACACATCATCTTATTCCTTGTCTTCCAAATTTTCCAGACAATGATCACAACTTTATTTCAATCCATGACGGAGACATGATAAAAAAGCCAATATAATTAATCTTTATAGCTCCACGAGCCTCTGCCATCACAAAGAGGGTTAATATTAATAGAAATGAACCAAAATCATATCTCTTTGACTACCTGACATTGCCACATAAGATGGACAGTAGTTTCCACATAATTTTTAAAAAGAAAAAAAATGAACAATTAGTTAGAACACCTCTCTTATCCATATTAGTTTTAGTCAGAAAAATATCGTGAATTATTTTCCAACAACAAATCTTAGTCTTATGAGAGGTCTTCCATAAGGATTGGTTGATGGTGCGTTTGGTTGGTTTCAAATGCATATTTATATTATAAATTTGCCCCTGTCTAATTTTATTTTTATGTTCTTTTTATTTTTCTTTAAAATTGAATGATTGGAATTTTTTAAATAAAGAGTACATATAAGTTTTCAAAAACATTTTTTTTAGTTTTCAAAATTCTAACATATATTTGAAACATTTTTTAAGAGTAGATAGTAAAATCGAAAATTCGAGTGAGAGGAGCAAAGTTAGACAGACTCTCGAATGTTTGGTTTATAGAATTTCTTATTTAAATTTCTAATCTGACAAAAATTGTTTGTAATTCTTTTTATATCCTTTGATGCTTGTTATTTCAACAAAAAAAAAGTTGAAAACACGGGTGAAAGTATTATAATCTTTTAAAAAAAAAAAAAACGAAGAGCTAAAAGATTTTATACACACAAAGGAGTTAATAATTGATTAATGTCTCTTTCATTTTTAGTTTTTGAAAATATGTTCTTTAATTGGTAAGTGATTTTTTAAAACAAATTAATAAAGTTTTTTTCAAATTAGAATCAAACGTCACTTATCAAATCAATTACCTCCAACCTTTTGATGAAACAAGATATATGTCTTACCAATTAAAATATGCTTAAGTTTGCATTATCTTTCTTAAATTAAATAATAATAATAATAATTTACATTTTTTAATGTCTCACGTTTCTTTTTTCATGTACTCCATTCCTCTCACTCTAAACCGAAACTTTTTTTTTTCTTCCTAACTTCTCTCTAAACTCTTTTCTCCATCATATTTGTAAATATTGATACGATGATAGAGTTCAAATATTTGATAATTGTGAATAAAAACAAAAATGCGATTTCATCATTATTGCATTGTCGACAGAAGAATCCTAGAACACTTTCTAGAGTAGGTTCGGAAAGTTTTTTTTTTTTACTCATTATTTTCATTATAATAATATTTATATTTATTTGCGTAAACAATTTTCAACTATACAAAAATAAATAAATTTATTTATAAATATAATAAAATATCACTATTTATCCGTGATAGATATCATCTATCTGTATTTATTACTGATACTTATCGATGCCTATTAGTCGATAGATACTGATGGATGTCTATCAATATTTATCATATATTTAAAAATAATTTTAATATTTTTATCATTTATATATGTGAGTGTAGAATTCTACTATTTGATTTCTTGATCAAGAGTTTATGTTTCATGATTGTCATATTTAGATGAGTGATAATAATATTATTTTTAAGTTAAACATTTATGTTTGAAGCATTAATTAGATATTTCCGCTCATAAAATACTATATTTCTACTCAAATAATATCATAAAATACTATATTTATGTTTGAAGAATTAATTAGATATTTCCAGCCATAACATACTATATATATTTAATTACTTTGAACCATATTGTTACCAAATACCACAAAAGATCAGTAAAGTACTTTTGGTTGTCTAAAAGTACTTTTTTACCATTTTAAAAGTTGTATCATATTTTTCGTGAATGAGAATCTTCTTTTCATTTTGTGAAAAGAAACTTCAAAGTTTTTTTTTTTTTTTTTTTTTTTTTTTTGAAAAAACTTTTATGATTGATATAAAAAATGTGCTATTGAAGATCCTAGATATTTTTAGGGCAGCACAACATTAGAAAGTGGGAGATTTGGTCCATTAAATATATTTCAAAGTTTTTCAAAGGTATTTAACTACATATAAGAAAGGGAAAAATATCCGTCCATAAATTTTAGTTCTAGTTTTAATTGGTTTATAGATTTCAATAGGTTACACTTTTAATCGTCAAGTTTTAAATTTGATTTCAGTTTAATCATTTTGTTTCAAATTGTTAGAATTTTACTCTTAAGATTTAGATTTTGTTTCAATTTGCTCTTTCAAAATTTAAAATTTTAACCTCAATCTTTTTTACTAAATACTCACTTCAATATTTGGTGTTAATGTTTATTAATTAATTTAAAATAATTATTAAGTGAAATGTTGAAAATAATTTTAATAGTGATACAAAATAGTGAAACTTAATTAATTATAATTCTTTTAAATTAATTTATATGTATTGCCACTAAAGATGAAAAAATGAGCATTTAATGAAGGATCAAGATTAAAAGTATGAATCTTGAAAATAGGGACCAAGTTAAAACAAAACTCAAATATCAAAGGTAAAATTGCAGCATTTTAAAACGGGTGGACTAAATTAAAATCAAATTCAAAACTTAAGGACTAAAAATGTAAAATTTTAAAACGTATGGACCAAATAAAAATTAAACCCAACCGAAAAAATTTGAAAGTGTCTCTAGAATACTTTTAACTTCATTTATGACAATTTTATTCATGGTTTTATGTACAAAAAAGTAAAGGTGAGTTTGATAATCATTTAATTTTTTTTTTTTTGAAAAATTTTCATAGATAGAAAAAATATCAAATTATTTATAGAAGTAGTGAAAAAAACATTGATAGACATTGATAGGCTTCTATCAGCTATCAGTGATAGACTTCTATCAATTTCTATCACTATCATATCAATGATAGACTTATATCAATTTCTATCATTGATTGATACTGATAAACTTCTATCAGCCTTTATCAATAATGGTCTTCTATAAGCTTTTTATCACTGATAGATACTAATAAACTTCTATCATCGTCTATCGGTGATAGACTTGTATCAATTTCTATCAATGATAAAACTTCTCTCAGTTTCTATCGTTGATTGACACTGATAGACTTCTATCAGCCTCCATCAATGATACTTATATCAATTTCTATTACTGATGAATACAGATAGACTTCTACCAGCATCTTTCAATGATAGACTTGTATCAGTTTCTATCACTGACAAACGCTGATAGATTTCTATCAACATCTATCTGCGATAGACATTAGACATTGATAACAATGTTTATCACAACTATCTAAAAGCAACAAAACTCAAATATAGCATCTAACTTCATGGATAAGTCATTTTTAACACCAAAACTTAATGGGTGTTCAAAAACCAAACAAAAATAACCCAAAACGTCCAAAATCTTACCCCTAACGACCAAACATCCGACGAACTCTAGTGCTAGCAGCGACAAGATAACGACGACAAGGATTGGGTTGCATGGATCTAAGAGTGAGAAGAAGAGAGAGTGAATCGGGTAGAGAGAGAAAAATCAACTCACCGATGGCGATGTACGACGAGATTTGTGATGTAGATCCAAATGGCGGTGGATCAACAGTTGGGTATGAGTGGTGATGATGATGATGATGATGAAGAAGAAGAAGAAGAAGAAGGGGGAAGATGGAGAAGGAGGAAGATGATCAATTTTTACTATTTTGTGTAAATAGTTTTCCTTATTTTTTTATTTTTAATTTTTTTTTTTAGTTTTATGTAGTTTAAAATTATTCTTATTTTCAAGAAGAAGAAGAAGAAATGGCGAAGAAGACGACGAAGGGGGAAAATGGAGAAGGAGGAAGATGATCAATTTTTACTATTTTGTGTAAATAGTTTTCCTTATTTTTTTATTTTTTTTTTTAGTTTTATGTAGTTTAAAATTATTCTTATTTTCACATATATTTTTTTGGGTAAGGTTTTTACCTTTCTTAAAAACACACCCTAATTTTAAGTAAAATTTAAAAAACAACATCAAGTATTAAAAAAAAAGTTTATTTTATTTTATATATTTTTTTAAATGTGGTTTGGTTTTGAATATATGCTTAAAAATAGACAATAAAGTTAAAAAAGGCACTGTGATCATAAACTTAATTTTATTTTTTTTAGTATAAATTGGAAATGGAGATTTGAACTATGAACTTCTTAATCTTTTGTACAAATAGATATTAATTATTAAACTCTTATCGGCTAAACTTAATTTTCAAAAACATAAAATGAAAACAAAAAAGGGTTATAAAATAAGGCTTTTAAAGTATGTTTCCAAGTTGTCTTTTAAATTTTAAAAAGTTCCAATTTAATTCATAATTAATTATTTCATACAAAAAAAAAAAAGAAAAAAAATATCATTATTAAATTAATTGTTGAACATATTTATACGCATCTACGACACATACCAATCTTAAAGTGCCATTGGGCACATAAAATTGAACTTGTCCATTAGCTAAATCCGACCACTAAGTATGAATAAACAAAATCTATTTCTTATCTCTAAAATGACATGCTCGTACATGTTCAAATTATATAAGTAGAACAAAAATGGCACATCAAACTTTTTAGTAATACAATATAAAATTTTTTATTAAGAAAATTTAGACGAAAAAATCTCATCTCACTTTCATGTGTCACAACAAAAAAAAGAATGAAGTTATAATGATGTATTTCTAAAAGAATGATGTAGGATTAATATTTTCGTCTTAGAATTAGAAAAACTATAATAGGATGTAGATTTTTCTTAATTTTGAATAGGTTAAGGATTAAATTTGACTCAATGATTAGTAGATCCTAGACTTATTTGAACTCATGTCCAATTTTGATATGGTACCTATAGTGAAATAGAAGCAATTGAAACGGGATTTAAAGATTGGAAGGATAATGAAATTGAAGTAATATAGAATGAATTTGAGTATATAGTTTGAAGAGGGTGAGTGATGAGTGAAGAAAAGAGCAAATATTCCCAAAAAGAGACAAGTTAAGATGCATAGGGGAATAGGGGAATAGGGTGGTGGGGATAAACATAGTTAATATATAAAAAGCAAACCAACAAAACAAGATTCACGAGAATACCCCCATACTCTTACTGCACCCCACGCATCAAATGACTGAAAATAAAAAAGACCCAAAACAAAACAAAAAACCAAAGAAAATTGTTTTTGTTTGGTTTTTTTACCAGCTTTTGAATAAGTATTATTGTTGCCGTTGTTGTTACTTGTTAGGAAGAGGAGGACTTGGTTTTTTCCGTGTCAGCCGCTGTGCACAAACCTCAGAAAGATGAGTCTGCAGAAACAGAGTGTAAGAGAAAAGATGAAAATGTGGACAAAATACAATGTTGAAAAGATAGAAATTTCAAACATTAAAACCACAACAAGATGCCTGAACCCAAACCACAAAACCAAAGGCAAAGGCAGTATATAATGTTGGATATCACAACAACAGAAACTCCTTTCTTCTTCTTTGTTCTTCCTCTTTCTAGAGCAAGAAAAAGTATATACCTATTTTCATTGATTATCGGGAATTGAACTCTTCAAATCACTTTCTTGCCCCCTTTCTATATTTATGTCCTCAAACCTACACATTAACAACTCTAGCTCTTACCTACCTTCACTTTCTCCACTTCCATTTTTTTCTTTCACATTTTTCCATATTTGTTTTTTTTTTCTGTCCATTAATAATTTTAAATAATCAAAACATTTTTGTATTGTTTAATATCTACCTAATGCTATCTAATTGGTCTTGCATATGGAAAAATGTGCATGGTATAATATTATTAGTTATAGAACACTTCAGATCTCACTTGAGAGAAGAAAAATAAAATCTATCAATCAATATTCGAATTCATTTCTTTATTTTATTACCAAATATTGTCATTCTTCCTTCTGCAACTATATCTATATACAGCTTTATAAATCAACAAGAAATATTCCTTTTTGTAAGAAACATGAGGAGAGACTTTTTTTTTTTTTTTTTTTTTTGATAAAAAGATAAATATAGAGGTAAGTTAGAGAAAAGGTAGAAACATTAAGTAGTAACATCACAAATACAAAATAACTTAGATTTGGTGCATCGAGTAGTAGAAAAATTAAGTGGATGGACTTTTCTTTCTTTTTTGATACATTATGTTCAATATTTTTATGTTGGAGTATTAATATAATATTCAATTTACCTTTATTCATTAACTTAAATTTTTGAATAAATTTGTGATTTATTATTATTTTTAATTAAGCACAAGTAAAACAATATTTAACATAAAAAAGTACTATTTTATGAAATCGATATTCTAAATGTTCGATTATTTTGTGGTTACGTTACCCAGTTTTAATAAAGTTTTTTTTTTTCAATCACTTATGGAGTGAAACTTAAAAAAATAAATAAAAAAGAAGATAATAATAATAATGGGATGGATTTTTTAATCAGTCAATGTCCTGCATACGGTTATTTATTTGGATAAATATTAATTTATATCCTTCGACTTTTCTTATGGAATAGAATTATTGAAACTTTTAAACATAAAAACAAAACAAATAAATGGTGTGCCGCAGTTAAAAAGGAGAAAAAGAAAAAGAAAAATAGGTATTTTTTTTAAAAGAAGAAAGAGGTGTACTATTCAAGAACTAAAAGGAAATATAATCTTTAGATATTTTTAAATTTAGTTTATGGTTTTTTTTCTTTCTATTTTTGGACGAATAAAAAACAGTATGCATAATCAATAATTACATATTTATGTTTTAATATTGAATATAGACATCTTATGGTTTCATCAATAAAAGAAAAGAATAAGAATGATGATAAAAAAAAAGGCGCAAAAAACGATGTGATAATTAATGAAGTTCAATCTTTTTTCTTGAACATTTAAACCAATTACAGCTGCTTTTATAATAGTTAATGGAGAATGTTTTACAATTAAAACAAAATAAAAAATAGTACATTACTTCCTTAATTAATAAAAATATATTTTACAAAATATAACCTCTCAGTTAAAAACTTCTAACCTAACATGGATTTTGTCCCTCATATCCATGTTATATTTTTAATTTATTCTCTCAAATTGTATATGAATTAATAATCCACTTCACAAAGGTACTCAAATCTTTACTAATGTGGTATATATTCTTTTCACATAGGTAAATTTAGTTTTGAAAGTTAAAGCTGAACGGTGGATAGAAGAAAAATTTTTATAAATAGAAAAAATGTCAAGCTATTTATAGAAATGAAAAAAAAAACACTAATAAACATTGATAAACTTCTATAAAATAATATCAATGATAGACTTCTATAAATTTCTATTATTGATAGACATTAATAGACTTTTATCAACCTCTATTAAAGAAGATTAAATTTTACTATTTTATGTAAATAATTTCTTTTATTTTTCTATTTTTAAAAATTATCCGGATAGAATTTCAGACAAATAATTTTTAAAAAGATATAAAAGAAAGTGAGATATTGTTTTACAAGGGACTGATGATTCTGTTTTGTGTTTGTGGTTTTCCCAATAATGAGAAATGGAAGTGGGCATGCATCATAGAAATAATCAGCTGCATATCTATTTACAAATAATTACTCATCATTTTCTTAGCCATTCTATAGAGTGCTTGCTTTGGACCCTACAAATACTGTTTCTTTTATTATTATTATTATTTTGAAAAAAAAAAATGAATGAGAGTAACTTTATTTTTAAACATGTAATTTTAATAATAAATTACAAGTATTTAAAAAAATCAGTAGTTAAAGGCATTTTTACTTGCTCTAATAAATCGTAGGTTCTAACTCCATATTTCTAATGTTATTTAAGGACAAAAAATGGTTGTAGATTACCCAATAAATTAAGTGATGGTAATCAGTATATTTGCTGGTTTCTTTTTTTGATGTCACAATTAATCATTAATTTTTTTTAGAAAATTCTTAATCATTAGTTTAACATAGATATATATTGTTTTACTTTCATCACAATTATCACTAGTTTACACATGTTATTTATTATTTTCTGTTTCTATAATAACCTTTTAATAATTGATCACAATCATGCTAGATTTATAGTTACAAAATTACATCTAGCATAAAATTAAGCTTGTCTTATATACAAGATCTTTCATTGAACAAATCTCCCAACAAAACGAAAATCAAGTTATTGAATCACTTATTTCTTTGAAGTTTCTTTAATTTCATATCGTTTCATTAAAACTTTATTAATATAAATTGCAATACTTATTTATACTTTAAAATTTAAATTGATACATCTTCGGGTAAAAAGTAAATACAAATTTAAATTTATATAGTGATACCGATAGTTACATTTGATAAGAAAGTAAAAACTTTTTACATATGGGATCCCTCAACCTATGCATACAAATATTTGTCTTAAATCCACTCATTGCAAAAAGTTTCCACACAATATTGTTGAAATGATGACACCTGTATTAATAGATATAGGCGACCCGTCCTCCTTCCAAAAAAAAAAAAAAAAAAGAAAGAAATATTTCCCCCATTTTGTTGTGTTTGCTAAAATACATTCTCCCCTTTTCGAAATTCAATCCGTCATCATATCATCCGCTACAAAATTCAAAACTTTATTGCCTTTTTTTCCACCAAAAAGAGAGAAAATAAAAACATGGAAACACCAAAGTATAAAGAGAAAAAGAGAGATGATTGTTAATTATAATGGAGAGAGGGGGAGAGATTCTTATTTCTTGGATGACTACAAAGAAAAGGAAAGCTGTAAAAAAACAAAAGAAAAAAAAAAAGAAAAGAAAAGAAAAGAGTTTTTATTTATGGAAACTTTTGAAGGCAATAATTCAATCACCTGGACACGTCATAAAAAAAGGAAAGAAAAGAAAAGAAAATAGGTGAAGGGATTTGAATAGAGCCAAAGGGAGAGGCTGAAAGGGTAAAGGCAGTAAGTTTTGAAATTGTAATGTAGTGATGTTAGAGAGAGAGAGAGAGAGAAAAGGGGGGAAAAAGAGCATAAAATGATGTGAGTGAGTATTGAAGTTTGGAATATTAAGAAGAAGAAGAAGAAGGAAGGAAGGATATAGAAATTAGAAATAGAAATAGAAAAATTAGAAAGAGAAGGAAATGGAAGAAATGTCGTGAGGAAGAAGGCAGGCTTTAAGTCCCATCACGTAGTTCGATGTATGCTTTACCTTATAATATCTATCTTCTTTCTCTGCCACTACAAAACAGAAACATTGTTTCATTATTATTATTATTATTTTCATGTGTAGTGTAGTGTAGTATCAGTATTAGTAGTAGAAAATGATGGGGATTCGAATTTCAACGCACTTTGGTGCTCTTATATATTAAACAACAAAAGCTAACTTACAAACATCTCTTCTCAAACTTCCTCGGGAAAACATCATCACTTTTTACCACTTCTTTTCTTTCATTTTTATTTACCTAAATACCCCTTTCCTTCCTTCTATCTTTCTTATTTATTTCATTTATGTATCTCTGTTTCAGGAAAAGACACTCTTTTAATTTTGCTTAGTTGTCAGCATTTATTATACTGCATAACCCAAAACTATTAGTCTACGTAAAAACAAAACTGTATGTTTGTGTGTTTGTGTCTTCTTAATAATCAATATCCTCTCCTTTTCTTTTCTCTTTTCTCTCTTACATTCCGTTTCTTATTTTTGTAAATAGTTGAAATTGACGCACAGTAAAAAAAAAAAAAAAAAAAAAATGAAAAAAGAAAATTGAATGGTAAAAGAAAGTGAAAGAGGGTTTGACTGCAGCATATATCACCTCTTGTGGTGATTTTTAAGTGGGTGCGGAAAGGGGATGAATGTCAGTAGAGAGATTAAAAAAGAAAAAAAAAAAATTATATGTCACGGGTTTGTCTTGAAACACTCTTGTTTCACAGACACATATTCTCTCTCTCTATCCCACAAAACCCACCACCCAAAATTTCTTAATATAAAATAATAAAAAATAAAAAAAACTAACTGCACACCACACGACACATTACCTTTCCGCATTCCCTTTTTCTTCTCTTTTATTCACTCATCTCATCTCTTCTCAACACACAAACACAAACACAAACTCAAATGGCTCTGATGCTTGATAATTGTGAAGGCGTTTTGTTGTCCTTAGACTCCCACAAAGCAATCCCAGCTCCATTTCTCACTAAAACTTACCAACTTGTTGATGATCCTTCCACTGACCATATTGTCTCATGGGGTGAAGATGACACTACCTTCGTCGTTTGGCGTCCTCCTGAATTCGCCAGAGATCTCCTCCCTAACTATTTCAAACACAACAATTTCTCTAGCTTCGTCCGCCAGCTCAACACTTATGTAACTATCTTTCATCATATTCTTTTCTTTTTCTTTACGTTTATCTACTTGACTTGACTTGACTTTCCATTTCTTTTTTCTTTAGGGTTTTAGAAAAATTGTACCCGACAGATGGGAATTTGCCAATGAGTTCTTTAGAAAGGGGGAGAAGCATTTGCTGTGTGAGATCCATAGACGCAAAACCGCTCAACCACAAGTTACCGTTAACCAACACCATCAATCTCATTCTCCACTTGGTATCAACAATCCCGGATTTTACCATTTTCCCGGCCGAGTTAGTATCTCCCCTTCCGATTCCGACGACCAAAACAATTGGTGTGACTCACCGTCGCTCTCTTCTCCTGCTCCCCATAACAACAACAACAACTCCGTCACGGCTTTGTCGGAGGACAACGAACGTCTCCGCCGCAGTAACAATATGCTGATGTCGGAATTAGCCCATATGAAAAAACTCTACAACGACATCATTTATTTCGTTCAAAACCACGTGAAGCCTGTTGCTCCCAGTAATTCATATCAATATTCAACCACGTCCTTACTTTCGGACAGGTTTCCGGTAGTGCAACAACGGCCACCAAACCACCACCACCACCACTACCATCAACAAAGTCAGATCCATTTGGTGACCGGAACTACTCCGACTAATAATAATAATAATCATAATAATAATAATAATATTATTATTAACAATAACAGTGGAACGAAGAGCTTCGTGACGATTCTAGAAGAACAACCGACGAAAACGAAGCTTTTTGGAGTGGCGATTCAATCGAAGAAACGGTTACATCCAGAGTATGGGAGTAACAACATTGGCAAAGAGAACAACAACAACAAAGCTCGATTGGTTTTGGAAAATGACGATCTAGGCCTCAATCTCATGCCTCCTTCCACTTGTTAGTTCCAATTTTCCTTTTTCTTTTCTTTTTTTTTTTTTTTTTTTTGAGAATTTTTGTTACAAATCCCAGAGTGGGATCCTTTTCCAGTGCTGCATTATTCATCATAATTGAATTAGAAAAATGTGTGCGTGCGTATATTGTTGTTTGTGATAGCACTGTAAGTTTCTATGTATATAACCCTCGAATCTGCTCTTTCAAATTAACATCACTTTTCTTCTTCTTATTTTTTTTTCTTTATTCAAATATTCAAATTGCTTTGACCTTGAATATTTGCGGAAGCATTAATGTGGGATAGCGATCAGTACGAAAAAGAGGTTCTTAAATGGAAAGTTTTTTTTTCCTCTTTCATTTCATTTCAGTTCTACACAGAAATAAGGGCAAATTATATTTTTATATTTTTATATTTTTCTTCAAAATATTTGTATGAAGAGAGATGAGAAAGACAGTGAGTATTAAATGAATAGGGTGTGTATGCTGACACGAAGGAGAAGAAAGAAAAAGAAAAAGGACAGTTTGTTTCTTCGTCCCCAGATAGTTAATAATTATAGTAGTCACTAATTAATTATGATACTTAAATAAATAATTTTTGTCAGGGCCCAAAATTTGATTTTATATGATTTTATCAGAAAGAAAGCTATCATATCATTTGATTCATGTTGGCCGTATTTTTACTAATCAAACTCTCTCTTTCTCTCCTTTCAATGGAAAGGCTAATTAAACAATGATTCCCCAACATTCATCCTAATCTAATATTCTCTTATACCCCAAAATTTTAAAATTAAATATATATTTTTTGAGATTTGTAAATATTTGAAGAGCAAACCCAAACCCAAACCCAAACCCGGCCCATTAGAAAACTTAGGTTTTTGCTAATTAAAGTATGAGAGGAATGAATTCGCAAAACCCTAGGGTTTTGAATATCTCTCGCCACTGTGTTTCAATGGAGGGTTTTTTATGAGTTGTTGGTTCGAACCAGATAGAGTGATGATTGACTGTTAGATAAACCAACCCACTTTGCCGAAATGCCACTCTCTTTTATGGTTTTACTTTTGTCTGTTTTCTGCAGAAACTCCATTACTAGTATTAAAAAAAAAAGAATTAGAAATTGAAAAGTTTGACCATGGCAGGCCAATGTATAACTCTGTGTCTCTATTTTTCCCCCTTTTTTTCCATAGGGATGGGGGCATTTAATTTCATGACATAAAATTTTTCAACTCTGAAAAAAAAAAAGAAAAAAAGAGAATACAGCTGTTTGAAAACGCAGAGTTTTATCTAAAAAGAAGGATAAAAGAAAAAAAAAAAGGGTTATAATGCAGTTAAAGTGTTTTAAAAGTTTGGAATATTAGAGAGGGGGTTTGGATATCTTTGTCGTGCAATGATTTCCACTCTCACACATAATTTCAAAAGGCAACCCAGTCGTGAATAAATAATAATTATATAAAATATGAAAAAAGACATTGTGTGATACCTTTGTTTAATTACACTACTGATCAAGGCGTTGTCTTTTCTCATGGGGGGGCCTCGCACGTGACTTGGATGTGCACGTGAAGCCTAAAACTATGCAGTTGGGTTTTTGGGGAAATAAGGAAAACCTCCATTAAAGATGCTTTAAAGGACTTCATTGTATTGTAGGTTTTTGGTTGCCAACCAGCAAGTTCTTTACTAAAAGGAAAATATTATTTTTTTTCTAAGAAAAATGAATTTCTTTTAGTAAAGAGAAATGCAAGTCCACTTTGTTTGAATCAACTTTATTGACATTTTTCTACTTTCCTTTTCTTTTCATACTGCTTTATAAATGTAATTTCAGATTGGATTTACGTTAACTCCAGGGTATCAAAGGAAGATACTAATTTTTGTTATTTTTAGCTTTTTTTCCCCTTATAATTTATTATATATTTTAGTCAATTACTATTTGTGATCCGCCCTAGATACAATAGAGATGTTCAAAAAGTGGTCCCAACCAACGAATCAGATTGGACCGGCTGGTTTGGTTCATTTTTTTTTTTTAAATTAAAAAAAATTTGAGTTTTTCAGTTCAGTGACAGAGAAAACCAAAAATTTGGTTCAGTTCTCAGTTGTATAAGTTGAAAAAATCATAAAAATAGAATCAAATCGAAATTTAATAATATATACATATAGACAACAAGACAAATAGCTAAATTTAATTACTAAATTGGAAAAAAAAAATAAATGTCTTTCGTTTTGTTAATGTAGCTAAATAAAAAAAATCAGAGATTTTTAAAATTAAAACGATGGACCAAAATACCTTTATTGGTTCAAACAAAATAAAAAAAAAGATTTAAAACAAATATAATTATCCCTAAGATCTAGCTAACAAAATCATATTTAAAAACAAACGAAAAGATTATAATATAAGTTAAATCTAAAAAAGTTATAATCACGTCATTTTCACTCTTTCAGTTTCCGCTTATGTGAGAGATTAAAATTAAAAGGTACATAATAAGAACATGAAATATAAAAATAAAACTAAAATACACTGTATAAGTATTCTTAAAATTAAAAGGTACATAATAAGAACACGAAATAATCTTGTTTTTTTCTTTTCATTTGAAAAACAAGTGAACATCTGAACTTGAAATTATGGATTCTGCAAATCCTACAATGAAGCATCACTCCATTTGAAAGTAATCTAGATAGACTAAACAGGGGAAAACAAAAATAAATACAGTAATTAAAATAAAAAGGCAGAAAGAAAAAACACCTTCAATATGTTTATTGTAAGGGAGAAAAGAATATACCGTGAGTGAAAAAAAAAAAAAAATTCAGAACAACTGCACAATGATTAGAATGTCGGAGGAAAAAAACGATGAGCGATCACCATGATTTAGATTAAAAAAAAAAAAGGTATACTTTGGTTTAAAATTCAAACAAAAACAGAATCTAGAGATTAGGAGATGCAACAAATCTAAAACAAATAAAATTCATTAAAAGTGCAATAGAGCGTAGGATTTGGAGAGGAAAGTATATTTGAATTTAAAAATTAAACAGAAACCGAATATAAGAAGATAAGCAAATTAATTTAAAAATGCAAGAGATAATTAGATATTACAAACAATAGAAAAAAAATCATGATATGAAATATGTTGGTTCCGTATAGGTAGTGTAGCAGAAAATATGGCAAACGAGGATTTTTGGGAATGAAAGAGGCCCAAATTAAAAGAGGGAAAATACAAATGGGCCATTGATGTAGATCGGCCCAATAAGCCCAATTTAAAGAAGTAACCCTTGAAATTAGTTCGGTCTACAATTTCCCCCATCTAACTCTGCTTTTCATCGACTCTATTCTTTTCGCCGCCGTCTCGTTCGGGACTGAGACAGACGCATTTGTAGCGGCAGCTCTGTTTTTCATCCACCGCCATAAATATTCAATTTGAAATTGAAGCTCAAACCCTCTCTCAAGCTCTCTGGTCAGAATGGTTCTAGTGGTTGCTTCGTCGTCCATTGATTCGGGAATTGGTTGCTGGGACCTCCACACGGGTGCAGAACAACTACGTTACAAGTCCTGTGCTTCTCCGGCACACGGTCTTGTTTGTGTTGGTGAAAGGTTTCTCGCCTGCTCTCAGCTTCGCGATCCCGCTGCTACCGCAGGCTCCGTTCTCTACTGGTCTTGGTGTAAGGTACTTGTTGTTGTAACAAAACTCCGCCATCTGTTACTCGATACTGTGCTTAAATAATTTTTCATCCCTCCCGGCAGCCTCAAGTAGAAGTTAAGAGCTTTCCGGCTGAACCAATAATGGCCTTGGCTTCCAACGATGAGGGTACTTATATCGTTGGTGGTGGTCTCTCTGGAGATATATACTTATGGGAGGTAAAGCTTGATTAGAAATTTATTCTGTGACATTGAACTCTAAAATTCCCCATCTGTGGAAAACTATATTTGTCCTCCCCCATTCCATTAATTGGCACATTCTTGGCTGTAGTATAAGATGGCATGCTCGTTGTTGCAGGTTTTGAGCGGTAGACTGCTTAAGAAATGGCATGCTCATTATAGGGCAGTTACTTGTCTCGTATTCTCCGAAGATGACTCCCTGCTAATTTCCGGTTCTGAAGATGGCTGCATTAGAGTTTGGGCCCTTCTAACGTATGAAATTTCATCCTTTGGCCCCGTGTGTGTGTGTTTAGGTTTTTTTGGCACTTGTAGAAATTCTTCTTACTAGCATGTTTATTCCAGGGTATTTGATGATGGATGGCAAAGGGAAGCAAAACATTTGTATGAACATAGTTTCACTGGGCATAATCTACCTGTTACTGATATTGTTGTTGGCTATGGAGGATCCAATGCTATTATAATCTCTTCCTCTGTGGATCGTACGTGTAAGGTTTGGCAGTCTATTGAATATAACACTTCTATGTTGAATATAATTTTGTGATGATATTACCATGTAGTTTGGTGATGAATTAATTTTACAATCACTTTGGCTGTCTAATTGCATTGACTTGTAAATCTTCCTTTCTTACAATAACTGCAGCTTGACGTTTAAGGTCTGTTTACATTTTCTTGGAATTTAGAAACATGTTCAAGAATATTATCTAGACTAAATTTGTAATCTTGAAAGGTCAAGGGCTAAATAGACACAATTCAGGACTAAATTTGTGATGTAACCTATAAAACACTGGAATGGACAATGTATGTGAGGATGAGTTGGCATAAGAATAATGAGTGCAGAGAGGTGGATATTATTATCCAAATACGATTTAATTCAATATACGTTCCCTTCTAGGATTTTAGTGTTTTCAAAGTGATGCTGATATATCATATGTCAAACATGTTTGTTTATGATTTATCACCAATGAGTAATGACTACTTTCCTATCCTAAACTATCGAATTTCCTTCTGGTGAGTCATCTGTTGTTCGTTACCTTGGCTTTTGTAGGTGTGGAGCTTATCGAAGGGGAAGTTATTAAGAAATATCATATTTCCTTCAATCATTGATGTAATTGCTTTGGATCCTGGTGAACATGTCTTTTATGGTGGTGGTAGGGATGGGAAGATCTACACTGCTGCGCTTAATGCTAAATGCCCATCCACTGGTGACTATGGATTGCATATTCTTGGCTCATTATCAAATCAAAGGTTTGTATTTATATATTTGATTTTCATTCATCATAGAAGATGTTTTCCGTTCAACTTTCATCGATATATCTTAAAGTTAAACATCAAGTGTGTTTGGTTTAACTTTTCAAGTGTTCAATTTTGAAAATAAAAGTCATTTGGGTAAAGTTTGAAGGGTTTTGGCAGCTACTCAAAATAGTGTTTGTAACACTTTTAAAACGTATTTTAAACCCTTTTTATCAAAAGCGTTTAAACGTAAATGACTTTTTTGAAAAACCTTTTTTCTCTGGTCAATCCAAACAAGCCCTAAGTTTTCCTGTAAATTTGTTTACCCTTTTCAATATAATTGTAATGTTCCGACTTTCTAAGACACTTGATAGGGTGTTACTTCATACATGCATATATTTGTACATAAACATTTACATTTAAAATAAGAAGGTTGGACTCTTTTATTTAATAAAGAATTCAAACAAAATTTTAGCTCTAAATTTCATAATGTTCTGATTCAGGGTACCCCTAAAACATAAATTTTAAAATAAGAAAAATTAACTGAAAAATCTCAAACATCTAACTTCTATCAAAATCTAAATCATGAAAAGAAAACATAAAAAGATGGAAATGACACAAGAACTAGTATGCGAAAGCGTTTTTTGGTCCCATTGGCACTGTCACGGATTCCACTTGTTAGGCGCCCGTGTATCTTTGTCCTTACCTGAAAAACATGTAAATAAAAAGGATGAGTATAAAATACTTGTAAGTGACCCCACTACCGGGATCAGGCTAAGATATCATATGTAGGGAATGCTTGGGGTTGGTGGAACATGCATACTGTCACTATTCTTGAATAATGATCTAATGGGATAACCTATCGCGCTCTAACTCGCATGCCTAGTGGCTTGATGGCGCACCGTTAAAAAAATGATAAAAGTGATTTTAACCATTTTAAAATCACTTCCGCACATAAAAGTTCACTTAAATGAGCAATCCAAAACAAAATAAACTAAAAATGATAAAAACATAAAAAATTAAAAAAAAACTGAGAGGTAATTAAATCTTTATTTTTCCCTTATCTCTCACTATTTAAATCATGATTCACACCCCCTTCATCCTCAACTTCATTCTTCAATCTTCATCTTCTACTTATTTCCTACCGTGTACTCTAGTTGCTCAACAATGACTTGATGTTACTAGATTTTTTTTCAAGTTTTCACTCTCTTCCTGAATCTATTTTAATCTAACTTAAAATAAGTATTATAGCAATTAATTAGATATTATATTATATATATAATGTATCTTCAACGTATATATATATAACGTATCGTAACGTATCCGTATCATGTATTCGTATCTGTGTCTGTGATTCTTAGTTTAACACACATTGTTGAAAATAGGGTTTAAGCCCTAGGGGGCATTATTATCTTTTCACTGTACTCTAGGGTTTCTCTCTCTCTCTCTCTCTCTCTCTTTCCTATTTAAACGTGTAGCATCTATGTATCTGGTGTATCAAATCTTAATAAGAAAAACTCTATATTGTGGTTTTTTCTCCTTGTATTAGGGTTTTCCACGTATTCCTGTGTGTGCCCTATTTTTCCTTCTCTTTCTATTTTTCATGGTATCAGAGCAAGGAGATGAAACCCTAGCCACCATTCAGAAAAAATCAAACAGGAGAATCACAAGTGCCATCTGGCACCACAACCACAGATATTGCCGTTGTCATACAAACCACTATAGAACGGTACTTCCAGATGGTCTTGCCTCATCTTCATCAGCCGATTGGAGCAGCCCAACTCGGAGGACAGGTAGCCGATTGGATTAGAAACCAACACCGATCGAAGATAGACGCAACTCGTCCGGCGCCCACCCAGTCGTAGCCTTCTGGACCGGCTCCGGTCGAGCACAAACGTCCGATCGTCTCCAGTCGCCGTTCGGTTCCAATGCAGACGTTCGCGCGTAGACCCAGCCATTCGGTTCCAGTGCTACCATCCCAGCCAACTGCAAACCTTCAGACTCGAGCCGTGGCTCTTGCCCAGTTGCACCTAGGGTTTTCCCTATTCCAGCCGAGTGTGGGTAGTGGTTTCAGCCAAGGAATCCCCGTGGGTGGCAGATTGGAGATGGGTGAATCGTCTTCGTCATATCCGGAACAGAAACTTAACTATATCCAGGAATAGTTCACTCAACTTCAACTCTAGATTAAACAACAGAATGAGTCAGTTCAACAACAGAAGACTACCCTCGAAGAAGTTCTTGGAGCTACCTCTAATGCCTGATAAGAACTCCCTCAAGTCTACCAGCTTACTCAGGAATCTGGTAACCTCTTTCCCTGGCTTATCTATAGCTGATTTATTTTCTGGGGCAATAGGAAATTCTGCTAGCTTTATTGTAGGGGAGAAATTAAATGGTCATAATTACTTTTCTTGGTCTCAATCCATAAAAATGGCCCTCGTGGGTTGTTATAAATTCGGATATCTAACGGGTGGAATACCGAAACCAAGACCGGTGACCCTCAAGAACGTATATGGAAGGGAGAAGACTCCTTACTTTGGTCTATTCTAGTAAGGAGTATGGAGTCTCAAATTGGAAAACCCCTACTATATGTGGCCACTGCACGAGACATTTGGGAGGCTATCTAGAAGCTGTATTCCTCAACAAAATGGAGTAGCCGAACGGAAAAACCGTCACCTTATCAAAGTTGCTCGGTCCCTTATGTTGTCAACTTCTCTTTCGTCCTATTTGTGGGGAGATGCTGTTCTAACAACTCATTTGATAAACTGAATGCCTTCTTGGGTCTTAAAATCCTAAACCCCCTTATACTGTTTCAAAGACTTCTATCCTGATAATCGGCTTATCCTTGATGTTCTGCTTCGGGTGATTGGGTGTGTTGTGTTCGTCCATACCCATGGTCCTGGCCGAACCAAGTTTACCCACCGTGCTCATATGTCTTTGTGGGATACCCTCTTCATCAACGTGGGTACAAATGTTACCATCATTCCTCACGGAAATAGTCTCAATGGATGTGACCTTCCTCGAGGATCAACCCTTATTTCCTATTAGTCCTTATCAGGGTGAGAGTACTAGTCAGACTAATTGGGGTTCGAGTCCATCAGTCTTACCTGAGCCTATTCTTGACATAAGTATCAACGAACCTATTCTGCCTACCGAACAAGTCCCATGGATCACGTACTATAGGAGGAATCTCAGGAAGGAAATAGCGCCGCCGGTTACTTCTCCGATTCCAGTCCATGAGTCAGAACGTGTGTCAGTTCCAGGTACTAGTAATCCTATCCCTGATAATGGTAACATTTATGTTGAAAATGATGCTTGTGTTAAAAATGATGTGAGTAAAGACAGATAAGATAGTGACAACACCAATGACTATACTGAGAATGTGGTTGATACAAATGATGGTAGTTGTGAAAAACTTGTTCCAACAAAGAACATTATTGAAGGTGGAGGAGATCCCTTAGAAGATAAGACACATGAGCAGGAGGCTGAATGCAATAGGGAGTCAGAGGAGAAGAAAGACCATGATGCCTCTCTTGACCTTCCTATTGCCTTAAGAAAAGGTATGAGATCTTGCACGAAGTATCCACTGCAGAGTTGCTTATCTTATAACAACTTGTCTCCTGTGTTTAAAGCCCTCACTATGAGCCTAGATACAGTTACAATATTGAGTAGTATACATGCAGCGATGGAAATTCCCGAATGGAGAATTGCAGTCATGGAGGAAATGGGGGTGCTTGAGAAAAACAACACTTGGGACCAGGTTACCCTTCCAAAGAGGCACAAGGCAGTAGGGTGCAAGTGGTGTTCACCAATAAATATAGGCCTGATAGAACGATTGATAGGTACAAGGCCAGATTGGTTGCCAGAGGCTTCACTCAGATCTTCGGAATAGATTACTCTGAGACTTTCTCCCCAATAGCAAAGTTAAACACTGTTTGTGTTCTTCTCTCAATTGCGGTTAACAAAGACTGGCCTCTCTACCAGTTTGACGTGAAAAATGCCTTTCTTAATGGAGAATTAGAAGAAGAAGTTTACCGAAGTCCTCCCCCAGGATTCGAGAAACAGTTCAATCATCGAGTATGTAAATTGAGGAAGTTTTTGTATGGGTTGAATAGTCTCTAAGAGCCTAGTTTGGCAGATTCACTACCTTTGTGAAGTCACAAGGGTACAGTCAGGGACACTCAGATCAAACCCTCTTTACAAGGAAATCAGTATCTGGGAAAATTACAGTTTTGATTGTGGATGTAGATGATATTGTCATTTCAGGTGATGATGCTTCAGAAATTGACAGATTGAAGAGGAAAATAGTTGAGGAATTTGAAATTAAGGATCTCGAAAAATTGAGGTACTTTCTCGGAATGAAAGTGGCTCGGTCGAAAGAAGGGATTTTGGTTTCTCAACAAAAATATACTCTGGATTTACTTAAGGAGATAGGTATGACAGGCTGTAAACCAGTGGACACTCCTGTAGAAGTTAATGCTAAATTCAATAAGTTGAGTAACAGTGCTCCGGTTAACAAGGAAAGATATCAGCGACTTGTTGGAAAACTAATCTCTCTCTCTCATATCAGACTAGATATTGCGTATGTGGTCAGTATAGTTAGCCAGTTCATGCAGTCTCCTTATTAAGAACATATGAGAGTAGTGGAGCGCATCCTGAGGTATTTAAAAACCTCTCCGGGCAAAGGGTTGATGTTCAGAAAGTTCGATAGACGGTGCGTCGAGGTATATACGGATGCTGATTGGGCAGGTTCTGTGGGAGACAGAAAGTCGACATCAGTATCCTTCGTGTGGGGTAACCTTGCTATGTGGAGGAGTAAGAAATAGGGTGTTGCCAGAAGTAGTGCCGAAGTTGAATACAGGGCCATGAATCTGGGGATATGTGAGGAAATTTGGCTGGAAAAGGTCCTAAGTGATCTTGATCAAGATCATGATGATCCGATGAAACTCTACTGTGATAACAAAGTCGTAATAAGTATCGCGAACAACCCAGTATAACATGACATAACGAAACATGTGGAAATTGATAGACATTTCATCAAGGAGAGACTTGATAGTGGCAACATTTGTATTCCCTATATTTCTTCCAGTCAACAGATAGCAGATGTTCTTTCAAAAGGGTTTTCCAGACAAATCTTTGACTCATGTATTAGCAAGTTGGGCCTCATTGATATCTACACCCCGACTTGAGGGGGAGGGTTGAAAATAGGGTTTAAACCCTAGGGGCATTATTGTCTTTTCACTGTATTCTAGGGTTCCCCTTTTTTTTCCTATTTGAACGTGTGGTCTCTATATATCTGGTGTATCAAATCTTAATAAGAAAAACTCTATATCGTGGTTTATTTCTTCCTATGTTAGGGTTTTCCACATATCCTTGTGTGCTCTATTTTTCCTTTTCTTTCTATTTTTCATCATACACAAACATATTTCTTCTATTTCTAAATTCCAAATTAAAATTCAACTCACAAATCTTTAATCACCCATAAATTTAAATTAATTTAATTTCTAAAATTCAGAATACAACCCAATTAATTCGAGCTAATTAAATACAAATTACTTAAAAATTTGAGATGTCACAATAATGAAATGTTGAGGAAATTCTAGTTGCTATGTTCAGTGCACAATTTACTTGCAGTAGGGGTATTTTTAACGGTGTCTTGATTTCTTAAGAACTAGGAACCAGTATTCTACCAAATCCAAGTTGATAATAATTTTGTCGAGCATTGATAAAAGCCACCTTGTGGTTTATTTGAAGAATCTGGACGCGTTTTAATATGTAATCGGGTTTTCATGCAGGATATTATTTGTGTTTATGAATTTGCTATGTTGCCTAACTTATTGTGCTTTTGTATTTTAACTAGCAAGTCTGTTACTGCCTTGGCATACTGCTCAAGTGGTAATTTGTTGATCTCTGGATCTGAGGACGGAGCAATAAGAGTTTGGGATACAAGAACCAATAATGTTATTCGTGTTTTCAGACATTCAAAAGGTACTAAACCATTCAAATTTTGTTACTCGAATAAGCATCAATGGAGTTGCATTTTTACTGACCATCTGACCTAATTTCTTGCATAAATTTCTCTATCAAGTTGCTTTTTATTTTCAATTTTAACCTTAGCTAAGGCTTTAGGGCACATCTTATTTCATCGATTTTTCCTCTGCTTTGTAATTCTAATCGTTAGAGATTGGAGAATGGTATATTTAAATAAAAAAAATGTTTTGAAGCTTGATGCTCTTTTTTATCTCTTTCTTTTTAATCTCTTCCACTTTTATGAACTTTATTTGATGATTTTATTTTCAAGTACATTCATCATATACATATATATTTATTTATTAAATGTACATTCCTTTATTAATTTTCTGCATATTGATTTCCCTAGCTAGTGTAGCTAGCTTTTGTTTACTTCATAACCAGGATTTTTATTATATTATTTCAATGCAGATACACTGATGTTCCATATTATTACGCAGGTCCTGTAAATAATATACTACTTGTTCGACAACAGGTCCTCCCTAAATCACAGTCAACTTCCCAAGGTTTTTTGAGAAAGCACCGGTCACTGCTACCTCCTGCCCTTGCAAAATTTGAAAACTCAAAGGACGAGGATGAAGACACTGGTGTTATCATTGGTCCAACAGGTCTTCCCAAGGAATCTATGGGGTTTCCCGCCCTTAGTTCTCATGTTATGGATAATCAAATAACAGAACTTCAGGTGCTTGCTTCTGTTCTTTCCCCCTTCCCCTTTTTTTTCTCCCCCCTAAATTATATTGCATCTTATGCTGTTCTGGGAGAGGCACACAATACTTTTGATAATCCATATTCTTCTGTACCCTTAAAAACGTGTACTAACATGCGGTTTTCTCTATTTCAGCAACAAGGTTCTGCTGCCAATGGAATGGAGTTGGAAAGACTCAAGTATGATTGTGGAAAATCCATGCAAATGCTACAACATTGGAGAAAAATGTACGACAATTTACATCAATTTTGTGTTAATGAGCTTCTGGACGGCGATCAAACTAAAAATATACAAGGCAATTCCGCTTGAGCATTGCTATTATTTTCTTTATGTATTCTATTTGTTTCTTTTCCTCTAAATTTTCCTTTGTTCCATCTAGTGTCCTAGAAATTGTATAATCAAGTTGAACAGTATTTGATGGAATCATTAGGAAGCCATCCTTGATTAATTAAAATTCGAAAATCCTTTTTCTGGGATAAGAAATCTGTACATGATACACTGAGAGGTACCCTTAATTTATAAGAATATTTTTTGTCATGTGGGTTTCTTTTATTCTTCTTGTATGTTCTGGACATGTTATAATTTTTGGGGTAATCTTTTTCCATGATTGGCAAGGTCCAAGGACTGCCAAATATTTTCCCATTCTAAAAGAAACGGAACAAAAATCAACCAACAGTGGAAAAAAAAACGTAAGAAAATAGATGATGCCCCATAGAAATCAAGTGGAATAGAGATGCTGTTTGATGGAATGATTCGTGCAAAATAACCCAATCAGTCCAAAGTTGAATGTGATGATGATTATCATGTAAAAGAAAAGAGAGTTGAAATTGATATTTCAAGGGGACCATTTCCACTCTGTGTCTGTTTGTTATAAATTTGTGGGTCTGTTCGGTTTCAGTTGTATTATTTTAACATATCTATCTTTGAACAACTATTAATAGGCTGAGTGGGGAAGAAAAGATAAGGTAGTGTAAACAAAGAAAAAGAAACTCTCGATAACAAAGTCTCTCTCTTTACCATTGGATTCTTTTTTATCTAAAAGAACATCTTCTGCAGCGGAACATGTCTCTTTATTCACATTTTATGTATGTGCTCTAAAGCCCTTTACAAATGATATTATAGTTTATTACTTTCCTCTGTTTGTCACATATCGAGAGAGATTTCCTTGATCTGGGCACCAAATCAAAATGTTGGCGCCAGAGAAATTATACTGGTAGCTTTTCATTGAGTTGAATGATTGTGCCAGATTAAAAGACAGGTTTTTTTTCTCATAGAGACGTTTTTTTTTCCTGTTACAATGCAAGTTTTTTAACGTAAGTCTCCATTCTTTCCCTTGATGTCAGCTGAAAAAATGGCTTGCTTCATATTTGTTTCTTGTGCCTTGTCGGCTTTTGATGATTTACCAACTTTCTTTTTACCTTCAAAACAATTTCAATTCATTAAGTATTAGGAAAACAACAACACTTCCCACCACCTTACATTCCTCATCAGATTTTGCCCTTTACTATTAAACTATTTGAGAAGGTATTCAACCACCAAAAAGGAGTCTAAAAAGATATAATTTTATTTTAGTTTAAAACTTTTTGGGCGAGCGAGTTCGTTGGCAATACAATACTTGCAGATTAAGCAGGTAGGGTTTCAGAACCTGATCCTGATCTGCCTCGAACAGCGTTCCCAACGTTATCAGTTGAGAAATCTCACCCTATTGCAGGCGGCAGCAGCAGCAGCTTCCTAGGCTTCTAATTCAAACAAAAAAAAAAAAAAAGCGAACATTTTTTTTCCTTTGGAGTTTGGACTAACCTCAACAATTCTTCCACCGAGATTTTAGGACCCAAGAAACGAAAATGATGCATGCACTAAAGAAATAGTGAAGGAAAACAAAAACGTCTTTTATTTGATTCTTGAGTTTTTATTTTTAAAATTAATCCTATAAATATTACTTCTACCTTAAATTGATTTTTTTTTATCTATTTTTCATCAAATATTTAAAAAATCAAGTCAAAATTTGAAAATTAAAAAAAAAAATTATTTTTATATATTTTTTTAGAATTTAGCTAAAAATTCAATTATTATGTTTAAGAAAGATGCAAATTATATGTAACAAGTGAGAAGGGAATAGATTTATTTATTTTTTTTTTTAAAAAAAAAATGCAAAACGGTTGTTAAACCAAGTCTAAAAATTTCATTTTGATTCCACAACCAAAAATTTTAAAAAAATAATTTAGGTACATTAGTGAACTACGTTCATCTTTGTGTTTTCTATTTAATTGTCAATCATAATTTATAATATAATAAATTCTTCTTACTTCTCTTTTAAATATTTTTGAATATGTGTGATTAGAATATGATACACAAAAATAGGTGCATCTCAATTATTCCGTTCAACTTTTTATACTTAAATGAGATGAAAAGATTTTGAATAAGAAACTTAATTTTAACCAACATGATCTATCCATTTTAATTAAAAACTAATAATCTTATTGAATTTCAATTCAAATCTATATATGTGTTGCAATCTTGAACTCTTTAATAAAATCTCACCCAAATTTCACAAAAGATAAAATTTTCTCGATGATATATTTAGTGAATAATTATACAACTTATGTACAATACAAAATTGATAAATTTTTTAAAAGACCATGTTAGAGCTTTTTTTTTTTTGGTCGAAACTAATGAATTTTTGTAAAAGTATTTAACTTTTAATATGTATAGTCAAACTTATTTTTATACCAAACTTTATTTCATTGAAATTAATAAGTGTATCAGAGATAAATTACAAAATTAATTTAAAGTTTATACTTTGAAATATTAGAATTCAAATTGATTTAATTTAATAAGTTTGGAGTCAAAATAGATTTTTTTTTTCCCACTAAAAACTTTCATTCAAATGTTTAATGAAGAAGTATGTAGTCATACAGTAGTTAGGAAAAACAAAAAAGAAATAGAAAAAAAGAGGGTATTTGGTGGAGAGATGGTAACCGTTGATTAGGTGGGGGCATTTCATCTGACATTACACCATCTCAACAGCGTTGGATTGATGTGGTGCAAGATTTTGATAAAAGAATTTTGATATCTTGTTGTAGGCAAAAAGATAAGATGTTGTTGTTGTAACAATATTTTAATCCAAGCATTGGGAGTTTCTGCTTAGGCATGAATCTAACCCCTCCCCTTATCCTGTTCCCCCTCCCTTCAACGGCCACGATCACTTTGATCAAACTCTGCCATTGTCGTTTCAGATAGATGATTATCATCTAATTTCAGGTTGCAATAATCACTAACACCCACCAAGTCCTTTTCATTATTTATCGTTTCCATGAATGGCAATCGATAGAGACTTTCTTTTCGAATAAAGAAAGTAAATAAATAAATAACCTGATGCCCAAAAAAGGAAATTTCTTTTTCTTCTTTTTTTCACCTTCTTTTTTTCTTTCCCTTCATGGAAATAAATAAAATATATAAAAAAGTAGTCATGTACTATTCAACCCATTTGTTATATATGGAATGGCCATCAAATGATAGCGTGTTCTTTGTATATTGTTAGTTTTTCTTCCTTCTCTCTCTGTTTCGCTCTCCCCAATTTTCTGAAACTTGGTCACTTGCAAAAATATGACACAGGATCTGATCGGATCGGATCGGTTCAGAGATTTCAATCCTATGGAAAATGATGATCTAAAATCGGAAGATCAGATGGAGATTATGATGATGATGCAACAAATGGAAAAAATCCCTGAATTTTACAATGATTTCTCACCGCCATCCTCTGATTTCAGCTCAAGCACCACCGATCACCCACATTGCCACCTGGACTCCTCCTCCTCACCGCCTCCATTATTCATCAACAACCCACCTTATAATTTCCCCCAACAATCTACTGTTCCATTCCCGGCCACCACGTCACGGTGGCGAAACTCCGGTGGTGAAACGGAGAGTTTACGGAAACAGAGGTCAGTAGCGGCGATGAGAGAGATGATATTCCGAATAGCAGTGATGCAACCAATTCACATAGACCCAGAAGCGGTGAAGCCACCAAAAAGAAGGAACGTCAAGATTTCAACTGACCCACAGAGCGTAGCGGCTCGGCATAGGAGAGAGAGAATTAGCGAAAGAATTAGAATACTTCAAAGATTAGTCCCTGGAGGTACTAAAATGGACACTGCTTCCATGTTGGATGAAGCTATTCATTACGTTAAATTCTTAAAGACCCAAGTTCAGTCCCTTGAAAGAGCCGCCGCCGCCGGTGCCGGTGCCGGGAACCGCCCAATTACTGGTGGTGCTGCAATAGCACCTAGCGTTGGGTTCCCTTTGGAAACGTCAACCGGGAGCTACATCCCTAATCACTCACAACCTTGACCAATTTGGAGATGTTGCTTAATTATATTATTATTCTAATTAAGAAATTAGGATGAATTTAAGGGTTGTGAAAAATGAAAGCCCTCTATTATATCTCTCTCCGTTGTATCTGCTAACTGTGAAGAGTACTCATTTGGTATGGGTAAAGAGAAAAAAGAAAAAAAAAAAAAGAACTGAATGAATAAAATGCATGCATGTGCTTTTGTTTACTTCAGTTTCAAGTTTCAAAATATTCAACAACCCCCATTTGTGTACTGTATTTCTTTTGTTTGTGTTGTATATTATTGCAGATATAGAAGAAAATGTCTTCAGCAACAATAATGTCCCTCTGTTTTTGTACCTATGTAAGGTAAGTAAATAGGAATAAGTGAAACAAGGGGTGGGTGAAGGTGGGGTGACGGTGGGGTGAGTTTATCAGGGCGCACAGGCGGTGGAGAGAGGGAGCAGAAGGGGAAAATCACATGAAAATCTGACATGCCCTTCACCGATTTGGCAACGGCGCGGTGACGTCGTTTTGTTTTTAAACAGAAAAATGAGCATTCAAATACATTCCCTCCGCCGCGTCCAATCATCAGCTACCATGCTGTGCTTCGATCCTTTCTAAATTCATCTTCTTCTTCATCTATCCTTGGATTTACATCATATCCCTTTTTTTAGAAAAAACGGTTCATTCGATATTGGCTTTCAAGAGTCGATATGAAAATTTTCGGTGCAACCAGTTGTGTACACCAATTAAAAATGGATAGGTAGTAATTCATTTTTTTTTTTTTTTTTAAAAAATTATGTGCAGAGAGAAGGGAAGAATGGGATTTGTGCAGTCTAAATCTTAATCTTTTCATATTGTGTTATACATGGATAATATTTATATTTCAAGTTTGATAATTTGATAATTTGATATTTTTGAACTACTAGTTAAGTATTTGGATTATGTATATTGACAATAAAAATAATTTAATAGATCGGATATTTTATTTAAATTAATTAGGAGGCTTAAAAAATTTATTGAAGAATATAGAGATCGAGAATGAAATGGAGGGAGGAAATTATTAGATTTAGCTATTTTGTATAATATTCATCTCCACTAGCTCCATGAACATCTTTAATCACAACACTAAATAGTTAGGTTAACTTTTTATCCTATTATCAAGAGTTAGAACTAGAAAAAGAAAAGTTGGGGCATGTGAAACTTACATAAAAGAAATGATNTATATATATATATATATATATATATATATTAGAGGTATGAGTGAGAAGCATCACAAATTTACATCTTCATGTTATTGAAAGCATGTTAACATTTTAATCCACGTCCGATTGTTGTTAAGCCATGTAATTAAACGAAAATATTGAAAATTCGATAGTGAGAGAGATTATATTCCACTTAAAATAGAGTCAAATCATCAATCTCTTTGACTTTTACCATCTATTTGATTTTAGAAAAAGGAGATTAAAAATGAAAAGATAGAAGAGAATAAAAATCTACATATAAAAATATTTTAAGTTTTAAGATAAAAGAATCTTTTGCACTTGACTTACATTTTCATTCATCCGAACATCGTAGATTTCAAATTATTTTTTTGTTGGATTTGTATTCCCCTTTCGAGTTTTTAGTTTTGAAAATAAGTAATTTAAAAAAAATTGAACTATTTGACAATCACTCAAAATAGGTTTTGAAAGTTATTTTAACTAGATTTTGTAAAAAATGTTTAAAAAAAATGATTTTTTTAAAACATATTTTTTCTCTAGTCAATCCAAACAAACTCTTAATCTTACACATTTATTTATCATTTCTATTTACTCCCTATTTATAGAAAAGTATCTTGGAGATAAGCAACACTACAAGAAAATACTCCTTTTTCGACGCTTAAAATCACCAAAAAAATGGTAAAAAAAACATGATGGGAGATCCACTTCCGATGACAGACTAGTCGTCGAAAGTTTGGTTGGGATATATCTATTGGGAGAACATCTCCCGACGCGGCAACATATATCGTCAAGAGTTTGTATAAACTCCCGATGTGTGTTCTACGGCGTTGGGAGTTTGGAACTCCCAATGCTACCTATACATATGTCGAAAGTTCTCCGACAGTCGTCGGGAGATATAAGAATTCCTGATGTTTTTCGTGGTAAATTGTCTTTTTTTTTTAATGTTAATTTTATTTTTTTATTTGATCTAAATAACCTAAAATGTATAACGTTATTAAGTAAATAAAAAATATTCACATAAGGAACAAAGCAAACAAATAATGTCGATAGTATTCTTTATTATATAAGAGAAAAGTTGACAAAATGGTCTATAAAAGAAATATGTCTTGACAAATAATACATAGAAGAAAGAATTCTCACATCATCTCCAACACATCTCCAACAACATTTTCAACATCATCTCTAAATAGCATCCAACAAAACAACAAAAACCAAAAGGTGAATCTTTCAGTCCTACAAAAGAAAGAAAATCCTACAATCCTACAAAAGAAAGAAAATCATACAATCCTACAAAATAAAGAAAATCCTACAATCTTACAAAATAAAGAAAATGAACACACTTCCATGACTACATGTTCTCGACCTTATACTTCCACAAACACACAAAAACCACTGAACTCCAAAAGAATAACTAATCTCGTCCTACACAACATTTAAAATTCATTAACCTTCACAATAAACCAAAAGCAATAAGATAAATCCTACAATCCTACAAAACAAAGAAAATCAACACACTTCCAAGACTACATATTCTCAACCTGAAACCTCCACAAACACACAAAAACAATAAGTTGAACTCCAAAAGAAAGATAACTAATCTCAACCATCCTACACAACATTCAAAATTCATACACTTACACACAAACAAAAAATTCCAAGTTGAACTCCAAAACAAGTATAACTAATCTCAACTCACCCCACACAACATTCAAATTTCATAAACATCCACAAACACGCAAAAATTCCAGAAAACACATCAAAATCCAGTTGTTTGACTATCATAATTGCATGATAGCCAACAATTCATTATCATAAAGATATTAGTCACTATAAGAAATATCCTTTTTTTATAGTTTGTTATTGTAGCATCTTAAAAATTAGTGTGATATCCTGAGTTTCCTGAAAATTTAGGATAGTTATCTCGAATTATTGAATTATAGTTTCCTTTAATTTCAGGAATTTGGGATCAAATTGAGATAATTGTAAAAGCCTTATTGGTTATTTTGAATTTAATTGATTAAGAAATTTTTTATTTAATTATCTCCTTTTAATTTTAGTGATAATTAAATTATTTGGATTTAGTTGATATTTTGATTTTGGATTTAGATTTGTTAATTAAGAAGGAAGAGGAGAAGAATTTGAATTTATGAAAGAGTTTAAATTGAAATTGGAACTTATTTAGGAAAAAGGACGTGGGTGTATATTTATATGTAGGTGTGCCTAGGGTTTGAGAAAAGGAAAAAAATTGTTATCATTAAATAAGTGATAAACCCTCGGTAAGTGCGCATTTAATAATAATAAAAAGAAATAAAAATAAGAGAGAGACTATTCATATTCTTCTGAAGCCGCTGCGAGGACCGCTAGCCTTTTGTTCGGGTTCAGATCTTATCGGTGTTGTCGTCGTGAGTTCGTCGGGGTTGGTTTTGGGTAAGTTTTTAGTGAGTTTTGGTAGTTTTATTTTATCGATCTTGGATACCCATCGAGGTTATAGTTTATTGATTGTTTTCAAATTCAATTTTTGGAGGTTAGATTCAAAGTTTGGAGATCAGTGTTTTCTAGTGGGATTAAAGATTATGTTTCGATCAATTCTTTGGTTTTAATTCTAGTAAATTATAGGAATTGGTTGCCGAGATAACTTTTCTTCACTTAATTTGAGGTAAGTGGTTCTATTACCAGTGCCTTTGTGCCAGACGCTCTAACTTAGATTTATCAGGTTATTTAATGGCTTCTAGAGGATTGATTTGGATTGTGCGCTACCCTTTTGGTTGCGTGAATTTTATGAGAAGCTTGAGCATGTGTGAATCTGTATAATATGTTATGATTTGTGCTGTAGGATTATTCATGAAATTTATTTATGTATGTGATGCATGATTAGATCGGTAGGGGCAAACTACCATCTCGCATTGATGCATGTTTTATTTCAAGGGACCAACGGGTTCAACTTCATGTTTTGATGATGTGTGATGCGTTGATTTATCATGCGATGAAAGGATATGTGGATGCGATGATTATGCAAGTTTTCCTAACAAAGCCCAAGTATAAGCCTTCTTAGGGTATTGGTAAGTTCAGGGTCGAACGCAGGGATTACTCATATGCGACAAACTCTATCTCTGATCTTATCGCTATTTTAAGTTTAAGAAGTTGGATGGTGATTGACTTTGATTTCTTAAGATGATGGAATTAAATGCAAAGCGTTAGAAGAGTGGTGTTGTAACAAATATGCGATAAAGGGTTGAGAAGAGGTTTTGTTAACATTTCTTAAGATATTCTACAAGTCATGTGATCATGCTATACACAAATATTAAGCACTACATTTCTCAATGCATATGGACACATTTCCTATGTCTAGGATGCATGCGATGTGTAGGGAATGCAGCAGATAGAACTTATTTCTAAGTCTCCTCTACTCTTGCTTATGAGATCTAATCTGACTCTTTCAAGTCTAGATTCTATGTCTTTAGACTACTCTTTCAAGTATTCAAAATGATAAATGAAGCATACATAAGACAAGATGACTGCATGAAGTGCATAACTTAAGTCATGCTAGCTAAGTACTTCTCAACCTTCACAAATTTAGCTACTCATGTATGGTGTAAAAAGAATGAACATGGATTGAAATGTAATTTCCATTCTTGCAAATAAAATGCTCAAGTACAAAACAATAGATGATGTAAGTGTAAAGCCAGTAAGCAGTGTCTTGCTTCCTCTGGCGTTTACACGATTTTTAGCACTCCAATTCTTTTCTAATTTGTAACTCTTATTCTCACAAGGGTTAGGTGTAGGTTGGTGTCTCTCTTCTGTGTTGTTTCGGTAGTCTCTCGACCTCTCCGAAAATTAATTCTCCTGGTTTGGTAGCATTGAATGGTATTTATAGACCTCAAACATAAATAGTTCTTCATCTCACTAATGATTGTATGGATGGGCAACATTAATTTTTATATCCTGTCGTGCCGTCTGATGGTCACCGAAGGTTCAATGGATTTGCAACGGTATAGTCTTCAACGGCCGCCAATTGAATTTTTAATTTGATTGCTATCGGCTTTACGTCCCATCACGTTTTATCACATTAGGTCACCGCCTTTATATAAGATCATCACACGTTCGTCTTTGAAGTACCATTGGATTGCCAACTCATTGCAAGATCGTGCTATCGCCTTGTTCCTACACAGAAATACAAGATTAACTCAGTTTAATTGCTTTTATGCAATGAGAGTTAGCGATCTCGATTTTGCTTTTAGTTTGGTGCGTTCAATCGTAATATTGCCTATTTACTATTGCCTTCTCTCATTGTTTTAATAATTTGAGCTTTAATAACTTGTATTTCTACAAGTTATCACACCCCCAAATTTAAAATAATACTTGTCCTCAAGCATAGACTAAAGATTTCTCAAAATTTCAATCGCCTTTATCCTGCTTAGACTTCTCATAGTGCCTCATTCAAACCGCTGAACCGTTATCATTATTAATTTCTATCCTAATCTCTTCCTAAAATATTTCTAACTTTTAGGGACCGTGAGCTTAATCTTCAAAAAAATCTTTACTCATTTTTTAGGACATCACATGATTTATTTTAAATCTTATCAAACCGGGGTGTTTAAGTGGTTTTGGCCTTCGCATGATTTAAATCCTAATTTTGTGATCTTACACTGATTCGAATGCCCAACCTTCGTTTTGGCTTGCCCCCATGAGTGTCATGCGAACATCCAACTACAAGCAAGGCGCTCTTTTCAGTCAAAACTCATGCCCATCTTTTTATTTGGCAGAGGAGTTACGTTCACTTAGTTTCTGCGTTGATCACGATTCCCACCTTCGTTTTGGCTTGCCGCTACAGGTGTCATGTAGACATCCAACTACGAGCAGGATTCGATCTCAACGTTATATAATATATATGTATATATTGACTGAAATGTATCAAGGCTGAAAATATCACCCCCCAAATTTAAAACGCAACAATGTCCTTATTGCTGAAAACGAAATAATTCATGCGATGGACTCAGAAAATTTTGTGAAAATAGTTTTGAAGTAAATCTGGTAGACCAACTAAATTTTAGAAATGTTTTGTGAATTGAATGTTTTGAAATTAATCTGGCACTAGTTCATGCGATAAGAGAAGAGACATATATTTCATCATTGAAGTCGTAATGGGCAAAGGATAAATGTGGCGACCAAATGTTAAAGTAATAAAAAATTTAGAATTGAGTCAAATGAGTTAGAATGCGATAGTAGAATTCGGTAATATTAAATTGAAACTAAAGTACAAGAATTGAAATAAGACATTAAGGCAAAGAGGGACATAACCCCCAAATTTAATTTTCGCCCCTATCATGCTGATCACGTCCTTCGTGAGAAGCTTCAAGTAGGTCTAAGGGCACGTCCAGATTAGGGGGGGGGGGGGGGAAGCGATGGTACCACCATGAGACGTGACACGAAAAATTCAAAGTAATTTACCATGTAACAAAACTGGTCATGTTGTCTTTGAGCCATTTGCCTGATGAATCCATGCGTTTGCCTCTGCTGATTGCGTATAATTTTCTTGAGCTCCTCATTTTCTTCTTATAACTTAGTTACTTGAGATTGAAATGACTTTTGTTCTCGCAAGAGCTCGTCGAGACCTCTTAAAATTGGTTCACGAAGGTCATCATGAAGAAACTTATACCATTCATCTTCAGAGTCGACGTCTGCGGTCACATTAGGGTGAGCTTGTAGCTGTTCGTCATTGGGCTGCTGCATACCAGTTTCACCAATGTCTGAGCTTTTTCCTTTTTCAATATGAGGCGATAGCTAACTTGGGTCATCAATAGGATGTGACGGGCTCTTTTGGTGCTTAGGCGATGGTTGGGGAGTTGGGTGTTGAGTGGCCAAAGGAAGGGCAGCGAGAGGATCAGTTGGCATATTTTCTGGAAGGGGTGGAGTGTTGAGATCGACGCCAACTTGCGTTTTTGCGATGGTGGGTAGAGGAGGGGATTTTTGAACTTTAGGGGAGAGGGTCAGGCTTTTATCAACCCTTTGCTTCTTTTGCTGAGGGCCTTCAGTAGCTGCGGATTTAAGAGGCTGCCACTTTTGAGGAGTCATGGATGGGCCTTCTCCCTACGGTGGCAATCTCATCAGTCTACACAGAGACTTGTCTGTGAGAACGGTCTTGACTGCCACATCCTCTTCTTCTTCAAACCATCCTTGCGCCACACATAGCTCTGTAATGAGCGACGGGAGGAACGACTGCCCCTTTGGTCTAGAGAACAATGTCCAAATTTGGTCATCGATCATCTTTCCAACGTTGATTGGGATGCGACGCATGATGCAATAGGTCGCCATGACTCTTTCTCGTGAAATGGTGTGGTCGTGAGTTATTGGCATCAATTTCTGCTTGATGAAGTAAAGCCACATGTTGGCTTCAGGTGTCAAGTCGTGAGGTGATAGCATCTTAACTCCTTTGACAGAAATGTTCCATTGCTTTTCGGGCAATGCTACCGCCTTTAAGGCATTTTTCTGCTCCTCAACGGTGGGGTTTTCAATGATTTGGTTTCCTTCAGCATCACCAGTGTCTTTTAAGTTGAAAATTCTATTGATCTTTGAGACGTCAAACCTGATTGAGCCATCCCTAATGTCAACCTTATAGCGTCCCGAGTGGGGTTTCCCTTCATAGAATGCAGTAATTGCGGTCGGCTTGACCGTCTTCGTTCCCGTGCAAAAATCGTGCCATCTCAACGCTTCGATCGTCTGCGCAATGAAGTTAGGACAAGGCGATGCGGATGGCAGAAAACTTATTTCTATCAGGATCGAGGGTCTCTTCTTTGGCACCCATTCCTCCACTAGAGGTGCCTTACCCTTGTCCTCTCTTTGCACCGTTTGTTTCTTTGGTGCCTTCTCTTTTCTTGCTGCGCTATTTCTAGCGCCTTTTTTCTTAGCCTCTTTTGCTTGCGTTCTTTGAGGCTGACGCTTAGTGCACTTTCCTTTCTTTTGGCTAGCTCGCCTTTCCCTGTCACTTTCTTCTTGCATTTCTCGCTCAAATTCTATCACGACCCGCTCTATACTGTCCAAGGATTTTTTAGGTTGGGGTAGCGAACATTCTAACTCCTCATCGAGTAGTTCATGATGAAATTTAGTTGTGGCGATGAGCGCTGACACATCCTTCCGAAGGTTTCTCAGATCTTCACGTACTTTCTTTGTTTTTTTTTCTAAAACTCCTTGGCCAATGCCTCGACAGATAAGGCTGCAGCACCAGAACGACTGCTTTTCTTAGGTTTGTGATCACTTGAGTGCGATTGGTTGACGACTTCCTCATCAAGTTGCTCGAGTGGTTTGAGGGTTTAAAGGATATCGCCATAAACCTCGTGTTCATCTCTTCGTCTGACCTTGCTTTCAGTGGCGAGGTCTTGAGGGTTTTGGCCGTGTGATGAGGTGGATTGTGAAAGGGCAGGGGCTGAGACGATTAAGGTAGGAGCGAATGGATGGGAGGAAGCCACTGCAGTTGGTGGCGTGTATGTGGGTGGTGGGGCGATTGGGTAGGCAATGGGCTGCAACAAAGTCATCGGTGAGACAACTTCGAATGTGGAACATGAGTTGGATGAATGGGTTGAGGTAGGGGTACCCTTGCTGCTTGCAATTTGGAAAGAAGATTGCCGAAATCTGAAGGGAATGATGGTCAGAAAGGGATATGCTAATTCGTCAGAGGTTAGAGGACTCGAAAGTTTTGAGAATAGTGAAGGTGAAACATTTGAACAATTGGGGGAGGGGGAGGGGGGAGGGGGTTAAGTAAACGAGGAAGGAGAAAGGATGGGGTTTGTGCAAACCCTAATCATCACCTGACGCCACATTAAATGAGGTAACAGTTTTGACGTCTTTTCAGTCTCCAGAGGAGACGTACGATGTCCTTGTTGGGGTTGATTCCCTAAAGTCTCGTGTCCTGTAGTTTGTAAATAGTTTTTACGAACGCTTGTGTTGTTTAATATATGATATTTACTTCACATATTGTTTTTTGCTCAGTTGCATGTTTTATTTGCTTCACCACAAACAAATAAACATAAAATACCTGGTTAAGCATGTATATAGTGACTTACAAGTGGATCATGTCTTGAGTGATAACCAAAATGGTCTGTACCATATGGATCTAGGAGGAAAACCTTATCCTGGCAACGCTACGGATACAACCCGCTTTGTGGAATGGCCACAAGTGTTGTGACTTGTCATAGATGCTGATCATTCGTGTTGGGGACATGCGAGCGGGGGTGTCCTATACAAAGATTTTGTATAAGACCTGACCACAAAGTGTTAACATCTCGTTATATAACACTGTTCATGACAAAGACTTCACTCCACTAGGATGATCATAGATAACATGACCTCAATTCCGAGTGAGTTGAGAACTCCTGCCATTGAGGGTTGTCCTTTGATTTGTATGGGTGCGAGTGGCTAGGTCGCCGATTCAAACCTACCATTTTGGGGATTCGTCTTATTTGGGAGCTGAGAACTCAGCTACACAAGATGGAATTCACTCCTTCCCTAAAACAAAGGTAAGTAGATAGATAGCTCTTCAGGGTTGATTCTAGGGCTTGAACGATGTGACGCCACACACTTTCTCTTGGCCCGAGAGGTGTTCACATATAGTTGGACTATGTTGTATTGTTCATTAGAGGAATCAGTGGTACTTAAGGAGTGAGATGTAATTATAGGGGCAAAACGATAAATTGGTCTAGCTGTACTTATGAGCATCTGTGAAGGATCATCGTACTCATGATTGGTTATATCTGATGGACACAGAAATATATCTGTGGTAAGAAGAGTTCAGCTGTTGATCGTTAGTGGAGTGCTTGACAGTTAACAGATGGTGGATCTCGTGGCTAAAGAGTTTAGTCAGCTATTCATGGACCGTTGGAGCTTTGAGCCACAGGTCCATTAGGTCCCTTGGGTAGCTTGGATAAAGTCAAGAATCAGTGTTTGGGATAATTTAAAATGTTCAAATTGACAAGAGGGAGTTCGATTATATATGATATAATTGAACTGGTTGATTATATATATAATTGACTAAATGTATGAGATACATTATTTTGGAGGAAATTAGATATATATATGATTTATATCAAGTAGAGGAGAAATTACTTTAGTAGATATGTGATATCAAACTATAGGGTAAGAATATAATATGATTATATTTATTAATTATTAAATTGGTTAATTATATGATAATTGACCTAAAATTTCTCTCGGGCGTGCGATAGTGGGAGCAGCCTCATTCGGTTATGGTAACCAATGAATAAAATGAAAATTTGTTTCATTTTACAAATGTTCGGAAAAAATTGGCATTGGTGTGGAAACGTAAATGATCGCCTAGTCGAGAGCCTATATGATAGTCGCTCAGCACTTAAACGATCGCACACCTCGTGCCTAAACGATTGTACGCTAGTCTCTAAACGATCGCTTAGCTTTCTTAAACGATCGCATAGTGTGCCGTGTTTTCTAAACGATCATCCACATTTTACTAAACGATCGCTTAATAAAACCTACACGATCGTGTAGCTTCTTCTAAACGATAAGCATTTAGCTATACGGTAGCTCATTTTCTCTTCCACTTGCTTATCGTCTACACGATTACTTCCTTCTTCAACCTCTACCAAACTCACTAAAGACCACACTTTGGATTCTCACTCCGAGAATACCAAGGGCTCCTTTTTGGTAGTGTCGTCCTCGTTGTGTTCACTTGTTCATGATAGATTGTGCTGCTGCAGACAACTTATTTGTTGGGCGATAACGATTGTGTAGAGGTCTTCCGCTGCATCTGAGTTCTAAAGCTTGAAGAACGTCTTCAACTGATATGAGAACTCTTCCCTTCATATTTATATTGTTCGAAGCATGCCTTTAATTATATTGAATTTTCATAACTTTATGTTAGAATGTAGATGTTGTATTTCGGTCACAGTGAAATCGGAAAGATCCAAATGCGCTCATGGATGTTCATCGTTAAAAGATCCTTCAATTGGTATCAGAGCCAGGTTTCGATATTCCAATTTCATTGTTGCAACGAATTACATATACATTCTTGGTAGGTGCATGTCTGCTCTGTTTAATTGTTAAATTGCTGTGGATATGCGGATTAATGGATTTTTTTCGTGGATGTTAGCCTCAGTTTGATTTAGTTCTTTTCTATTTAAGGTTGTTTGTAAAGGTCCTTGTGTTTTTGGGCATTAATAATCTTATCGAGTCTGTAATTCAAAGTCTATTTGAGTCTTGAGTCATTCGTGAAGAAGATCGGAGCAAGCGTTGTAGTTCTTCGATGAAGGGGATGATCAAGGGTTGATCACGTCGTGTAGACGATGGGGTAAGCGATCACTGAGTATTGGGTTGTGTAGATGATGGGATGCTCGNAGAATGTGTGTGTGGTATTTCGGTCACAATGAAATCGGAAAGATCCGAAGACACTCATGGATGCTCTTCGTTAAGAGATCCTTCAATTGGTATTAGAGCAAAATTCTGATCTTCCAATTTCATTGTTACAACGAGTTATATATACATTCTTGGTAGGTGCATATCTACTCTGTTTAATTGTTAAATTGCTGTGGATATGCGGATTAATGGATTTTTTTCGTGGATGTTAGCCTCAGTTTAATTATTGGGTTGTGTAGATGATGGGATGCTCGTGTATCGTTTAACGTGCACGTGCACTAGACGATCGTTTAGGTCAGCAAGCTTCATCGCTTAGTAACTAACTAAACGATCGCTTAATATCGCAAGGTAAATCGTTCACCTGGTGCTGCATTAAACGATTAGGCTTCGCAGCCTCAGTCGTCTACGCGATCGTTTAGTTTTTGCATATATCGTCTAGTGCGCACTGGACAATCGTTTACCTTCAGCGTTTACTACACGATGGAGTCCTCCTGGTGGTTCAAGACCCGGTACGCCTGTGTACCAGCTCGCTCGATGGAAAATGTAATAGATAGGGTTATTTCATTTTGGTTTTTGTAAAGGTTCATCCCGGTCTATTAATCCTTTGTTTATTACATGTGATGTATGTTTATAATATGTCATATGATATGCACATATGGTAAATTCCACCTTAGGGTATGCATTGATCATGCTGAAGAAAATCGACACTCGAGATTTTCGTGAGCAGCGGAAGCAAGACTATTCCAAATTACAATCATGAATCAATAATACATTATAGTCGACTTCAAAACAAACGGTTATATAATTATACAGAGAAATTACAGCATGAACAATACAGAAGAACAGAGATCAAACTCTATACGAACATTGGTAGAAGCGTCTCCACGCTCTAATGTACAACTCTGATCGAACAACAACAACCATGAACGCTCGATCTACACGACCACAACACTGCATGAACATAGCACAAACACTTTTCTCTTATACACATCTAGATGTGTATAAGAGACAGCCGCAACACAGCACGAACTCTTCGCACTCGTCCTCAACGATCTCCTCGATCACGAACTCCTCCATAACACGAACGGCCTCCACAACACCACGAACGGCCTCCAAAAAAACTCGACGGTGTCGAGTTGAGTATGACACCACCAACAAGGAGACCTTGGTATTCTCGGTGTGAGAATTCAGACGGTGGGTTCTTTTTAGACTTGGAATGAGGCAGATGAAGGAGGAAACACCGATCGCGTACACGACTGGATAAGTGGGAGAAGTCGGAGACCTATCGTATAGGTCGATGCCCAATCGTTTAGATAAAACTATGCAATCGTTTAGCAAAAGCTATGCGATCATTTAGCTCTATCGTTTAGCTTAGTCTGTTGCCTACAGACTCCATATGATCGTTTACCTTGGGCCAGCGATCGTCTAGCAAAGCTATGTGATCGTTTAGTAAACATTGTACGATCGTTTAGCTCGCCCAATTGTCGTTTAGTAAATATGTATTTACTTGATGACTTCCGTGAGTATCTTTTCGCCGGAGAGAAAACTCAAAATCTTTTCAATTTTTTGAAAAAAAAACTTCTTTTTCAAAATAGGAAACCACTTCCTTTTAAACTCACGGTTACCATGATCCAATAACCACCCTACTTTAGTTATTTAAAAGAAAATGTATTAATTATCTAATAATTAATATTATTATAAATATAAATGATAACCAACTTATCATATTATATTTATAACCTATAGTTTTAATATGTCATCTCATGAAACATATAAACCATAGTTCCTTTTCTATTCCATGGTACTTAATGTAAATCTCATTTACATCAATCCTCCACTTAATGTAAACTAATTGGTTTAAAAATGGTTTAGTAAAATCTAATAATGTTTTGTTTGTATTTTCAGCAACAACTTTTTCAAAATGACAACAACCATGTTGGCTTTGTTAAGCGCCGAAAAATTGACTGGCGATAATTTCACAACATGGAAACATATGATCACGACGAGCCTAATCATCGAGAATCTCATGTTCGCTCTCTCGGAGGCTTGTCCTTTTATTCCAGCTCCAAATGCTGCTCGAAATGTTTGGGAGGCATATGAGCAATGGACAAGGGCGAATGAAAAGGCTCGAGCCTACATCTTGGTAAGTCTTTCTGAAGTCTTGGCCAGTAAACATGAGCCTATGGTCTCAGCACGTGAGATCATGGAGTTCTTGGGGGATGTTTGGACAACCGTCTGAACAGCTTATGCACGAGGCCCTTAAATATATATTCAACTTCAAAATGGAAGAAGGCACCTCTGTTCGTGAACATGTGCTTAACATGATGATCCACGTTAATGTGGCTAAGTTGAATGGGTCTACCACTAATGAGGGCAGCTAGATTAGCATAATCCTGCATTCTTTTCTGGAGAGCTTCCTGCACTTTGTTAGCAATGTGATTCTTAATAAAGTGAAATATAACCTTACAACTCTCCTCAACAAGTTGCAGGCCTACTAATCTTTACTGAAAAGTAAGGAGAGGAAGAAGGGTGAGGTAAATGTTACTTCATCTTCTAAGACGTTCCATAGAGGTTCGACCTCAGGAACGAAGTCTGCACCTTCTACTTCTAACTCTGCAAAGGGGAAGAAGAAGAAGGGTGGTAAGGGAAAAGGGAAGGCGCTTGCTAACCCACTGCTTGTCGCCCCAAGGAGGCGTCCACCGATTGAAAAAGGAAAGTATTTCCACTGCAATCAGGATGGACATTGGAAGAGGAGTTGTCGTCGCTATCTGAAAGAGAAGAAAGAATCCGAGGCTAAGGCCAAGGCCGATAAAGGTAAATATGATTTACTAATTCTTGAAACTTGTTTAGTGGAGAATGATGATTTAGCCTGGATAATTGATTCAAGTGTCACTAACCACGTTTGTTCTTCTTTTCAGGGGGATTAGATCTTGGTGACAGCTGGAGGCTGGTGAGATGACGATGCGAGTAGGCACCGGGCATGTCGTCTCAGTTGTGGCAGTGGGAGGGCTCCAGTTAGCTTTACGGAATAGGTTTCTTGTTTTGAATGATGTATATATTGTTCCCGAACTAAAGAGGAACTTCATTTCTGTAAAGTGGTTATTGCAATGTAAATATACTATCTCTTTTAATGTGGATAAAGTGTTTATTCATAAAGATGGTGTTTTTATTTGCACAACAAATATGGATTCTAATTTATATGTGCTAAGGTTGTTAATTGATGCGTGGAAAATGGAGTAAATAAATATGCGTTCATCGTTCGTTCTCCATGCGTCGCTGGTCATACGTCGGATATGCAATATGTATCTAAGATTGTATGCAAGCACCATGCGTTCCTGCCACAAGTTTTCTTGCTCTCTCGCCAAGTATAACGAGATCGCAAGTTTTTCGGGTGATCCGAGGTCGAACTCAGGGACTTATAGCTAAATGTTATGAAGTAAAGTGTTTGCAGTGAAGAATAAAAGAATATTGAAGGTTATGGGCTATACACTACTCCTACTCCTAACTAACAGATTAAGCAGTGGAAGTATGACTGTGAGAGATAGAGACAGACACTGTTAATGTGTAATAAAATGCATGGAAAAATAGATAAAATGGCGAGGATGACTTCACCGCAACACTAAGCTTGATCGCAAGGGTAACCCTAGCCAGCGCAAGCTATGCAATTATGCTATACACACTTGACGAAGACGCATGCGATGTATATGCGATAGTGTCGAGAGGCCTCATTTCTAAGTCTCTATTCCTGCTCACGTGACTCTCAACATAAACGAGATGACACCACCATATCATACTTCTAGACGCATGCGATGTGACCACATACTTTCATATCCTATCTATAGGGTGCATGCATTGTGTAATAGAAAACATAACTCATTCCTAAGTCTCCATTCTTGCTTATGCGATCCAACCTGACTCTCCCGAGCCTAGATTTGGTTTTTAGACTACTCTCCTAAGTATGCTTAAATGATGAATGATGCGCTCATAAGACAAGGTAATTAGATAAAACATAGTTGACATAAGATTATTCCTATCTCTAGGGACACTTGCTTACTTTGCTTAGTGAGTTCAACTACTTACCCTTCCGGGCAGTTGGTTGCTGCTGATTCTACTCATAGACAAGCATTGTGTCTGCAGACAAACGTTGGTATAACTTCACATTAGGCAAATAGGATTTTCTCACAACACTCGCGCAACGCACACCTCTCGGTGGTTTGCTACATGCTTCATATCTCTATGCCGCATGATTAAGTATGTGATACTCTAGCAGTTTTACTTAGTGGTGCAATGAAAGTAAAAGATGCTAAGTAAATGAAGATGGAGATGGAATCGAAGGAAAATATTGAAATGCATTGATCACAAAATATATTAATCTCTTAAGCCACAATGTAATACAATACAAAGATAGAAGAGATATGGAGGGCCAGATGGAAGCAATGTCTTGCTTCCCTCAGATGTGTGTCAAGGCTGCTGGTGGTGCCATGGATGGGCAGTGGAGTAGTCTCTCTTAAGATCTAACTTCGGCGGAGCTCTGGTCGTCACTCGGAATAATTGAAGGGATGAAGAACTCTTAAGAATATCTCCTCACGCTTTTATCTGGATCACAAGGATTTGCCATAAGGCAGAAAACCTTCGATGCCTTTAGGTAGGGAACCTTGGATTATCTGAAGTTGGGCTCTAAGGCTTCTATTTATAGAGCTTGATCGCCAATAGCATTAATGGTCCTTCTCTTAAATTTTGCAGCTAACGACGTGATGGACCTGCTCTGAATCTCTATTGCTAACGGCGTGGTAGGTGAAATGTCAACATCAC
>NC_052357.1:84685224-84693088 GCF_009727055.1 Benincasa hispida
CGCTCGATGATGAGTTACACTTCCTTACCAGACTCGTTTTGAGGTTTCGCAGTGGAGACTGTGGTATATATACTCAACTGTGTTTCCTCCAAGAGTGTTGCAAGAACACCTCTGGAGTTATGGAATGGGCGTAAAGCTACTTCTGCATTTGGGGTTGCCCTGCACATGTGCTTGAGGCTAATCCCAAGAAGTTGGAACCACGGTTGAGGTTATGCCTCTTTGTAGGCTACCCCAAAGGTTCACAAGGGGTTTTTTTTTTTTGTGATCCGACGGAAAATAGGATGTTTGTTTCAACGGATGCTACTTTCCTGAAGAAGGATCATATAAGGGAGCACAGTCCATGAAGTAAAGTCGTGTTGCGTGAGCTTTCCAATGAAACTATTGAAACTTCAACAAGAGTTGTTGAAGAGTCTGCTACACCAACAAGAGTTGTTGATGGGAGTTCATCTAGTAGGTCGGTTCCACCTCAAGAGTTGAAGGAACCTCGACGTAGTGGGAGGGTTGCGAGCCCACCCGTTCACTATCTGTGTTTCACAAAAATCCTTGTTATGGTAGCAGATGACGACATTGAGGATCCATTGTTTTATTAGAAGGCAATGGAGGATGTTGACCGGGATGAATGGGTCAAGGCCATGGATCTCTAATGAAGTTGATGTACTTCAACTTAGTATGGGATCTTGTAGATCAGCCTAATGGGGTAAGACCTATAGGTTGTAAATGGATCTACAAGCGCAAACAGGGTGCTGATGGAAAGGTACAGACCTTCAAGGCTCGATTTGTGGCAAAGGGTTATACCCAGGTAGAGGGAGTCGACTATGAGGAGACTTTCTCGCTTGTTGCCATGTTAAAGTCGACCCGCATCTTCCTGTCCATTGCAGCTTATTATAATTATGAGATCTAGCGAATGGTGAAGGATCTCTTACCGAAGAGTTCCATAGCGCGTTCGGATCGCTCCAATCTCAAAGTGACCGAAATACAACAATATACATTCAAACGTACAGTTACGAAAACACACAATAATTATCGGCATGCTATGAACAAGATATAACAAGGGAAAGAGTGCCATACCGGTTGAAGACAATCTCCAATCTTCGAAACTCAATGCAGCGGAATCCTCCACCCGATCAACCAACGGCTAGCAGTAGCATCGACTACAGCAGCACGAACAACTGCATGAACACGAACGTTGTGGGGACGACACCACCAGAAAAGAGCCCTGGGTATTCTTGGAGTGAGAACCCAAAGAGTGGTCTTTGGTGAATTTGGTAGAGGAGCGAGGAATACCAAATCATGTAATCGATAAGTAAGTGGGAGGGAAAAAGGCGTTATCGCATAACACGTTGCTTATTGTTTAGGAGACACTACACGATCATGTAGGTTTTACTGAATGATCGTTTAGGAAAAGGTATACGATCATTTACCAAACTCCGCACACACTATGATCGTTTAGAGAAGCTATGCGATCATGTAGGAACTAGTGTGCGATCGTTTAGGTGCGAGGTGGATGATCGTTTAGGTGAAGAGTGACTATCGTATAGGCTCTCAAAATTCTTAAGCGATCGATTAGCTTTCACCAGCGCGCTCTCTCTAATTTCTCTTGAACGGACGATTGAACCAACGATTCCAAATGAAACAATTTCATTTTTATTTCATCGGTTACAATAACCGACGTTTGCCCCACTAACCCACGTCCAAACGTGATTTTTGGGTTAATTATCATATCATTAACCAACTAAAATATTAATAAATATAATCATATTATAGTTTTAACCTATAGTTTGATATCACATATCTACTGTAGTACTTTCTCCTTTACTTGATATAAATCATATTTATATCTAATTTCCTCCAAAATAATGTATCTCATACATTTAGCCAATTATATCATATATAATTAACCAGTCCAATTATATCATATATAATCGAACTTCCTCTTGTCAATTTGAACATTTCAAATTAACCCAAACATTGGTTCTCGACTTTATCCAAGCTACGCAAGGGACCTAATGAATATGTGGCTCAAAGATCCAACGGTTCGTGAATAGCTAACTAAACTCTTTAGCTACGAGATCCACCATCCATTAATTGTTAGACATTTCACTAAAGATCAACAGTTGAACTCTTCTTACCACAGATATATTTCCGTGTCCATCGGATATAACCAATCATTAGTACGATGACCCTTCACGGATGCTCGTAAGTACAGCTGGGCCAAATTATCGTTTTCCCAACTCATAAAAATCAAAGGACCGCCCTCAATGGCAGGAGTTCCCAACTCACTCAGGATTGAGGTCATGTTACCTATGGTCAACCTAGTGTAGTGATGTCTCTATCATGAACGGTGTTATAAAACGAGACGTTAACACTTCGTGGTCAGGTCTTATACAAATTCTTTGTATAGAATGCCCCCGTTCGCATGTCATCAATACGAATGATCAGGATCAGATCATCTGTGACAAATCATAACATTTGTGACCATTCCACAAAGCGGGCCGCATCCGTAGCGTTACTAAGATAAGGTTTCCCTCCTTTATCCATATACTATAGACCATTTTGGTTATCACTCAAGACATGATCCACTTGTATGTCACCACATACATGCTTGAGTTACATATAGATAACCATGGATTTTATGTTTATTGGTTTTTGGTAAAGCAAATAAAATAAGTAACTGAGCAAATACTAGATGTGAAGTAAATATTATATATTATACAACACAAGCGTTCGTACAAACTACAGGACACGAGACTTTAGGCCATCAACCCCAACAATCTCCCACTTGTCCTAAAGCGAAGTGGGGTGTACAATAAACTAGGGCATAAAGGCCCAGTAGAAGAAAATCTTCCACTTGCCCTAGTCTAACCGCGGGCGATCCTGTAGATCCATGCTCCGTAGGTGACCCTCAAACACTATAGCCGTGAGAGCCTTCTTAAACAGGCCTGCAACATTAAAATGGCCTAGGTTAGACTGATCCATCTCATCTCCTTAACCTCTTGAGGCTTCTTAGGACACATGTTCTTAGATAAAGTGACTTCATGCCTGAATGGCAGTAGGCCCCTCCTAGGGTCTTGCATCGAGTACTTGAGCAACTTTTTGTCAATGTACGATGCCTGAGACAATGCTAGCCCTTTGTTCTTACAATCTTGAAAGATCTGTATACTTAGAACAAACTGAGCCTCTCCCAAAGCTACCATTTGGATTTGGGTTGCTAGCTAGTTCTTAACTGCAGTCATTAGACTTACATCATTCCCAATGAGTAGGATATCGTCTACGTACAACACTAAGAAGACTACTGAAGCGTTGATAATCTTCTTGTAAACAAGGTTCATCATCGTTTTGGTCAAAGCCATATGACTTGATTGCAGTATCAAACTGTATGTTTCAAGATCGAGACGCCTGTTTCAGTCCATAAATGGACTGATTCAGTTTACAAACATTTTGCTCTTGACCTTGGGCTATGAATCCCTCGGGTTGCACCATATAAATGGTCTTCTCAAGATTGCCATTCAGAAAGGCCGTCTTGACGTCCATTTTTCAGATCTCATAATTATAATAAGCTGCAATGGACAGAAGGATGCGAATCGACTTTAACATGGCAACAGGTGAGAAAGTCTCCTCATAGTCGACTCCCTCTACCTGGGTATAACCCTTTGCCACAAGTTGAGCTTTGAAAGTCTTTACCTTCCCATCAGCACCCCGTTTTCGCTTGTAGATCCATTTACAACCTATAGTTCTTACCCCATCAGGCTAATCTACAAGATCCCATATTGAGTTGAAGTACATCGACTCCATCTCGAGATCCATTTCCTTGACTCATTCATCCCGGTCAACATCCTCCATTGCCTTCTTATAAGACAACGAATCCTCAACGTCGCTATCTGCTACCATAGCATGGATTTTCATGAAACCCAGATAACGAATGGGTGGGTTCGCAACTCTCACACTACATCGAGGTTCCCTCAACTCCTGAGGTGGACCGACCAACTGGATGAACTCCCAGCAATAACTCTTGCTCATATAGCAAACTCTTCAACAACTCTTGTCGAAGTTTCAGTAGTTTCATTGGAAAGCTCACATAACACGACTTTGCTTTGTGGACTGTGCTCCCTTATATGATTCTGCTCAAGGAAAGTAACATTTGTTGAAACAAACACCCTATTTTTCATCCGATCATAAAAATAACCCCCTCGTGTACATTTGGGGTAGCCTATAAAGAGGCATATTCTCGACTATGGTTCCAACTTCTTGGGATTAGCCTCAAGCACATGTGCAGGACAACCTCAAATGTGGAAGTGATGTAAACTAGCTTTATGCCCGTTCCACAACTCTAGAGGTTTTCTTGCAACACTCTTGGAAGGAACATAGTTGAGTATGTATACCGTAGACTCCACTGCGAAACCCCAAAATGAGTCCGGTAAGGAAGCGTAACTCATCATCGAGCGAACCATGTCTAACAAGGTTCTATTTCTTCTCTCTGCTACACCATTTTGCTGAGGTGTATCTGGCATTGAGAGTTGGGAAACGATTCCATGTTCTATCAAATAGTCCTGGAATGTTGAGTTCAAAAACTCTCCACTTCGATCTGGTCGAACTGTTTTAATCCGTCTATCCAATGCATTTTCAACTTCAGCCTTGGACTCTTTGAACTTTTCAAAGGATTCAGACTTCTATTGCATAAGATAAACGTATTCATACCTGGAGTAATCATCAGTGAGACTGATAAAATACTCATAGCCACCTCAGGCTCGCACATTCATAGGACCACAAAGATCAGAATGTACTAACTCAAGAGGCTCCTTAACTCTATAACCTTTTACAGTAAAAGGTCGTTTAGTCATCTTACCCTCAAGGCAAGATTTGCACACTGGTAAAGAATTTTCTTCTAACTCACTTAGAAGTTCATTCTTCACCAATCTCTCAATCCTATTGAGATTAATGTGCCCTAAATGTAGATGCCAAAGTTGGGCATTTTCTTTTAGAGAAATTCGTCGACGTTTTGATTGAGTTACGACAGTTCTGAACAATTCAGTATTATGGAGGGAATTAATGGCTAACGACCTTAGCACATATAAATTCGATTCCAGATTTACTGTGCAAATAAAAACACCATTTTTATGAATAAATGCTTTATCCACATTAAACAAGATAGTATATTTACATTGCAATAAACTCTGTACAGAAATAAGGTTCCTCTTTAATTCAGGAACAATATATACATCACTTAAAAAAAGAAACCTATTTTGTAAAGTTAACTAGAGTCCTCCAACTGCCACAGCTGAGACGACGTGCCCGGTGCCAACTCGCATCGTCATCTCACCAGCCTCCAGCTGTCGCTAAGATCTAATCTTCTGAAAAGAAGAAAAAATATGGTTAGCGGCGCCCGAATCAATTATCCAGGAAGAATCATCATTCTCCACTAAACAAGTTTCAAGTACAAGTAAATGTTATTTACCTTTATTGGCCTTGGCTGCTTTCTTCTCTTTCAGGTACCAAGGATAGTTCTTCTTCCAGTGTCCATTTTGGTTGTAGTGGAAACATTTTCCCTTAGCAACCTGTGAACGCCTCCTTGGGGCGACAGGCGATGGGTTAGCAGGTGCCTTACCTTTTCCTTTACCACCCTTCTTCTTCTTCCCCTTTGCAGAGTTAGAAGCAGAAGACGCATACTTCGTTCCTGAGATTGAACCTCTATGGAACGTCCTGGAGGATGAAGCAACGTTTGCCTCTCCCTTCTACCTCTCCTTACTTTTCAGTAAAGATTGGCATGTTTACAACTCGTTGAGGAGAGTTATAAGGTTATATTTCACTTTGTTAAGAAACACATTACTAACAAAGTGCAGACTGCTCTCCGGTAAAGAATGCACGATTATGCTAACCTGATTGCCCTCATCGATGGTAGACCCATTCAACTCCGCCACATTAAAGTGGACCATCATGTTTAGCACATGTACACAAATAGAGGTGCCTTCTTCCATTTTGGAGTTGAATATGTATTTAAGAGCCTCATGCATAAGCTATTCAGATGGTTGTCCAAACATCCCCCATAGGGACTCCATGATCTCACGTGCTGAGACCATAGGCTCATGTTTCTTGGCCAAGACTTCAGAAAGACTTACCAAGATGTAGGCTCGAGCCTTCTCATTCGCCTTGTCCATCGCTCGTATGCCTCCCGAACATTTAGAACGACATTCGGAGCTGGAATAGGAGGACAAGCCTCCGTGAGAGTGAACATGAGATCCTCGATGATCAGGATCGTCGTGATCATGTGTTTCTAAGTTGCGAAATTATCGCCAGTAAGTTTTTCGGTGCTTAGTAATGCTAACATAGTTGTTACCATTTTGAAAATGTTGCTGAAAATACGAACAAAAATTTATTAGATTTTGCTAAACCACTTTTAAACCAATCAGTTTTGCAAAACAGATTCAAGTACCCTAAGTTATAGACTTTTATTTTGCAATGATGCCTCAGTGAGGCAGGAAAAATGTCACCGGTGGGGTGATCAGTTGCCCTTTGGCTGGGATAGGACATTCTCAATCATTAGGCAGAACCAACTCTTGGAACTGAACCTAACAACCACTATTTTTCGGTCCAGAATCGTTAACCTTTAACTATTTTGCATAAGTGTAACCCCTCACTTTCAGTGCCAGAGTCCCACCCTAATGAGCCCACCGTAGGGAAGAAGCAGGGACATGAGACTAAGTTACCTTATCCACTTACAAGAGATCAAATAAAGAAATGCGCAAAACTGCCATACTTTAAGGGAACACTCCCAAGGTGCCCCGTGGCAATGTGTAGTAATTTTATTCAACCTAACGAGGGAGATCGAGGGATATGCTGTCGCACTTCCTACTCCCACTTACTATGAACACTCTCTCCATCCTCCTTGATATTGACCTATCCAAACACCATCTGTTAGGGGGACACTCCAAAGGTGTCGTGAGGCCGATGGTAGATCTCACGGTATGAACTATTTAGGAGAAATGTGAAAGGGTTAAGTGAAGCATCTTATGCCCTAAGTACCTCCCACTGAATGTTCTACTTAGGTTCATTAACCTAGACAATTCGGCTTCTGATTTTAGTCTAAGTCGTCTTTTTAAACTCTGCTCATAAACAATGTTTGTCTATTAGATATGAAAAAGTTCAAGTAATCACATTTAAACACTTTAATGGACTGTCCTTAACTTGCATGCATGCATCAAATCTATCTAATTCACCTTTTCAGGTAAGTTCCTAGGTAGGGGTGTTACATTTCCGTCAACTTAAATACCCCAGCATAGATAGAACCCACCTTAGACAAAAGCTCCCTTATAGATAGATTTGCTACACTTTAACGTTTTATTAGCCAATTTAATCCTATTAAACTGATTAAAAGATTAAAGCCTTAGGGTTGCTAATCGTATTAGAACCTTGATCTTAGGTCTATGTGATCCAAGTTTTAAACACTTTAAAACCATGAATTAAACCTAAGTGAGCATGCATGTCTTTCTTATTTCTTATAGTTCTAATCTCTCTTTAACTTTTAAAAAGAAACAACTAAAAACATTGCACATAACTAGGTGTTTATAACATTTATAAAGTAACCTATGTGTCATGCTTCATGCAATTTTTAGTCATTACTATATATAACTTTTATATAATGCGTAACAACCAAGCAAACATGCTATCATTCACCCTTATTCTAAAACAATTATAATATAAGGATGATGCATGTCAATGCTTTTTATGCATGCATAAATATAACTCTTATATTATATGATGCATGTGCATGCTCTTACATAATTAAATCATGCTTCTCTAAATTATAACAATTACAATAAAGAGATGATGCATGACCATTACATAACCTAAGGTGGGATTTACTATATGT
>NC_052357.1:84693398-84743702 GCF_009727055.1 Benincasa hispida
ACGATAGGTAAACGATTTACCATGCATTACTAAGCGATCGTTTAGTCAGTTACTAAGCAATGAAGCTTGCTGACCTAAACAATCGTCCAGTGCGCACATGCGTTAAATGATACATGAGCATCTCATCGTCTACACGACCCGATACTCTATGATCGCTTACCCGATCGTCAAAATGATACGATCAACTCTTGATCGCATACTCCTTCGTTTAACCGATGCGTTCAACAGCGATCGCATACCACATCTTCTACATGATGTGATTAACCCTAGATCGCCTCCTTCTTCGAAGAACCACAATGCTTTTCAAGATCTTCTTCTCCGAACGACTCAAAACTTCAAACAAACTTTGAATACAGACTCAATAATGATTATGAATGCCCAAAAATGTAGGGGCCTTTACAAACAACTGCAAATGTAAAAGGATGCAAATCAAATCGAGGCTAATTATCCCGACAACATCCATTAATCCACACATCCACAGCAAATTTAGCCATTAAACAATGTAGAAATGCACCCACCATGAATGTAAATTTCATTTCGTTACAACATATGAAATCAGAGTATCAAAATATGGCTTTGATACCAATTGAATGATCTCTTACCGAAGAGTTCCATGAGCGCATTTGGATCACTCTGATCTCACGGTCACCGAAATACTACAATATAAATTCAAACGTACAGTTATGCAAACAAACAGTAATTATCGACATGCTATGAACAAGATATAACAAGGGAGAGAGTGCCATACTAGTTGAAGACAATCTTCAATCTTATGAACTCAACGCAGTGGAACCCTCCACCCGATCAACCAACGCCCAGGGGCAGCGTTGACTACAGCAGCACGAACAACTGCATGAACACGAATGCCGCGGGGACGACACCACCAGAAAAGAGCCCCGGGTATTCTCGGAGTGAGAACCCAAAGCGTGGTCTTTGGTGAATTTGATAGAGGAAGGAGGAATACCAGATCGTGTAGGCGATAAGCAAGTGGGAAGGAAAAAGGCTCTATCGCATAGAACAATGCTTATCGTTTAGAAGACACTACACAATCGTGTAGGTTTTACTGAACGATCATTTATGAAAAGGTACGATCGTTTAGCAAACTCAACACACACTACAATCTTTAGAGAAGCTATGCGATCGTGTAGGAACTAGTGTGCGATCGTTTAGGCACGAGGTGGACGATCGTTTAGGAGGAGAGTGACTATCGTATAGGCTCTCGAAATTCTTAAGCGATCGATTAGCTTTCACCAGCGCTTTCTCTCTAATTTCTCTTCGGACGATTGAACCAACGATTCAAAATGAAATAATTTCATTTTTATTTCATCGGTTACAATAACCAACGTCTGCCCTACTAACCCATATCCAAACGTGATTTTTGGGTTAATTATCATATAATTAACCAACTAAAAAATTAATAAATATAATCATATTATATTTTTAACCTATAGTTTGATATGACATATCTACTGTAGTACTTTCTCCTTTACTTGATATAAATCATATTTATATCTAATTTCCTCTAAAATAATGTATCTCATATATTTAGCCAATTATATCATATATTATTAACCAATCCAATTATATCATATATAATCGAACTTCCTCGTGTCAATTTGAACATTTCAAATTAACCCAAGCACTGGTTCTCGACTTTATCCAAACTACCCAGGGGACCTAATGGACCTGTGGGTCGAAGCTGCAACGGTCCATGAATAACTGACTAAACTCTTTAGCCACGAGATCTATCATCCGTTAATTGTCAGACATTCCACTAAAGATCAACAGCTGAACTCTTCTTACCACAGATATATTTTTGTGTCCATTGGATATAACCAATCATGAGTATGATGACCCTTCACAGATGCTCGTAAGTACAGTTGGGCCAAATTACCATTTTGCCCCTGTAGTTACATCTCACTCCTTAAGTACCATTGATTGCTCTAATGAATAATACAACATAGTCCACCTATGTGTGAACACCTCTCGCGGAATCAGCCTTAAGAGAAGCTATCTATTACACCCATGCCTCGGGAAGGAGTGAATTCCATCTCCGTGTAGTTGAGTTCCCAGCGCCAAATCAGACGAATTAGGTTTGAATTGGCGACCTGGCCACTCGCACATATACAAATCAAAGGACCGTCCTCAATGGCAGAAGTTCCCAACTCACTCAGGATTGAGGTCATGTTACCTATGGTCATCCTAGTGAAGTGAATGAGATGTTAACACCTCATGGTCAGGTCTTATACAAACTTTTTTTGTAGGACGCCCTTGCTCACATGTCCCCAACACGAATGATCAGGATCTGACCATATGTGACATGTCACAACACTTGTGACCATTCCACAAATTGGGCCGCGTTTGTAGCATTACCAGGAGAAGGTTTCTCTCCTATATCCATATACTACAGACCATTTTGATTATCACTCAAGACATGATCCACTTGTATGTCACCACATACATGCTTGAGTCACATACAGATAACTAGGAATTTTATATTTATTGGTTTGTGGTAAAGTAAATAAAACAAGTAACTGAGCAAAATACTAGATGTGAAGTAAATATCATATATTATACAATACAAGCATTTATACAAACTATTTACAAACTACAAAACACGAGACTTTAGGATATCGGCCCCAACAATAGTCAAGACGACCTTTCTGAATGGTAATCTTAAGGAGGCCATTTACAGGTTCAACTTGAGGGATTTATAGCCCAAGGTCAAGAGCAAAAGGTTTGCAAACTAAATCGGTCCATTTATGGGCTGAAATAGGCATCTCGATCTTGGAACATATGGTTTAATACTGCGATCAAATCGTATGGCTTTGGCCAAAACGTTAATGAATCTTGTGTCTAGAAGAAGATCATCAATGCTTCAGTAGTCTTCTTAGTGTTGTATGTAGACGATATACTACTCATTGGGAATGATGTAGGTCTACTGACTGTAGTTAAGAATTGGCTAGCGACCCAATTCCAAATGAAAGATTTGGGAGAGGCTCAGTTTGTTCTTAGTATACAGATCTTTCAGGATCGTAAGAACAAAGTGTTAGCATTGTCTCAGGCATCGTACATTGATAAGATGTTATTCAAGTACTCGATTCGGGACTCTAGGAGGGGCCTACTGCCGTTAAGGCATGGAGTCACTTTGTCTAAGAACATGTGTCCTAAAACGCCTCAAGAGGTTAAGGAGATGAGACGAGTCCCATATGTGTTTACCGTTGGCAGTTTGATGTACGTGATACTCTGTACTCGGGCAGACATCTGCTATGCTGTAGGCCTAGTCAGTAGGTATCAGTCTAACCCAGGCCAGGGTCACTGGACCACAGTGAAGAACATCCTCAATTATCTTCGGAGAATGAGGAACAACATGCTCGTGTATGGTTCTAGGGATTTGATCCTTACTGGATACACAGATTCTGACTTTCAGACTGATAAGAACTCTTGGAAGTTCACATTAGGTTCAGTATTTACTCTTAACGGAGGAGGTGTAGTGTGATGAAGCACTAAGTAGGGATGAATCACTGACTCCACTATGTCTAGGCATTTGATGCTTGTGTATGGTTTTAGGAACTACATGCTCGTGTATGGTTCTAAGCATTTGATCCTTGCGAAGCTGCTAAGGAGGCCGTCTGGCTCAGTAAGTTCTTGACAGAACTGGAAGTTGTTCCAGATATGTCTAAGCCCATTGCCCTATATTGTGACAATAGTGGGGCAGTGGTGAACTCCAAGGAGTCGAGGAGTCACAGGCGTGGCAAACTCATAGAGCGGAAGTATCATCTGATCCGCGAGATAGTGCATCGAGGGGACGTGATCGTCACGAAGATCACTTCAGAGCACAATGTTGCTGACCCGTTTATGAAGGCTCTCATGGCTATAGTGTTTGAGGGTCACCTACGGAGCATGGGTCTACAGGATCGCCCACAGCTAGACTAGGGCAAGTGGGAGATTTTTTTGTATTGGGATTTTATGCCTTAGTTTATTGTTTTATACTAATTTAATGTACACCCCACTTCGCTTTAGGATAAGTGGGAGATTGTTGGGGTTAATGCCCTAAAGTCTCGTGTCCTGTAGTTTGTAAAAAGTTTGTACGAATGCTTGTGTTATATAATATATGATATTGACTTCACATCTTGTTTTTTGCTCAGTTGCATGTTTTATTTGCTTTAACACAAACTAATAATCATAAAATCTCTAGTTAACTGTATGTAACTTAAGCATGTATGTGATGACATACAAGTGGATCATGTCTTGAGTGCTAACCAAAATGGTCTGTAGTATATGGATATAGGAGGGAAACCTTATCCTGGTAACGCTATGGATACGGCCTGCTTTGTAGAATGGTCACAAGTGTTATGACTTGTCACACATGGTCTGATCCTAATTATTCGTGTTAGGGACATGCGAACGGGGGCATCCTATACAAAGAGTTTGTATAAGAGCTAACCATGAAGTGTTAACGTCTCATTATATAACATTGTTCATGACAGAAACTCCACTTCACTAGGATGACCATAGATAACATGACCTCAATCCTGAGTGAGTTGGGAACTCCTGCCATTGAGGGCGGTTCTTTGATTTCTATGGGTGTGAGTGGCTAGGTCGCAGATTCAAACCTACCATTTTGGGGATTCGTCTGATTTGGGAGCTCGGAACTCAGCGCGGATTCTAGGGCTTGAACGATGTGGCGCCACACATATTCTTTTAGCCCGAGTGTTCATACATAGTTGGACTATGTTGTATTGTTCATTAGAGGAATCAGTGGTACTTAAGGAGTGAGATGTAACTACAAAGGAAAAACGGTAAATTGGCCCAGCTGTACTTACGAGCATCGGTGAAGGGTCATCGTACTCATGATTAGTTATATCTGATGCACACAGAAATATATCTGTGTTAAGAACAGTTCAGTTGTTGGTCTTTAGTGGAATGCCTGATAGTTAAAGAATTGTGGATCTCGTGGTTAAAGAGTTTAGTCAGCTATTCACGGACCGTTGGAGCTTCGAGCCACAAGTCCATTAGGTCCTCTGGGTAGCTTGGATAAAGTCCAGAATCAATGTTTGGATTAATTTGAAATGTTCAAATTGACAAGAGGGAGTTCGATTATATATGATATAATTGAACTAGTTGATTATATATGATATAATTGACTAAATGTATAAGGTACATTAATTCTGTCTCTTATACACATCTAGATGTGTATAAGAGACAGATGGTAAACGATCGCATAATCGGAGCCTATACGATAGTCGCTCAGCGCCTAAACGAGCGCACACCTCACGCCTAAACGATTGTACGCTAGTCCCTAAATGATCGTTTAGCTTTTCTAAACGACCGCATAGTGTGCCGTGTTTTCTAAACGATTATCCACCTTTTACTAAACGATCTCTTCGTAGAACTTACACGATCGTGTAGCTTCTTCTAAACGATAAGCATTTAGCCTGTCTCTTATACACATCTAGATGTGTATAAGAGACAGGTCTAGAGCCTATACGATAGTCGCTCAGCGCCTAAACGAGCGCACACCTCACGCCTAAACGATTGTACGCTAGTCCCTAAATGATCGTTTAGCTTTTCTAAACGACCGCATAGTGTGCCGTGTTTTCTAAACGATTATCCACCTTTTACTAAACGATCTCTTCGTAGAACTTACACGATCGTGTAGCTTCTTCTAAACGATAAGCATTTAGCTATACGATAGCTCTTTTTCTCACCCACTTGCTTATCGTCTACACAATTACTTCCTTCTCCAATCTCTACCAAACTCACTAAAGACCACACTTTGGATTCTCACTTCGAGAATACCAAGGGATCCTTTTTGGTGGTGTTGTCTCCGTTGCGTTCACTTGTTCGTGATAGATCGTGTTGCTGCAGAACAATTATTTGCTGGGTGATAGAGATTTTGTAGAGGTCTTTCGCTGCATCTGAGTTCCAAAGCTTTAAGAGCGTCTTCAACTGGTATGAGAACTCTTCCCTTCGTATTTATATTGTTTGAAGCATGCCTTTAATTAGATTGAATTTGCATAACTGTATGTTAGAATGTATATGTTGTATTTTGGTCACAGTGAATTTAGAAAGATTCGAATGCGCTCATGGATACTTTTCGTTAGGAGATCCTTCAGTCCTTACCTGCGATAGGCTGCTATTGTAATCGCGAAGCATTGGGCTTTTCCAAATGCTCAACTGATCACGTGTTTTAAGCCCATTGCATCACTTCGTCACACCCATCCATTGCGATCAAAATGACGCAATAAAAAGGATAGCATGAAGTACGAAGTTGAAAAAGAGTTGACAGTCATTTAAAGTAGTAAAGATGCAGAAAGTAAAATAGATTCTGAAAGAAAACAAAAGGATACACAAAAGGATATACTTCGTCCCTGATGAATGTATGCCGCTTGTCATTGTAGGGACTGAGTTTTTCTTCTCTATTCTTGCTTACCTAAGTCAATGGAGGTTTTCTTACACTGGAAATCCCCTCCATAATACAGCTTTACTCTCTGTCCATTCACTTTAAATGCATTGGTCCCATCTTCGTTGGTCAATTCCACCTCTCCATTAGGGAATACTTCCTTGATTATGAAAGGCCCAGACCAACGCACTTCAGTTTTCCAAGAAAGAGACATAGCCTAGAGTTGAACAACAATACCGTTTGACCTGCCTTGAGGGTTTTCTCACAAAGACGCTTATCATGCCATCGCTTGGTGCATTGTTTTATAAATTTTGGAATTCTCATACGCTTGTAATCTCCACTCGTCCAACTCTAGTAGTTGAAGTTTTCTCTCTTCTCCTGCAGCCTTAAGATCAAAGTTGAGTTTCTTAACTACCCACATTGCCTTATATTCCAGTTCCAATGGTAGATGCAAGCGTTTCCAAACACCAATGCATATGGTGGCATGCCTATGAGTGTCTTATAAGCAGTCCGATATACCCACAAGGCATCATCTAGTTTCATGGCCCAATCCTTCCGCGATTGGTTCACCACATTCTCTAAGATTGACTTGATTTCTCTATTAGAGATCTTTGCTTGCCCATTTGTTTGGGGGTGATACGTGGTGGCGATCTTATGTTGGACATTATATTTGATCAATAGTTTACTAACAATGCGATTTACAAAGTGGGTCCCTTTGTTGCTTATTATGACACGTGGAGTGCCAAAACGATTAAAGATGTTTTTCCTGTAAGAACTTAGAGACTGTTGCTGCATCGTTTGCAATGCATGAAACAACTTCAATCCATTTGGATACATAGTCGACAACCAATAGAATATATTTATGACCATTTGATGATGGAAATGGTCCCATGAAATCTATTCCCCAGACGTCGAATAGCTCCACCTCCAGAATGATGTTCATTGGTATCACATTTTTTTTTTCTGAAATGCTTCCAGTGCGTTGGCACTTGTCGATTTTGATGGAGTATTCTCGTGCGTCTTTAAACAGAGTGGGCCAGTAATACCCACATTGCAAAACTTTCGCTACCATACACTGTCCGCTAAAATGCCTTCCATAAGGTGATTCATGACATTGAAACAATATGCGATGGAAAGTAGTTTCTGGAACACAAAGTCTCAATATCTAGTCTGGTCCCCTTTTATAGAGTTTTGGATCGTCCCAGTAGTAAAATTTGCATTCATATATGAGCCTTTTATTTTGATGGGATGTGTAGTTTTTAGGGAATTGTTTGCAGACCAAGAAGTTGACAATATCCGCATACCAGGGTAGAAGTTCTTCAATCTTAAGCAGCTGCTCATCAGGAAATGAGTCGTTCACCACTGATTGGATACGATCCACTTCTAGATTTTTTAATTGTGATAGATGGTCAGCGACCTTGTTCTCTGTTCCCTTTCGGTCGATTATTTCCATATCAAATTCTTGAAGTAAAAGAACCCATCAGATTAGTCTAGGCTTCACATCTTTTTTTGTAATCAAATATCTTATCGCGGAGTGATCTGTGTGGACTATCACTTTTGACCACAACAAATAGGGCCTGAATTTATCAATAGCAAAAATCATCGCTAAAATTTCCTTCTTCGTAGTGGTGGAATTTGCCTGCATGGAGTTTAGTGTCGTACTAGCATATGTGATGAGGTGTAAAATTGTCTTTACTTTTTGTGCCAAGACTGCTCCCATCGCATACCCGCTGGCGTCGCACATAAGTTCAAATGGCTTCGCCCAATCAAGTGCGATCATAATTGGTGCTGTAGTCAAAGCGTCTTTTAGTGTTTTGAATGCAGTGAGGGAGTGTGAATCAAAATCAAAGGGCCTATCAACTTCCAACAATGTATTCAAAGGTAGAGTGATTTTGGAGAAGTCCTTCACAAACCTTCTATAAAACCCTGTGTGCCCTAGGAAACTCCTCAAAGCTTTCACATTCGTTGGAGGTGGAAGTTTTTCTATAGTTTCAGTCTTTGCTTCGTCCACCTCTAACCCATTTCTTGAAACCTTGTGCCTTAGCACAATTCCTTCCTCGACCATAAAATGGCACTTTTCCCAGTTCAACACCAGATTATTTTCTTCACATCTTTTCAGTATTTTCTCTAGGTTTTGCAGACAGATTTCATATATTTGTCCATAGACTGAGAAGTCATCCATAAAGATTTCAACTGAGTCTTCAAGGTACTTGGAGAAGATTGCTATCATACACCTTTGAAACGTACTAGGTGCATTGCACAATCCAAAAGGCATGTGAAGAAAGGTGAATGTTCCATATGGACATGTGAACGTGGTCTTTTCTTGATCCTCTGGTGCGATCATAATTTGGTTATAGCCTACATACCCATCAAGAGCAAAAATAATCATGCCCCGTTAATTTGTCGAGCATTTGATCAATGAAGGGTAGGGGAAATGATCTTTCCTTGTCGCCGCATTGAGCTTTCTGTAATCCATACAAATTTGCCAACCCGTGGCGGTCCTCATGGGGATCAATTCGTTGTGTGCGTTAGGAACCACTGTCATCCCACCCTTTTTGGGAATACATTGCACGGGGCTGACCTAAGTGCTATTTACGATGGGGTAGATAATGCTGACATCTAACCATTTGATGATTTCTTTTTTGACAACCTCTTTCATCACAGGGTTCAGTTTGCGTTGAGGTTCTATTGAGCCCTTCTGATTTTCTTCAAGCCGGATTCGATGCATGCAATACATTGGGCTAATACCTCTGATGTCTGCGAGCGTCCATCCGATCGTTCTAATATATTTTTTTAAAACACTGATCAACGCAATTTATTTTTCTTCAGGTAACTCAGAGGATATGATGACTGGTAAGGTTTCATTCTGGTCAAGAAATATATACTTCAAGTGGGTTGGTAGAGTTTTTAGTTCTAGTGTAGCTGGTTGTTCTAAAGAGGGCTTATGTTCTTGTCTTTCTTCATCCAAATTCAGCATTTCATCATTCTTCATGACTGTTATCGCATGGCATGTCACAATGGATGCTATAGCATCCTCTCTTTCCTCATTCTCTGCCTCGGATTCCCAATTTCCAACGCAAGTTTGTTCATCATTGGAATTAGTTAAGCCTTCCTCATCTGGAAACTTCATTACCTTGATAATATTAAACCTGGGCTTCTTTTCGTTGACGCTCATTGTGATTTCTCTCTTATGCACATCTATTTGAGCACGACCAGTAGACAAGAATGATCGTCTCAATATGATTGGAACATCTTTATCTACCTCATAATCATAGATAATGAAGTCTGGAGGTAGGATGAATCTGCCTATTATTACCAAGACATCCTTTAATTTCCCTTCAGGGTGCACCATGAGTTGAAGAGTCACCGTTGTGGGTGTTAGCTGTCCCATGTCCAATCTTTTGAAAATTGAAAGGGGCATTAAATTTATGCTTTCCTCAAGATCGCATAATGCTTAGCCAATATAGATTCCTCCTATTGAGCAGGGTATTGTGAAACTGCCTGGGTCACGCATCTTTGGTGGAATTACAATGTTGTATTCTTGTGTCAATGCCACCGTGGCAAATCTTCCCGTGCTTCTCTTCTTCGAGACGATGTCCTTAAAAAATTTCGCATACACAAGCATCTGCTCTATCGCTTCTATGAATGGAATATTGATGTGTAATTATTTTAATATTTCAAGAAGCACTGATAATGGCCTTCATCGTTATGTTTTTTTTTTTTCCAGTCTTTGAGGAAATGGAGGTAGCTATACTTCCAGTGTTTCATGGTTTGGAGGCTTAGAGATGATCGCATCTTCTGGGTCCTTGGTTATCTTGGACTCTTTTGATTCAGTTTGCGATAGAGGCTTCTTTGATTCAATCATAGGTTGCTCCTTTGATTTAGTCTTACGAGGCTTCTTTCTAGCTTCTATCACCACCTTTCCATTCCTTAAGCTGACTGCTTGACAATGTTCTTTCCCGGCATTCCTGAATGGCGTGAAAGCTCGATTGAGCTAGGCAATGTCCCTTGGGGTTTGTTCTTTAACTCTCTCTCGCAATTTGTCTCATTTGAATTTCCAAGTTGCGGATGGATGTAGCTTGGTTTTGATCTATACCGTAATCCCCAGCAAAACTTGATGCGTTGATTTATCATGTGATGAAAGGGTGTGTGGATGCGATGATTATGCAAGTTTTCCTAACAAAGCCCAAGTATAAGACTTCTTAGGGTTCTGATAAGTCCAGGGTCGAATGCAGAGATTACTCAGACAGATATGCGATAGACTTTATCTCTGATCTTATCGCTATTTTAAGTTTAAGAAGTTGGATGGTGATCGACTTTGATTTCTTAAGGCGATGGAATTAAATGCAAAACGATAGAAGAGTGGTGTTGTAACAAATATACGATAAAGGGTTGAGAAGCGGTTTTGCTAACATTTCTTAAGATATTCTACAAGTCATGCGATCATGCTATACACAAATATTAAGTACTACATTTCTCAATGCATATGGACACATTTCTTATGTCTAGGATGCATGCGATGTGTAGGGAATGCAGCAGCTAGAACTTATTTCTAAATTTCTCTACTCTTGCTTATGAAATCTAATCTGGCTCTTTTAAGCCTAGATTCTATGTCTTTAGACTACTCTTTCAAGTACTCAAAGTGATGAATGAAGCATACATAAGACAAGATGATCGCATAAAGTGCATAACTTAAGTTATACTAGTTAAATACTTCTCAACTGATTCACAAATTTAGCTACTCATGTATGGCGTGAAAAGAATGAACATAGATTGAAATGTAATTTCCATTCTTGCAAATAAAATGCTCAAGTACAAAACAATAGATGATGTAAGTGTTAATCCAGTAAGTAGTGTCTTGCTTCCTCTAGCGTTTACATGACTTTTAGCACTCCAATTCTTTTCTAATTTGTAACTCTTGCTCTCACAAGGGTTAGGTGTGGGTTGGTGTCTCTCTTTCGTGTTGTTTCGGCAGTCTCTCAACCTCTCTGAAAATTAATTACCCTGGTTTGGTAGCATTGAATGGTATTCATAGACCTCCAACATAAATAGTTCTTCATCTCACTAATGATTGCATGGATGGGCAGCATTAATTTCCATACCTTGTCGCGCCGTTTGATGGTCACCAGAGGTTCAATGGATTTCCAACAGTATGGTCTTCAATGGTCGTCAACTGAATTTCTAATTTGACCGCTATCGGATTTACGTCCCATCATGTTTGATCACATTAGGTCATTACCTTTATATAAGGTCATCGCGTACTCGTCTTTGAAGTACCATTGGATCGCCAACTCATCCCGAGATTGCGCTATCGCCTTGTTCATGCATAGAAATACAAGATTAACTTAGTTTAATTGCTTTTATGCGATGAGAGTTAGCGATCGCGATTTTGTTTTTAGTTTGGTGCGATCAGTCGTAATATTGCCTACTTACTATCGCCTTGTCTCATTGTTTTAATAATTTGAGCTTTATTTCTACAAGCTATCAGTGTGCCATCAGGCCATTAGACATGTGTGAACTGACAGGATCATGTTCAAGTTTTTTTTTCTATGTTTGATGGTGTGCCATCAGGTCACTAGACATGCGAATTAAGGTGAGATAGGTTATCCCCTTAGTAAGTCTTTCAGAAACAGTTTCAGTTTACTTAACCCGTAAGCCCAAGCATTAACTACATGTGAATGCATAGCCTGATTCCGGTAATGGGTTCACTTATTGTGTATATTATACTCATCCTTTATGTTTACATGTTTTTTAGGTAAGGACAAGGATACTCGGGAAACTTGAAGGGATTGACATTCCTTGCAGTGAAAAAAACATGTCCTTTTAATTTTACAGAACAATAATTAGAGGACGGAAATATAGGATAAAAAAAACTGATTAAACATGCTTTCTACTATACAAGAAGAAGAAGAAGGGCTAGGATATCACATACCCATTGAAGACCAATTCTTTGCATTCCTCTCTAATTTGCACCGTCTTCTTCCGATCTCATGAACACTGCAATTGAACACCACCACGGGGTCTTCCTCGTTATTCTTAAGGATGAGAACCATGTAGAGGTGTAGGCTTGCACTTAAATTTGGAATGAGGGAAGGAGAAGAGAACTGAGAGATTATTCTGAGAAAAATTGTTATCTGTAGATCAACGAGAGAAGGAGATGAAGATCAGAGAGAAAACATTTTTTTTCCTCTCTACTTTCTCATTTTTTTTTCCTCTCTACTTTCTTTTACGTGATCTTAGGAGTTGAAGAAGTTCAGAGAGTTATAACTCCCTCCCATTTAATAATTCAAAATTCAAATTCCAAATTTGAATTTTAATAAAATAATAATAAAAGATATATATATATATTAACTAACTTAATATATATAAATATTAAGCTATATGTTATATCACAATATAACCTACAATTTTTATATAAATCATATTCATATAATTTAATATTTGAATTACATTCAAATAACAACCTCTCTCATCAAACTATATAAATTTAATATGAATCATATTCATATTAATAGTTTCTATATTAATCATATTAACATAATTAATATTTGAATCATAATCAAATATTTATTTCTCTCATAAAACGATATAAATTTAATATGAATCATACTCACATTAAATTTTAACATATAGATTTTATATGAATCATATTCATATAATTAATATTTGAATTATATTCAAATATTTATTTCTCTCATAAAACTATATATAAATTTAATATGAATCATATTCACATTAAATTTTGACATATGTATTATATTCATATAATGAATATTTGAATCATATTCAAATATTTATTTCTCTCACAAAATTATATAATATGTGAACATACATTATATAATGTATCTATATACATTATTTAAATGTATCTTATACAATTAATTCACTTTAATTCATTTGAACAATTCAAATTAAACCAAAATTAATTTGATTCTCACTAGTCCTCATTGAGCTAACGAGGGGGCCTTATGGGCCTATAAATTGAAGCTCCAATGATATGAGATTAGTTGATTAAACTCTTTTAATCAAATTAATCAACATTCATTAGCTATCGGTCACTCCATTAAAGATCGATAGCTGAGTTTTTTGCACTATAGATATATTTCTATGTCCATTAGATATAACCAATCAAAAGTGGGTTGACCCTTCACAAATTGCTCTTAAGTACAGTTGGGTCAAATTACCATTTTACCCCTATAGTTACATCTAACTTGTTAAGTACCACTGATCCTCTAATGAAAAATTAGTCATAGTCTAACTATGACCGAACCCTTCACGGACCAGGAAAGGGTGAGGCGCCTCATTGTTCAAGCCCAGGAATCAACCCTTAAGGAAGTAATTTATCTTCTTACCCTAACTATAGGGAAGGAGTGAATTCCTTCTTATGTAGTTGTGTTCCAGCTCCCTAATAAAACGAATCCCCAAAATGATAAGCTTATTGAGTCGACGAATATGGCCACTCTCACCCATACAAATCAAAAGATCGCCCTCATAGGTAGGAGTTAACAACTCACTCAGGATTAAGGTCAAGTCACTTATGGTCATTCTTGTGAAATGTAAGTCTCTTCTAGCAATAGCATTATAAAGAGAGACTTGACATTTCATGGTTTGGTCTTTATACGAACTCTTTTGTATAAGATACCTCCGCTCACATGTCTCCATAAGATCAAGATCAAATCATTTGTAGTACTTTGCAACAATTGAACAACTACAAAGTGGGTCGTATCAATAGTGTTATTAGGAAAAGGCACCCAACCGTATCCATATACTATAGACCATTTAGGTTATCACTTAAATATGATCTACTTGTATGTCTCCACATACATGTTTAAGTTACATTAAGTAACCTTAGATCTTAAGGTTAATGGATTATTGCACAAGTATTATAAAATTAATCAACCACTGATTCAACTAACATAAAACTATGAGGCTTTAGGACATACACCCCAATAATCTCCTACTTGCACTAAAGTTGGGGAAATATGAGCCGGTGAAACATGTATCCTAGACATTTTCCTTAGACATATCAACATCATTGTAGATTGGTACATTACCATTCCATCTTTAGCAATCGCATCAAACATTAAACAACTACTTTGTAAATGTAAGATGTATGAGACAAATTAAACATGTCCTAAACATCTGTATATGGACTTTTAATATACATAATCACATCAAATCAACTATTTGAAATCGGTTGAATAGTCAAAGCTTGTACATTGATTTTTACTTCATTCATAGTGAGCAAATATCAATGTAGAATAGATAAATATCCACATTTCATTTTCTTATCTGTATAAGAATATCGTCATCGCTTAAAGTCATTGATTATGATACTATATCAAAAAAATTCTTGAAATTATATTGATGCTTTGAACTCTTTTTCATAAAAGAATGTATTCATTTTTACACATCTCATATGCAATAACGAATGCACTAAGACTGTACTGTAAAACTAGGTAGAAAATTGACTCATAGTCTATTTTCACCCAACAGCTCTAGCGTGGGTTTTCACCTGACGCCAAGAGTCTTATTTTGAAGATATATATATCTCTAAATACTACATTTTCAAGTTTTCTTTTTGTAGACCCCTGCATATCCTATGAGATAGTCCCATTAATGAAAGTCTACAAAAAGCTGATTGAGATTAGGTACAGTACTTCATCTCATAATTATGACTTTAATAGCGTTTGTCAACTTCTTTCAATACTTGTGATCTATGATAGCTTTGACTTTCGATAAGTCATAGCGTAGGTTGAGTCACCGCATGACTCTCCCACTATTGAAAAATTCATAAATGCTCTCCCACTATTGAGAGATTCGTAAGTGCTCTCCTACTATTGAAAGATTCATAAGTTGTCATTTTGTCATCTTATATGGAAATAAAGATCAGGTAAACTTTGTCATAAAGGTAGAGTTATGATGTGTTGATTTATCATGCGATGAAAGGATGTGTGGATGCGATGATCATGCAAGTTTTCCTAACAAAGCCCAAGTATAAGTCTTCTTAGGGTCCTGGTAAGTCCAGGGTCGAACATAGAGATTACTAAATAGATATGCGATAGACTCTCTGATCTATTGCGATGGTGATTAAGAAGTAGATGGTGATTTAACTTTGATTTTCTAATGCGATGGAATTAAATGCACAACGATGAAGAGGTTTTGCTAGCATTTCTTAAGATATTGTACAAGTCATGCGATTATGCTTTACAAAAATATTAAGCACTACATTTCTCAATGCATAATGACACATTTCCTATGTCTAGGATGCATGTGATGTGTATGGAATGCAGCAGATAGAACTTATTTCTAAGTCTCTACTCTTGCTTATGCGATCTAATCCGACTCTCTCAAGCCTAGATTCTGTCTTTAGACTACTCTCTCAAGTATTCCAAAGGACGAATGAAGCATACATAAGACAAGATGACCACATAAAGTGCATAGCTTAAGTCATGCTAGCTAAGTACTTCTCAACCCATTCACAAATTTAGCTATTCATGCATGGTGTGAAGAGACTGAACATAAATTGAAATGAAGTTTTTATTCTTGCAAATAAAGTGTTTAAGTACAAAACAATAAATGGTGTGAGTATCAAGCCAGGTAAGCAATGTCTTGCTTCTTCTGGCGTTTACACTACTCTTATCACTTCAATTTTTTCCCAAGTTGTAAACTCTTGCTTTCGCAAGGGTTTGATGTCTCTCCTCCGTGCTATTTTCGGCAGTCTCTTGACCTCTCCAAAAATTAATTTCTTCTCAAGAATTCCCTTCCCTCGACTTCGTCTCGCTTCGAAGTTCTCCTGGTTTGGTAGCATTGGGTATTTATAGACTTCCAGACAAAATAGTTCTTCTCACTAATGATTGCGTGGATGGGCAGCATTAATTTCCATACCCGGTTGTGCCATCTGATTGTCACCGGAAGTTCAATGTATTTGCAACGGTATGGTCTTCAACGGCCGTCAACTGAATTTTTGATTTGACCGTTATCGGCTTTACGTCCCATCACGTTTTATTACATTAGACCACCGCCTTCATGTAAGGTCATCATGTGATCATCTTTGAGGTACCATTGGATCGCAAACTTAAATCGTGCTATCACATTGTTCCTGCACAGAATAACTCAATTTAACTACTTTTATGCGATGAGTGTTAGCGATCACAATTTTTCTTTTTGTTTGGTGCATTCAATCATAATATTGCCTTATTCACCCTCGCTTTCTCCCATTGTTTTAATAATTTGAGCTTCAATAACTTGTATTTCTACCAGTTATCACTTATAGATCTCCCACTATCATGAAAACTTATCTGTTTGACAATTAGAAAAAGGTTAACAACACTTGTTAACTATTACGCGGTGTTACTTGAAAAAAAATTCATCAACACAGTGTGCACCCTTCAACTTTTCAAATAAATTAGTATTTGTCACACTAACACATCATTTTACCTTGAAAACTCTAAAAGAATACTTACGTATCTTTTGAATATTACTTTTAGTAGGAGTTTGTTTTGACACAAGTGTCTCAACTTACCCAAAACCTAAAATGTCATAAACAAGTTTTATAACACTTCCATGATACAACAATGTTTCGCAAACATGTTGGGAGAAATAACGTTCAAAACAATGCAATCTATATTGAATTACCTTAATGAAGTCAGACATTAGTGTAATTTAAAAACATTAGGACTCAGTTCAACAGAGAACTTAAAATGTACTAAGTGAGATCTCATCTCATCTTTGTCAATTAGGTTTAGTACATCAAATATCCGGTACTAATTATGATCAAATTTATTGAAGAATAAAAAGATCGAGAATGAAATGGAGGGAGGAGATGATTAGATTTTGTTATTTTTGTTGTAACAGAATAATCTTTTACTTATCCTATAAATGAATGCTTCTCTTTACTTAAATCATCAATTAAAAATATGGGAAAACAGAAGCCATCCTCATCTCCACTAGCTCCATGAACATCTTTAATTACAACACTAAATAGTTAGCAGAAAGAAATGCCGAGTTCAATATATCCAAGATTATTTGAAAGAGATAGCATAAAGTAGCAATTCACACAATTCCAATTCGGAAACATTAAAATCAGTAAAAGTTTCTTCTAACATGAAATGGTTAAAACGGCTTGGTGACACAATCAAGGTGAATCTCGATGCAACTTGGAAGCAAAACTCTTCGATGATGGGAATAGGAATTGTGTGTCCAGACTTCAATGGTACTCTCAAAATAGTTGCTCAAAATTGCTTGAATGTTGTCTATGAACTCCCTTTTGAAATGAAAGCTACACTACAAGGTGACCGTCTCTCGCTTGAAATGGAATTTCTCAAGGTGATAAATGAGTCAGATTGTTCAACTATCAACATTTTAAATGGTCGAACTGCTTACTAGCTCAATGTTTTTATGAAGAAATCTGGGTGCTAGCTAAACAGTTTCAGGGAATCTCCTTCAATCATGTAAAACGCAATTTAAATTTTCTGGCTAAGCAACTGCAAGAGCTAGAAAATTAAGAATATCTGAGTTGTGGTATAATGAATTTTCTTAATTGGACTTATTTCCTGGCCCTTATTGATCCCCTGAAGCTTAATAGAGTAATTTTTTTTCAAAAAAAAGGGAGAAGAAATAAATTCAAAAGAAGACAGTGACGAAAAAAAAAAAAAAGAATAAAAAGAAAAGAATGCAAACAAAAATTGCAAATGGTACAATTCCAAGACCAAGATGGGAACTAAATAATAATCTTCCACTGATACTTCTCTGATTGCTTGAAGAACAATTTTAGGCGCATTGTAGGTTTCTTTTTTTATTTTTTTATTTTTTTTATCTATCTATCTATCCACCTCCCACTTAATTATCCAATCATAATTTATGATGTAACACAAAAAATTGATAGTTGTGCAAGGAATGTTGAAAAGTTTGTTATTATTAAACTTTATTTGTGACATTTAGTGTGACTTTTGGGTTTTATGACTTTTAGTTTTTTGTAACCAATAGTGATTTTTGAGTTATAGGAATTATGCAAGTTATGAGCATTTGATGACATTTATAGCTTTAAACCATTGACATTCCTATGCTTATGTTTGTAAGCCTATATAAAGGCATGTTTAGTTGAATGGAAAATATATCTCTCATTTTTCATATTTGTCCACCACGTTTTTTTCTAACATAGTGGTATCAGAGCTAGTAGAAAATATTGAGAGAAAAATGGCCAACGGTGGGATAGGTTCACTTCAACCACCAATGCTTACCAAGCTCAACTATGACAATTGGAGCATCAAGATAAAAGCGTTACTAGGAGCACAAGACGTGTGGGAAATCGTGGAGAATGGTTTCCAAGAGGCAGAAGCGGAGCCGATCAAGCACAAAGAGATGCGTTAAAGGAGACAAGAAAAAAGGACAAGAAGACCCTTTATATCTTGTATCAATCGGTGGACGAAGATACGTTTGAGACCATTGCCAATGCAGAGACGTCAAAGGCGGCATCGAACAAGCTCCAATAGACTCATAAAGGAGCCGATCGTGTGAAAAAGGTATGGTTGCAAATCTTACGTGGTGAGTTTGAATCTTTACAAATGAAGGAGACTGAGGTGATAGTGGAATATCACACAAAAGTAATGGCTATCGTCAACCAATTGAGACGGAGTGGTGAAGAAATCAATGATGTTCGTGTCATGGAGAAGGTTCTATGAAGCCTAAATACAAAGTTCGAGATTATCGCCACGACGATCGAGGAGACATAGGACTGTGTCTCTTGAGAACATGACAATTGAACAATTTATAGGCTCGTTACAAGCCTATGAGGAGAAAAAAAAAGGAGGATGGAGCAAATAGAGACCGTTGAACAATTTCTCCAACTCAAAATCAAGGAGGAGAATAGTCGTGGACATGGAAGAGGTTGTGGTGGTCGAGGCCATGGTGGAAAAGGTGAAGCCAACACCAATGTTTCTCAAGACTCGTCTGAATTTTCAAGAGGAAGAGGAGGCCGAGGTCGTGGAAGACGCGGTGGATGGCCCGGGAGAGATAAATCTCAGGTAAAATGTTATAATTGTAACAAATATGGACATTATGCGAATGAGTGTTACTACTCATCTCAAACAGAGTCGATTGATCGAAAGCATCAGGACCGATCAACCGCTAGCACATCAAAAGCCCATCAAGGGAAATCCAATTATGCAGAGGAGAATGGAACCTTATTTATGGTTTCAAAGGGAGAAGAAGAGAGTTAAGATAGTATGTGGTATCTTGACACAAGAGTCTCGAATCACATGTGTGGAAAACGCGAGATGTTTGTGGAGTTGAACGAGATGGAGACAGGTAATATTGTCTTTGGAGACAATTCCTTGGCCGCCATCAAAGGAATAGGTAAAATTCTCATTTGGTTAAAAAATGGAGAAAATCAATATATCACTAATGTTTATTACATTCCCAATGTAAAAAATAATATATTGAGTGTAGGACAATTGTTAGAGAAAGGTTTTGAAGTTCAAATGAAAAACAATTGTTTGTACTTGAGGGATAATCACGAGAGACTTATTGCTAAAGTTTCCATGACCAAAAACCAAAAGTATCCTTTGAATATATGTAATGATGTTCCAAAATGCTTGAAGACGTGTTATGAAGATCTCTCTTGGCTATGGCATCTACGGTTCGGGCACCTCAATGATGGAAGTCTAGAAGATTTTTCGAAGAAGAAGATGGTGTGAGGTTGACCCAACATTCACAAGCCAAACAAAGTGTGTGAAGGGTGTTTGCTTGGCAAACATCATCGAAGTAGTTTTCTGAAGGAGTCTATGACAAAAGCAAGAACTCATCCATGCCGATGTGTATGGAATGATCAAACCAGAGTCTCATGGTAAAAGTAAATATTTCCTTCTCTTTGTTGATGATTTTTCTAGAAAAACATGGGTGTACTTTTTGAAGGAATCAGAAGTATTTGGAATCTTCAAGAGATTTAAGGCACGTGTGGAGAATAAAAGCAACCTTACAACCAAGGCCATGAGAACCGATCGAGGTGGTGAATTCACATCAAATGAGTTCAAACAATTTTGTGATGAAAAAGGCATCCGACGTCCGTTAACAGTCCCAAGGACACCGCAACAAAATGGCGTGGTGGAGAGGAAGAATCGGACAATCTTGAACATGGAAAGAAGCATGCTAAAGACAAAGAAGATGCCGAGGGAATTTTGGGTGGAGGCCGTAGCTTGTGTGGTTTATTTGACAAATCGAGCACCAACCAAAAGTGTGCATGACAAGACACCTCAAGAAGCATGGAAAAGAAGAAAACCTGGGATTGGTCACTTCAAGGTGTTTGGGAGTATTGCATATGCTCATGTGTCGGAAGAAAAAAGGACCAAGCTCGATGATCGAAGCGAGAAACTCATCTTCATTGGCTATGATGCAAGTTCAAAGGGTTACTGTCTTTACATTCCTTTGAATGATAAGGTAATGATTAGTCATGATGTTGTTTTTGATGAGGAAGCCTTTTGGGATTGGAATATACTAGAGGAGGAGTATGATTTCCTTCCATATTTTGAAGAAGACGATGAAAATGAGTTGACTAAGGATGAAATGGGTGAACGTTTGCCCATTCTAGTGCCACCTCATTCGACCGATCGATCATCATCTGAAGGTTCATCTAGGGATTCGGAGAACGAAATTGGCCCAAGAGGAACTCGAAGTCTACGGGAACTTAATGAGGTAAATGAAAATCAAAATAACATAATTATCTATTGTCGTTTTGGTGATTGTGAGCCTATTAGTTTCCAAGAAGCCATTGCAAGCAAGAAATAGAGGATGCAATGGATGAAGAAATTCGAGCGATAGAGAAAAATGAAAAATAGGAGATGACTGATTATGGGCAGAAATGCACGTTATCATAGTGATACGTTATTAAACAATGTTGGATTGCGTTGATGAAAAAATGATAAATTGCGTTCATTAAGCATAAAATCTATAATATTGCGGTCGTGTGTGTCAGCGCATTGGAACTATTGATTTTTTGTATTTTCTGTGCAGAATATGCGTTAACGTATTGCAGAGATTTCGATCATAGGAATTCATCGGTCGAGCACAACTTCACCTCAAGACTTTGCGTTGATCGCACTTGCAAATATTCACCCAAGAAGAATCACCGAAACAAGGTGGGCGCATCCAGACGAAAGGACAATTAAGATCGATGGGACAGAAAGCTGACAGCGGTCGGATCCAAATTAAGTTGATAGCCGATAACGGTCACAAAGTACATCCAGCTTTATTGGTGACAATTATCCAGTGCATCAGTCAGGAATTAAAGCAGCCTCATCTGTACAGCCAGGAGAGAAAAGCCACCATTCACCTTCAATGCCCTATAAATACCAAGTGCATTCTTCAGAGAAAGGGTTAAGCAGTCGATTACTTCATAACCTTACAAGTTCACACCTCTGTTCATAGTTTTCTTTTCCATTTCATGGCGGAGCTAGAGAAGAGTGATGATGTCGGAGATGGTCCAAGGCAACTTGAGAGAGGACCTTGGGGCATAAGAACAAAGAGCGGCTTGACTCTCGCGAAAGCGAAAATATCATTAAAGCACGAGTAGAACAGTGTAACTCCTAGTGGCAAGAAATTGCTCCAGGCTCTTTACTGTACTTGCATTGTTATTCTGTACTTCATCTTTTATCTATTCAATGGAAGTTATATTTCTACATCTGCTCACTCTCTTAATACGCATGAGTAGCTAAACTAGTTGAATGGGTTGAGAGGAACTAAGCTAACATGATCTAGGAAGTTCATTGCTTGTGATTGTCTTGTTTTATGCTGTGCGAAACATCCTTTTAGAGTTGCTCGAGAGAGAATCTAAAGAAAGAACCTAATGTCTCAAGAGAGCTAGTTAGAATCTGACTTGAAAGAGCAAGATTAGGCCTGCATAAACAAGAAATAGGGGCTTAGAGATAAGCTCTGTTTGTCAACGTGCATTGCTTACATCCTAGGAATAGGAATGATATTATGTGGTCGCATATTTGTGTGAATGTCATGTTGTCATCGCATAAATAGAAATAGAGGTTTATGTGTAAACCCTGTAGACTTATCACATATTTATCGTATGCGTTATAGCCTTAGAAGCTGTGGTATTCACGCCGAGAGGTGGTTTACTATTGTATGCATGTTGCATGATCTCAAGGCATGAATGCAACCTAGGGAGTGTTAGCCGAAACCCTGCTCAACCCGTTCACCGCATATTCATCCTATTTCCCGTTGCCAACTCTTTTAGAACTCTGCCACATTTATTATTATTTTCATTAACGCAACAACAATCCAACCAACTTATTTATTTACCGGTTATCGCAAAGTTTTTATAAGAAAATTATCAACGCAAACTATTTTCACAAGTCCCTATGATCGACCCTGGACTTACCAGGAAACTCAGAGGAATTTACACTTGGATTCCGCTCGGGAAACTTGAGTGGACAACGTAATTCCATCAACAAATATCATCCATATTTCCAATAAAATAACGCATCAAGTTTTTGGCGCCGTTGCCTAGGACTTGGGCAAAATAGTTTGTTAACGGTAGTTTTTTTTTTTATTTCTTTGCAGGACTCTCAATCTCTGGCGAATTACGACCCAGAGATTGAGAGAACTTTTAGGAGGAGAATGAGAAACCGCCAATAGCAACCACAATCCGATAAAGAAGAGATGGCGGAGCAGCCTAGGAATGAAGCACTAAACAACAACAATGTCATTGCAAATCCAATTCTGTTGGCCAACGATCACAATAGGCCCATTAGGGACTATGCCATCTTCCAAACTCTATAATTTCTTCTCTGGGAATCATGAGGCCTTGCCTTAGAGAACGGAAGTAGGATTTGAAATGAAACTGGTGATGCTGCAGATGATCGGGCTGCAGGTCAATTTCGGAGGAAGGCGTGGCAAGGATTCGCACGCCACCTCCGAAGTTTTATTTGAAATCTTCAATTACTTTTGTGTTCCGAATATCTCTGCTGAGGAAGTTCGACTTACATGGTTTCCATTTTCTCTCTGTGATCAGGCTAGAAATGGGCTTACTTATTCGAACTAAGAGAGATCACTTCTTGGGAGCAGGTGGTGGAGAAGTTTATGAAGAATATTTCCACCTACAAGAGAACGCGAGACGAAGAAGCTTATTACTAATTTTGAACAATACATGGACGAATCGCTCCGCATGCCTGGGCGAGGTTTAAAAGGTTGGTCGAGATTGGTCCGCATAATGGGCTGCCAGAATGCCTTCAGATGGAAATTTTCTACCACAGTTTGAATCTTACTTCGCAGACGCTACCATTGCGGCAGCAGCTGGTGGTCTGCTTGACAAGACTTGTGATGAAGGCAAAGAATATCCTGGATCGCATCTATAAGAATCATGAAGACTGAAGAGGGAGAGCGACCAGAGATTAAGACTCAAAGATTCTGATGCAAATAACGGTGCTATTGTTTCATTACAGAACCAAATGACCGTATTGATGAATTTGATTCAAGGAATGACGATCAGCAGCCCGACAACCGCAAGGTGGGCAAATCAACGCAAATAAGTCAAAACACTGCAAGGTGTGTGACTTGCAGTGATGGGCATGCGATGGAGGATTGTCCACAAAACCCACAGTCTGTATATTTTGTAAAGAACAACCCCTTTTCCAACACCTACAACCCTGGGTGGAAAAACCACCCAAACTTTGCTTCGAAGAATCCACAACAAAACTTTCCATCTGTGGCACAAAAAAAAGGGCCACTAGGGTTTTTTCAACGCAACAATGGTCAACAGAGCAACGAAGCAAGCAGCTCATGACAACCACCGCAATCTTCTTCTCTAAAAGGCCTATTGAAGTAATATATAGAGAAAAATGAGATGGTATTTCAAAGTCAGGCTACGTCCATCCGCAACCTTGAATTGCAAATGGGCCAGATTGCAAAGAGCTCAAAAGTAGACCACAAGGGGCACTACCAAGTTCAACCGAGCTTCCATGCAACCCAAGGGGTTCTGGTAAGGAGCAATGTCAGGTTGTGACATTGCGCAGTGGAAAGACTATAAAGGGAGAAAAGAAGGATCAAAACAGATCAACCTCCATCGCAGCTAATCTTGCGATTGCGGGAACACAAGAAGAAGAAAAAGAGAATGAAGCAGTAGAACCTGAGGTTGCGTCAACCTCAAAGACAAATGAAACATGAACCATGAAAGTCCAGTTACCACATTTCCCTCAGTGGCTAAAGAAGAAGAAAAACGAAGAGGTACAGTACCAACGCTTTCTATCTATGTTAAAGCAATTACAGGTTAACATTCCTTTCAATGAAGCGATTGAGGAAATTCCTCTGAAGGACATGGTAACCAAGAAAAGAGGCGCTGGAAAATTTGCCATAGTGGCATTAATGCAAAGTTCCAAATCTATTATCCTACTGAAGATAAGTGATTTTGGGAGCTTCACTATTCCTTTCTCCATAGGAGGACCCTATATTGGGCAAGCTTTGTGTGACTTGGGGGCCAGCATAAATTTGATGCCAATGTCGATTTTTAGACAACTAAATGTAGGGCAATTCATGCCCACATCCGTGACTCTCCAACTAGCTGACAGATCTCTGGTTCATCCAGAGAGTAAGGTGAAGGACGTGCTGATCACGATTGATAAATTTATTTTGCCAGCTGACTTCATCATCTTGGATTATGAGGCTGATAAAGATATGCCCATTATTTTGGGCGACCTTTCCTATCAACAGGTCATGCTCAAATTGATGTGCACAAGGGCGAGATCACTTTAAGCATAAACGGACAGAAGCTTAAATTTAATATAATTCGTGCCATGAAATTTCCTGATGATGAAGACCTGCCAGATTCAGAAGATGACGTGAATTTGATTGAAGAAGAAAAGTTTGATGAAGAGTATGAAGAAGAGGATGCCGACGCATCCGTAGCAACTTGCAATGTGATCATAGCAAAAACAAACAAAGAAGAAGGATCGATTCGCAATGCAAGAAGAAGAGCCAAAGGAAGAAAGAAAAATAACGCAGCCTTCTCTCGTAGAGCCACCAAGCCTTGAACTAAAAACCCTACCAACACATCTGAAGTACGCATTCCTGGGGCAGAATGAGAAACTGCCAGTGATAATTTCCTCCGCACTTAACGCAGATCAAGAGAAATCGTTGATGAGCATTCTCAAAAAGCATGTGCGAGCAATCGATGGACGCTCGCTGATATCAGAGGAATTCAGCCCTGGGTACTGCATGCACCACATTCGTCTTGAGGATGACCACAAAACAACCATTGAAAATCAACGCAGACTTAACCCTGCGATGAAAGAGGTCGTCAAAAAAGAGATTATCAAATGGCTGGATGCAGGCATTATCTATCCCATTGCAGATAGCACGTGGGTCAGCCCCGTGCAATGTGTTCCTAAGAAGGGCGGAATGCCGGTAGTCCCCAATGAGAACAATGAATTAATACCGCAAAGAACCATCACTGGATGGCGCATATGTATGAACTACCACAAACTAAATGCAACCATAAGGAAAGATCATTTCCCTTTGCCATTCATTGATCAAATGTTGGACAGACTAGTAGGAAATGATTTTTACTGCTTCTTGGATGGATATGTCGGGTACAATCAAATCATAATAGCTTCTAAAGACTAAGACAAGACCATATTCACCTGCCCATATAGGACATTCGCTTTCCGCCACATGCCGTTTGGCCTCTGCAATGCGCCAAGCACGTTCCAGAGGTACATGATGGCAATCTTTTCAGATTTTCTCGAGGACTCAGTAGAAATATTTATGGATGACTTTTTCGTTTATGGGAACACTTATGAAGTCTGCTGGACAATTTGGAGAAAATACTGAAAAGATGTGAAGAGACAAACCTGGTGCTTAATTGGAAAAAATGTCACTTCATGGTGACAGAGGGTATAGTGTTGGGAACAAGGTCTCTAGAGAAGGGTTGGAGGTGGACAAAGAAAAAATGACGCAATTGAAAAGCTTCCACCTCCAACCAATGTGAAGACAGTACGAAGTTTCCTGGGGCATGCTGGATTCTACAAACGATTCATTAAATACTTTTCTAAGATAGCAAGACCATTGAGTGCGTTACTAGAGGCAAACAAAAAGTTTGAATTTGACAATTGCCTCAACGCATTTTGAATTTTAAAGGATGCGCTGATTACTACACCCGTCTTAATTGTGCCGGATTGGACACTACCGTTCGAAATCACGTGCGACGCAAGCGGGTATGTGATGGGAGTTGCATTAGCGCAAAAGAAGAAAAAAATTTTGCACCCCATCGCATATGCGAGTAAAACCTTGAACCCTGCTAAACTTAATTACACCACCACTGAAAAAGAGCTCCTGGCTGTGATTTTTGCGTTGGAAAAATTCCGGGCATACTTGTTGGGAACCAAGGTACTCATTCTTATTGATCACTCGAAAATCAAATATTTGATGACAAAGAAGGATGCAAAGTCGAGATTTATTAGATGGATTCTCCTCCTTCAAGAATTTGATATCGAGATAATTAAGCGTAAGGGGACAGAAAATCAAGTTGTGGATCACTTGTCTAGACTGGAGAATCCTGAAGTTAACCGCAATGAATCTGAAGTGAGTGTTGTGTTCCCGGACGAGCAGCTGTTTCGCATAGAAGAATTGCCATGGTATGCGGACATCATTAATTATTTGGTCTGTTAACAATTTCCTGAAGATTATACCTACCACCAATGGAAGAAGCTCAAGAATGAATGCAGACATAACTATTGGGATGAGCCGAATCTGTATAAAAGAGGTGCAGACCAAATCATTCGACTATGCGTGCCAGATGCTGCTCAACAACGCATATTGTCACAGTGCCACGATTCATCTTATGGAGGGCACTTTGAAGGACAATGTACTGCAGGCAAAGTTTTTCAGTGGATTCTTTTGGCCTTCATTATTCAAGGATGCTGTTGACTACACAATGAAATGTGATCGGTGCCAGTGCACTGACAACATTTCATGGAAGAACGCAATGCCGATGAATACTATCTTGAAGCTGGAACTATTCAATGTATAGGGGATTGATTTCATGGGACCTTTTCCTCATTCAAACGGTAAACACTATATTTTATTAGCTGTTGACTATGTCTCCAAGTGGGTAGAGACAATTGCATGCGCCACAAGTGATGCGGTGGTAATCTCACAGTTCCTAAAGAAAAATATTTTCACGCGTTTTGACACTACCCGTGCCATCATAAGTGATGAAGGATCACACTTTGTCAACCACAATATAATGGAGCTACTGCGCAAGTAGAACATCCTCCACAAAGTGGCCATCGCATACCATCCGCAAACAAATGGCCAAGCTGAAGTGTCCAATCAGGAAATTAAATCGATACTTGAGAAGGTAGTCAAACCTTCACGGAAAGATTGGGCAATGAAGCTTGATGATGTGTTATGGGCATACCAGACCGCATTTAAAACACCTATAGGCATGTCCCCCTATGCATTGGTATTCGGCAAAGCATGTCACTTGCCCTTGGAGCTGGAATATAAAACATTGTGGATGGTCAAGAAACTGAATTTCGATTTAAAGGAAGCAGAGGAAGCGCGGAAAATGCAATTGATCGAGCTAGAAGAATGAAGAAACAACGCATATGAAAATGCGAAAATTTATAAAGAACGCACCAAGCGCTGGCACAATTAATGCATATGTGGCAAGAACCTTCAAGTCGGACAGAAAGTCTTGCTTTTCAATTCACGTCCGCGATTCTTCCTGGGAAAACTAAAGTCTTGTTGGTTCGGACCGTTCATTATTCGACAAGTACTTCCGCATGGCGCAGTGGAATTATCAAATGATGACAGTACCAACATATTCAAAGTCAATGGGTAGAGAGTCAAGGTATATCATGGAGAAGACTAGCATCGCCAAGTCGACTCCATGGAACTAAGAAACTTTGAATAAAGAAGGAAGTAGGTGGTCCCTGCGTTGTCACATGATCGCAATTTTTCAGGGACGCAAGCTTGGGAAAACTTCAAGTCTTCAACTCTTTTCTCCACTAACTCAAAATCTTCACTATCTTTCAGCTATGTTTTTCATTTTTTAGTTTTTTTTTTTAAAAAAAGATTAAATTTGCGTTAACGATTTTTCTTTTGTTTAAAATAATTTGATCCTCTCTTTGTTTTTCTTACAACGATCGAGGCGCTGGATTGCGGCGATGTCAAACGAAGAAGCATTCATCTTATTCCATCGTGGCAACCCACAGAAGAAAGATCGCCGCAAGGATGGATGCGTCAACACAATGCAAGCGACAACGCAAGATTTGGGTGTGTACTCTTCCTTATCTTTATTTCAAATTTTGCGCTATCACATTGCATATCGCTTTTCGAAGTTTTATCACCGCATCCTTCTTCATTACCGCAATCATTTAACAAGTAGATAAATTTAGTAGTTTATCGCATTCTGTTTCTTTACCAAGTAAGATTTCAATGATGAAAAATATACTTCTGTTTCTTTTGTATATATTAGATCAACTTAATCTTAAGATAGTCACCTCATAAAATATTTCTAGAAGTTAGGGGTTTGCTAGCTTTCTTTTAAACTCTCTTTACAATGTATTCTAGAACATCGCATAAGTTATTTTAATCTTTTGGCAATGGGGACATTGCCACATTTTAAATTTGGGGGTGAGGTATTTATTTTTCGACCTTGCTATTTTCATTTCTAAAAAAAAAAAAAACAAAAACATTTTTTTGTGAATAATGACTCCACTGTCAACAAAAAGGGGAAACCCATGTTGATAAGAGTTAAGTTGGGAAAGGCACTTACCCGTAGTTGGATGTCCACATGACACACGTGGGGGCAAGCCAAAACGAAAGTAAGTTACCAGGATCAACGCATAAATCGATGACGGCAACTCCAATGCCAAATCAGTATGAGTTTAGTCTGAGAAAGAGTGCATTGCTCGTGGTTGAATGTCTGAATGACACCTGTGGAGGCAAGCCAAAACGAAGGCAAGGCACTTGGACCAACGCAAGGTTAGAAAAAAAATAGCAATAAAGAAAATTTTTGTGCAAGGATAAATTTTTTGTCATCCCGGTAGAAAATTTTCTTGTTGAAATAAATCATGCGGTGCTCTAAGAATTCAGTAAAGTCCTTTTGAAAGTTAAACTTGTAGTCCCTAGGTCTTAGAAATATTTTAATAATAGACTTGACTAAGACTTTAGAAAATTCTAGTATATAGGATTTGAATGAAGTATCCTTGAGAAATCTAGGAAAAGAACTTTGTGGACTTGCTAAAGGAATCTTTAGCTTATGCTTGAGGATAAGTATTGTTTAAATTTGGGGGTGTGATAACGGGTAGAAATGCACATTATCATAATGCTAAGTTATTAAACAATGTTGGATTGCGTTGATGAACAAATGATAAATTGCGTTCATTAAGCATAAAATCTATAATATTGCGGCCGCGTGCGTCAGCGCATTGGAACTATTGATTTTTTGTATTTTTTGTGCAGAATATGCGTTAACGCATTGTAGAGATTGCGATCATAGGAATTCATCGGTCGAACGCAACTTCATCGCAAGACTTTGCATTGATCACGCTCGCAAATATTCACCCAAGAAGAATCACCACAACAAGGTGGGCGCATCCGGACGAAAGGACAATTAAGATCGATGGGACAGAAAGCTGAAAGCAGTCGGATCCAAATTAAGTTGACAGCCGATAACGGTCACAAAGTACATCCAGCTTTATTGGTGACAATTATCCGGTGCATCAGTCAGGAATTAAAGCAGTCCCATCTGTACAGCCAAGAGAGAGAAGCCATCTTTCACCTTCGATGCCCTATAAATACCAAGTGCATTCTTCAGAAAAAGGGTTAAGCAGTCGATTACTTCATCACCTTACAAGTTCACACCTCTGTTCATAGTTTTCTTTTCCATTTCACGGAGGAGCTAGAGAAGAATGGTGACGTCGGAGATGGTCCAAGGCAACTTGAGAGAGGACCTTAGAGGGATAAGAGCAAAGAGCGGGTTAACTCTCCCGCGAAAGCGAAAATATCATTAGAGCACGAGTAGAACAGTGTAACTCCTGGTGGCAAGAAATTGCTCCAGGCTCTTTACTGTACTTGCATTTTATTCTGTACTTTCTTTTATCTATTCAATGGAAGTTATTTTCTACATCTGCTCATCTCTTAATACGCATGAGTAGCTAAACTAGTTGAATGGGTTGAGAGGAACTAAGCTAACATGATCTAGGAAGTTCATTGCTTGCGATTGTCTTGTTTTATGCTGTGCGAAACATCCCTTTAGAGTTGCTCGAGAGAGAATCTAAAGAAAAGAACCTAATGTCTCAGAGAGCTAGGTTAGAATCTAACTTGAAAGAGCAAGATTAAGCCTGCATAAACAAGAAATAAGGGCTTAGAGATAAGCTCTATTTGTCAACGTGCACCGCTTGCATCCTAGAAATAGGAATGATATTATGCGGTCGCATATTTGTGTGAATGTCATGTTATCATTACATAAATAGAAATAGAGGTTTATATGTAAACCCTGTAGACTTATCACATATTTATCGCATGCGTTCTAGCCTTAGAAGCCGTGGTATTCACGCCGAGAGGTGTTTATTATTCTATGCATGTTGCATGATCGCAAGGTATGAACGCAATCCTAGGGAGTTTTTAGCCAAAACTCTTCTCAAACCCGTTCACCGCATATTCATCGTATTTTCCGTTGCCAACTCTTTTCGAACTCTGTTGCATTTATTATTATTTTCATTAACGCAACAACAAACCAACCACCTTATTTATTTATCAGTTACTGCAAAGTTTTCATAAGAAAATTATCACACAAACTATTTTCACAAGTCCCTGTGATCGACTGGACTTACCAGGAAACTCAGAGGAATTTACACTTGGATTCTGCTGGGAAACTTGAGTGCACAACGTAATTCTATCAACGCATATAATCCATATTTCCATTCAATAAAATAATGCATCATTGACCAAGCTTCCAAAAGGGTACAAACCGATCGGAGTGAAGTGGGTATACAAGACAAAGAGAAAAGTCAATGGCGATGTTGAGAGGCATAAGCCGAGACTAGTGGTTAAAGGGTATAGCCAATGAATGGTATCGACTATGATAAGGTATTTGCCCCTTGTTGTTCGCCTTGAAACACTTATTCATTTGATTATTGTTTTGGCAGCCCATAATCATTGGAAGATACATTAAAAGGATGTCAAATTGGCATTCTGAACGGAATTCTTGAGAGAGAGGTCTTATGTGGAACAACCATTGGGTTATGAAGTCAGGGTGAAGAAGATAAAGTGCTTCGATTGAAGAAGGCACTTTTATGGTTTAAAGCAAGCACCAAGAGCATGGAATTCGAAGATTGACAAGTATTTTCAAGAGAAGAAATATATGAAGTGTCCTTATAAGCATGCCCTCTACATCAAAATGCAAGGTGAAAGCATACTAATCATTTGTTTATATGTTGATGATTTAGTATTTACCATAAACAATCCTAGCATGTTTGATGAGTTCAAAAGAAAGATGGCAAAGGAGTTTGAAATAACGGACATTGGTCTCATAAGTTACTATCTTGGGATCGAGGTCAAACAAGGTGAAGATGGGATTTTTATATCCCTAGAGGGCTATGCTAAAGAAGTGCTCAAGAAGTTCAATATGAATGATGATAATCCAGTTGGAACATCGATGGAATGTGGAGTCAAAATCACCACGCAAGATGGAGGAGAGAAGGTAAATTCTACATATTTCGAAAGCTTGGTTGGAAGTTTGAGATACTTGACATGTACAAGACCGAATATTCTTTATTCAATTGGAATTATTAGTCGATTTATGGAGGAACCGACAAAAACACATTGCAAAATGGAAAAAATGATACTTCGCTACATCAAAGGGACGATTGGGTATGGTCTTTCCTATGTCTCTTCTAGCAATTTTGATATTGTTGGTTATTGTGATAATGATTGGAGTAGTGATTTGGATGATCGAAAGAGCACTATGGGGTTTGTGTTTTTTATTGGTGAAACGACGTTCACATGGATGTCCAAAAAGCAACCCATAGTCACATTATCAACATCCGAGGTAGAGTACGTCGCAAAAACTTCATGTGTATGTCATGCAATTTGGCTAAGAAACTTAGTGAAAGAGTTAAAGTTTCAAATGGAAGGTCCAATGGAGATTTTTATTGACAATAAATCGGTCGTTGCCTTAGCCAAAAATCCGATATTTCATGGGAGGAGCAAGCACACTGATACCCGATTTCACTACATTCGGGATTGCATTATGAAGAAAGAAGTGGAACTCAAATATATCAAGTCACAAGACCAAGCGGCAAACATTTTCACGAAGCCCCTCAAGTAGGAGACTTTTATCAAAATGAGGAGTTTACTTGGTGTAACAAATCAAGTTTGGGGGGTGGGGGGTTGAAAAGTTTGTCATTATTAAACTTTATTTATGGCATTTAGTGTGACTTTGGGTTTTGTGACTTTTAGTTTTTTGTAACCAATAGTGATTTTTGAGTTATAGGAGTTATGTGAGTTATGAGCATTTGATGACATTTATAGCTTTAAACCATTGGCATTCCTATGGTTATGTTTGTAAGCCTACATAAACGCATGCTTAGTTGAATGGAAAATATATCTCTCATTTTTCATATTTGACCTCCACGTTTTTTTTTCTAACAAGGAATGAGTCTATTATTCTATGAATAAAACATTAATTATCATTTTAAATGAATTTCAGTTTTCTTGTTTCATATATAGAATTTAGGATAATTACCATAATAACACTTTTTGGTATAATAATGATGAGAATTGCAAATATAACGAAATCTATTAGTACTAGACTCTATCGCTAATAAACCCCTATTAGTGATAGACTCTATCGTCAATAGACTCCCACTACAAAATCTTGGGCTTTAATGTCGGTTGAAAAAAGTGAAATCGGATGTATAATGTTGTTTTTTTTTAAAAAAAATCAGATCTTTAATGTCAGTTTTAACCCGACATTGTAGGTATACCTTTAATGTTAGTTTAAAACTGACATTAAAGATACGTTTTTTTAAAAAATAAAAAATAGAACCAATTCCCCTTCTTTCCTTTCATTCTCAGACTTCCACTCACCCACAACCCACGCGAAACCCACAACCCGACCAAGCATCTGACTAACACCTTCCCCGACCCCCCTCCTTGCCTATTTCCAGCAACCGATGGTCTCGAATGCGCTCTTCGCAGAGATAGAAGACTGGAGACTTGCTGACTTCAGAGCATGCTTTCGGAAGCAGTGGTGGCGTTTTTTCCAGAAACGACCACTCGATTGTCTTGTGCCATTTGATCGCTCTACTTCGCTCCGACAGCCGACCTCTGATAAGAAGAATTGAAATGCCTTGCTACGGAGTTCGAGTTCTCGACCTTGCTCCCTCACTGACCCTCTCCTACAACCTTAGCAACTTGTTAATCAGGTTCATTGAGTTTTGAATTTGATTGTGTGACTGTGATTGGTTTGGATGATCGGGATTTAGTGTTTGATTGTTGACGGATGAGTGTTGATTGAAATTTTTGTGTTTTGGATTGTGAAATTGTGCACTGTGTTTTGGGAATTTCAATTTTGTCTGTGTGGGAATTGAATTGTTTTTGGGTTAGTTTTGGACCAATTTTAGTGGGAAGTTTAATCGATTGGACCCTAATGAGAGCTTTTAAAGAATCTAATCGTTCAAAGTATGATGAAATGAATTATTGTTTTCCCATCCTGTATTTAATGAACAACTTCGTTGTAACTATATGTTAAATTTAGACTTATTTAAACTACAAGGAGGATAATTGAAAATTAATTTTGGCTAACATAGGGGGAAAGAATGGTAGTCTTAGTTTTTGTTTACTAACTGTTTTATTTTCCTCTTTCAAATTATATATGATGAATTAATTATATATCTGTATGTGTCTAATTCTTACGATTTTAATTTAGAATCAGAATGAGTGCACTAATATAAAGGACATAGGAAATAATGTCGTTTGTATAGATGAGCTTCTATGTCAAGTTTCTAAATAAACTAATTGGATTGTTCAAATTATCAATAGAGTTTTGCTGATTGTTTGTCTTTTTCACATATTGTTCCAAAAGGTTATTTTCTGAGTTTCCTGCCAAAAGCATTTATGGTTCTAATAAGTTTCAGATTAACAGGACATAAAGCTAGATAATTTGGAAACAAATCACTTTGTTCTTGTCCATGGATGTGGTTTTGGTACTTGGTGTTGGTATAAAACTATTGCTCTTCTTAAAGAAGCAAGCTATAGTGCTACAACGATAGACTTAACTGGTTAAGGAATTCATTCATTTGATCCAAACAACATCACGGATCTCTTGCAGTGTGTGACACACACACACGTGCGTATACGCTGTGCACGCACGCGCACGCGCGCGCGCACACACAGAGTATTAAATTTACTTGAGCCTAATTTTTGGACGAACACTCGGGTTTAGTGGTGATTTAACAAAAATATTTTTGAGATAGGTTTTTCTATTTCGATTGTCTATTTTTTGATTAAGCTATTGTTTTTGCACTTGACTCCCTCGAAGCTTAATTTCTTTTATCTTCTTAACCTATGCAGGTTGTCTTAGTTGGGCATGATTTTGGTGGTGCTTGTATTTCGTATGCAATGGAATTATTTCATTTCAAAATTGCGAAGGCTGTCTTCCTTTCTGCAGCAATGTTGAGTGATGGGCAAAACACTCTTGATATATTCTCCTTGTAGGTACGTTCATTCCCCGATATAAATGATTTTGTAGCTTTGGACTTGAATGTATGTAGAAAGTTGAATTTCATATAAAAAACTATATATTGGTACAAATGATTAACTTTCAAAATTTTAAATATTGTTTTCTCTTCATTCTTGTTTTTGGCTTTTATTCAATATTGCTAGACGATCTTTCTGCATTCTTTCGGTCATGTTTATTTTAGTTTAGCTATGCTTGAATCTGTGCTAGGCTAGTTCGGACGATGTCATGCGACAGGTTCAAGTCTTTGTATACTCAAATGGCAACAACAACCCTCCAACAACTATTGAATTAAAAAAGATGGATTATATGATGTTGTAGCTGTGAAAGAATGGTGGTACTTTTCGAAATTATTTTTTGTCTCATTGTGTCTACCCCTCCTCTTCTACCGGTCACATGTGCATATTAGGAAGAAACAATATCTTTAGAAAATGGCTCTCGTCATCTTGGTTTGTACTCGATGTGAAACAACTGTTTGATCATTGCTTTCCACACATCAGTTGGTTGTAGTTGGACACAGAACTAACTTTTTAATTGATGCAGTCAAGAGACACTAATTATCTTTTACTTGATGAAGCTACTATATGATATTTTCCCTCTCTTAGATATTTCTTTATTTCCAATTAAACAAATTTAATTTGTTCAATGTGGTATGTTATTATATTCTCAACAAAATTTGCAGATCTCAAGGAGGCCGAGGATTGGCGCAGGCTACCGTATAATCGGCATGTTTACAGAGCCTTATAGATTAATCCGTCGATGTGAAGTTACTGCTATTCTCGTTTTATATGGCCTCCCTAGGTATGGTTTCCTTGTCAAAGTATCCAAGTACACATTTTGATGTGTATTATGTTCTTCAAAAGGACCGTGAAATAACTTCTTCATTTCAGGTTATTGACAGGATCTATCCTGGCTCACGAGATGATGCATGCATGGCTTAGGCTTAAAGGTCGTTTATTTGCTTCGTACTCTTTATGTTTTCTTTTGTTCTTTTTATTGATTTCACAAATAGGTTTTTAACACATCATGACGTCAAATAGGTTATCCTAATTTAAAGTCTGAGGTTGAAGAAGGCTCTATTATTCTAATCTTGCTTTTGTTGCGCATTTCATGTTATGAATATTATTTTGACTCATATTCTTAGGCCAATCTAGCATACTTCATAACATTTTTTTTGTTACAATTCTTTACTAGTGTTTTTTTTTCGAGACTACACTTACAATCATCTCTTGGGAGTTCTCTTTCCATAAAAAATTTACATGGGATACTTTTTTCTTTTAATGGGAGGAATTAATGTAGCTCCATGGAAACTATAAATACAAACACCACTCATTTTTTTAAAACTATTTTTTAGGCTTCCATCTTTTCAGTAGTTCCCTTGGCCTCTTTCAGATTGATGCTTTATTACCCTCTTTACATTTTAAAGTATTATTAATATTGTGCGTAGTTTCCTATTAAATAAAGAGAAGATGTTGAGATCATAATTGATTTGTTTGCTGGTGATTCTATCTTGTGTTTGAATGCTGATGAAGAATGAAATTATTTTGTACAAAGAAGGAAGAGAAAGGTTGAGAGCTCTCAATGCTTAGCAATAATGGTGATTTTTTTTTTAAGATCAAAAGACTTATAATGCAGATTTACACATGCAAAGTAAGGGATAAGAAGTAGACAACAAGATTTTAACATGGTTTGGCAAGAGGTACCTATGTCCACGAGAAGAGCTGAGATTTCTTGAGAAGTAGAAAGGGAAAAATATTACAGATAAATTCTTCTAACTCATTGATTTCTCTCTTTTTTTTATCTCTCTATTTTAGATGTTTTATAGATAGGATTTTTACAATTTTGTTGAGAGATAAAAGTAAGATAAAATATCGGTTTCACTTTAAATAGTTACTGTTTTAACACTTTTCAATATACTTGAGGAAGAACAGGATGTCATTTTCAAGCATGGAACACAATCATGAAAGAGTCAGTGTGCTGCAACACATGGGATGCATACGTCTCAGTTCAAGAAGGTACTTTATTATGCTTACAATTGCTATTCTTCTGGGGTTGGAAAAGAAGTGAGTTACTCAAACCAACTCAAAAAGGTACTTTGTTGTTTACTTAAGTCCCTTTGTGAAAAATATAATATTCTTATGTTTTGAGCATCATACTGCAACTAGATAAAATAGCTAAATCTATGAGGATCAATTTTGTTTATGATCAAAATTATCTCGATAGTAGATAGGTTACTAATTGGTGTTCCACTTTTTTTCACTTGAACAGGATATACAAGAGAAATGAGCAATATTGTCTAAATGAATCCGGTTGCACTATGGTAGTTTGTGGGTTATTTATGCATTTTGGGTTAGGTTAATTCTTCATTATCATCGTCAAATATTTTTTTATCTCTTGTTTAACCATTTATTGTGCTTCTTCGTCAATTTGAATCTAATTCGTCCTTGGAATCTTGTTTGGATAGGATTGACCCTCGATAACATCTTTTAGTTGGAGATATTTTTTGTGGTTTCATTTGATTGAAGTCTTGTATCCGTTTGGTGTGCTTTTTAGTTGCTTGAAGTTTTGGTGTTTCTTTAGGGGCTTTTTACTTTTTAGTTATATGGATAATGTAGAACTTTTTAGTTGGAGATGCTAATTTCCTCCTTTTCTCTTTCGTACGTTTATGCTTATGTTTTAGCATATTTTGGATTTTTATTATGTGATTCGAGCTTTTGTGTGGTTGTTTATAGCGGAACATGATATCTTGGCCTTTGGAAATTTCCATGAATACTCGAAATCATAAATTCCCATGTTGTCTTTCCATAGTTCCCTAGCTTGAATTTCATAAATTCTTTGTGTGGGGTAATTGAATTCTTATTATATGTTGTTTGCCTATTTTTCTCTGCTTGCAGGAAGTCATGCTTTCGATTTGGATCAAATCTGTAGTGGATAGTGGAGAGAGCATAACAAAAGACTATTTGGAAAGCACTATATAATGGCAACAAATGTGTGCACTTTTGCTTTTATTGTTTTTATTATTATTATTTTTTTTTTTTTTGGGGGGGGTGGGGGAGTATTTACAAGTTTTAGTTTGTATTTTAGATCTAACAAAATTTTAATTTTGCCATGTAACTCTTATGAGTTTTGGTAATTTGTTGATTACCTTGGTTTTAGAGTTAAATTATCATCCAATTCCTCTTTTATGATTTATTACTATGGATTTGTGAAAGCAATTAAGAATTTATTTTGTGCATGAACGGGTTGATTACCTTGGTTTTAGGGACATGTCGTTTTTAACTTTTTGACCGACATTAAAAATGGATTGGACGATAAATTATATTGAATACAGGGGCAATAATTGAAAAAACGGACATATTATTTAGAAAAAACGGATAATAATTGAAAAAATGGACATATTATTTAGAAAAAACGGATAATAATTGAAAAAATGGACAATATTTCTGGGCTAAAACCGAGATTAAAGGGCTTTAATAGTGTTATTAAAGCTCTTTAATGTCGGTTTTAAACCGACATTGTACACCCTCTTCAATATCGGTTTAAAACCGACATTAAAGACAACCGATATTAAAGGCCTTTAATAACTCTATCTTGAATATCGATTTAAACTGACATTAAAGTCCAGAATTCTTGTAGTGTCCTAGAGTTGAATCTAAATCTTGTTATATTTATAAATTCTTTTATATTATATTATATTTAATGATATTTTGAGCATAATTGCTATATTTGAACACACCTTTTTTGGAAAAATGAAGACTAAAAAAGGTAATGGTTCATATTATAATTAATATGGTTTCATATACTTGCATTTCGAAAACTTTCCACCCGTTTGCTTTTCCTTCATTATACTTCTTAAAATAATTTGCCAAAACCCCTCTCCATTCTTTCTATTATATTCTCTAATACCTTCTTCGATGAGATAAAATAAAATAAAATAACAATTTATTTTACAATAATTCCAACGACCAGTACGACATTTTTGGACATGATAGACAATGACAAAAAGATATTTTCTAATAACATAATCCTCTTTTTCTATGTAGTGTCCTTTGTAACTATACTCTATATTAGTAAATGAATGAAATTATTATCTACAAAGTGTGAGTGTCTGCATGCGTGTGAAACTGCATGTAAATAAAATGCATAGCATATGTTAATAATTTTTTTCTTTTGAAATATTTAAAATTTTACCGTGGAAAATGTTATTAGAGAAACTATCATATAAAATTAAAAAATTAAAACCTAGTAAAGGGGAGAAAATTTGAGCTATGGATAGTCATATCCCTCCCTCAAGTTGGTTAATATTTGAAAAGTCATATCCATTTATTAAATAATAGAACTCATAGGATGGAAATGATGCAACAAGAAAGAGACATACAATTTATTTTAACAAGTTAATAAGTCTCTTCTATGACATATCTATATCTATATCTATAATATATAAAAAGTCAAGATAAAAAAAAAAAAAAAAAATTTTAGACAAATTTATCCTTCTACATTTTAATTAATTACATTTATACCCTTTTTCTGAATGATCAGTTTAAAATTAAATACATTAAATTTATAACTCATTACTTATAATTGTAAAATGGTTTTAAAAAAAACTTCTCCGGGTTCCCTATCAAAAAACATAACATATAATTGAATTATTAGTGCAATAACTGGTGATAGTGTATCTAAAACTCATTTTACTAATTTGAAATAAATGAACCATTTAAAATTAAATATATTTAATTTATAACTTATTACTTATTATTGTAAAATGATTGTATATCACAAGGTACAAGTTTTCTTGTTTTTCTCTCGACTCAAAAGATTCAGAAGGAAAAACTTGTGTCCCTTGATTCATACTAAACCTTCTTTAAAGAGATAGGAAGCTTACCATGCATTTCATTGAGTGGACACGTTATAAGACACATTTGTTCATAAGATGACACTTAAAGGCTAAAAACCAAACATTTGTACAATACATTGAAACTTAAGTTTGACAAGCATACAACATTTTGTCATCAATTAAATTTTGTCGTCTACTTATTTGGATCAGTGGATTGAGTTGGCGTGTGGATGTGACGCATAAAATTTGCATATTCGTTGTCATCCTCTTCTTCTTGAATGTTGGATGTATTTTCTTCTTGGTTGGTAGTGGATGTAGACGAAATTTCTTGAATAATAATATTGAGCTCTTCTTCATTTGATACTTGTGCCATTGTAGCACCAGTCTTGATTTTTGAGTAAAAAATTGTTGATTCTTTTGTAGGTTTGGCTTCATGTTGTGGGGATAGATGGAAAATCATTTTTCCACACATTTTTTGAAGCAACAACCGTGTTGAATTTGTCCCACCACTTGATTCGATATGATCGAGATAGGCGAGAGATGCCATTTGATTCTGTAACTGAATAATTCCAGCAGAAGATCCATGCTAGATGAAAGTAATTTGAAAAACGTAGAATTAAGTCAAAAGAATTTGAGACAATATTATTTGAAAAGTATTTAAAACTTTCAAGAATTGGGTATGGTAGGATAGCCTCATTAAGGCCAAATATATCCCACCAATCATTAAACCATAATGAAAAATTTTGAATACATGTTTTGTCAAACATTATAAACCAAGAATGATTAAAATTGTTTAATCAAAACATATTGTACCAAGCATTTTGATAATCGATGTATGAATAAGTTTGTGGAGAAAATTGATGATAAAATCTTTTTTTGGTATAAATACTTTGATTCCATTTTGTTGGAGTTAGAACATGAAGAATTCTAACTTTTGAAAAGACAATTCTATTGGGGTCGCCTTTATTCTTATTATGGGTGATTTCAATTTAGTCGGTAGAATAAATTCATAGAATAAACAAGTTTTTTGTGGATGATTTGGAATAAAATGGAAATTTGATAGAAATGTTTTTTGAATTGTTTTAAGCATAGATTTACCTACGAATTCTAGCTCAAAAGTTGTAATATATGAGGTCTGGGTTTTAATATGGTAAGAAGTAAATGAAGATGATCGAAAATTAAAAATTTTGTTTAGGGATATAATTTCTGAATTTTGAGAGTTTGAGTTTATAATGGCTTAGATGTAAGTAGTTGCAGGAGTGGATGACTCCTCAATTTTGATAGGAGAAGAGTTGATTATTAAGGTAGAAGGCCTTGAAGGGATGGAAGATCCCAAAATTTGAAATTTATTTGATAACGACATTGCTTGAGGAGTTTTCCTTTTTAATCCTCCATTACTGGTGATGATTCTCCTTTGAGAAATTGAAACGCTTGAGAGTACGAGACTTTAGTTCGTAGAGGTGTTGATCGTTGTTGTTGTTCTTGATCACGATCATGCTTTTCTTCTTTCTTGCAAGTAGAATTCATTTGTTCTTTTCTTTCTCTCTTTCACTCTCTCCTTTAATCTTGCCTTGAATAAATTCTCTAGTGAGGTAATCAAGAAGGAAGTTTGTACTTCCTTTTATAGTTTCAATTTTAAAGTCAAAACAAGAAAGTATTGCTTGCCATCTGATAAAAATTTGTCGAGAAACCAGATTTTTAACATCCTTTTGTAAGACATTTGTAGTTGCTTTGCAATCAACACGTATTAAAAAACTTCTATTGATTAAATTACTTTGGAATTTTGTTGGTACATAAAACGATTGATAAAATCTTTTTTTTAATGGTTGAATAATTTTTTTAAAGATCCTAGCCAGATACTCGAATGATGTCTAACTAGTTGCTCATTACCATTGATAGACTGTTTGAGAATGTCTCCATATCCTATATCTGATGCATCTGTTTCTACAATGAGTGATGATGGATAAACATGGAAGACTCTTGACTAGACATTTGATGATTTTAATGATGCATGTATGTTGATGATTCCATGGAGAAGGATTTTTTCTTGAGTCTTTGATATCGAGGTTCACACGTTTATCTTAAATTTGGAATAAAGTCTTATATATAATTTAAGTAACCTAAGAATCTTTGTTTGTTTAGTATGGGATAACATATCGTTTACATTATAATTTTAGTCCAGATTTCATATCAATATTTGAGAAGATTAAGGCATTTTATATTCAGTTAATTAGATTTTTTTTGTTTAGTATGGGATAACATATCCATTCTAGAATAAAGTTTAAGGGCTTGTAATTGATTACAAGACGAGGTACTCCTCGTTCAATTTCTGTTTGATTATTTACATAAAAAGTAGCACAACTCCAGGATGATTTGCTAGATCATATAAGTCTCTTTTCTAGAAGTTCTTGAATTTCTTTATGGCAGTGTTTTAATAATTAACATTCATTTATATAAGTCTTGCTTTTGTAGGAATTTTTTATTCATGAAATTTTTTAATATATGGTAGGCTAACGATGTGTTGCTTTCTTCCCAAAAGGCATTAGAATAGTAGCACATATATTTTTTTCAATTAACACTTTAAAGTGATTAATTTGATTTTGAATATAAAGGTCATCTAATTGTTTTTCGATTCTTTTATAACTTATTTCTTCTTTTAGAAATTGTATTTGTTGTGTCTTTCTTTTAATGAAATTAATAGTTTTAAATATTGAGGATTTTTTAATAGAATTTATTAATTTATATAGAAAATAACAAGATTTTTAAGTGGGTTTTATTGGGTTTTTGGAAAAATTAAAGACCCAATGGCATTATTGTAATTATTGAGACTTGTAATTATCCCTATCTTCTCCAAAATTAGGGCATTTTCGTTTTGTCTTATTAGCTGAAGAAAAAATCGGTCGCCATAGGGTTTTTTTGCAAAAGAGAGCGGTAGCAGTTCGACGTCCACGAGCCGCTTGGGAGCATTTAAAGACCATGAGTCGTCAGTGAGGAAATCCACGAGCCGCCTGAAGCAAAACGTCTGCCTTTGCGCGAAGAAGGGAAGCGACTGGACGTGGGTCTGACGTGGGCGAGCGTCCGCGACAGTTGCATGGGTGATAGGCAGAAGATCAGATCGATCTGGGCGGTCTGGTTCTGAGCGAGTGGTCGGACAGTTCCGGTTCAGTGCGGGTTTGCTGTAGATCTGGGTTTGGTGGTTCGTCGGTCAGAGGCGGGTAGCACACTGTTTTGGGCTGGTTTGCAGCGGGTTGTTCTCAGTTTTCAGAGGCGACGTTGTGTGCGGATCTCTCTTGGTATCAGTGGATATTGAAATTACAGATTGATGAATTCGTTGATTATCTGTAATTTGTAAATTCCTTTATTGCTCATTAATAAATTAATTCAAGTTGGTTCTCAAAGTGGATGCAGATCAAACTTGTCGAACCACTATATATCTTAGTGTTCTTTACTGCTTTCAATTTATTTCTATTGGTTGTTTGCGTTTTGTTTGGCCATCTAAGTTAGGTTCAGAAACTCTCACAAATTCCAAACCATTGTCTGTCCTCAGATACTTTACGTTCCTGCCTGTCTGGTTCTCAACCTGCTTTTTCTATTCAAGAAATTTCGATACATCCACACCTTTCTTGAAAAGTCATCATCAATGATTGACATAAAGTATCTCGAAACTCTCATAGGAGGTACCTTTGTAGGACCCCACAAATCTGAATGAATATAATCTAAAATTCCTTTAGTAGAATGCTTCCCTTTCCCAAACTCCACTCTGGTAGACTTTCCCATTATGCAATGTTCACAAAATGGGAGTTCAATATCTTTAACTCCTCCAAGCAAACCTTGTTCTGAAAGAGTTTAATCTATTATCTGTTTCTTTCTTAGATGCAACAGCAGCACTATCTAAAATTGCAGTACCCTCCAACACATAAAGACCATTCCTCAAGGTCCTCTTCAGCTTAACCAAAGAGCCCTTGATAACTTTCAGAACTCCATTATCAGATTTATAAGAATAACTTGCTCTATCTAATTTTCCCAGAGAAATTAGATTTCGTTTGAGTTTTAGAACATAACTTACATGTGTAAGAATTCTGATGATACCATCATGTGTTGCAATTCGATGTGACCCAATTCCTTTTACATCACAAACACCATTATCACCAAGCAGAACTGATCCCCCATCATTTTCCTCAAAGTCAATCAAGAAATCCCGATTAGGAGTCATGTGAAACGTGCACCCTGACTCATCCAAGCATTCTGAATGTCCCTGCTGGACACCATCAAAACCTCTGCTGAATCATACCCATCGGTAATATTTGCTGCACTAGAATCTCCTGTATGCTTGCTACTTAATACTTCCTTACTCTTATTCAAAGAACATTTTTTTCTAAAGTGTCCTTCTTTATGACATAGGAAACACTTTTTGCTTTTCCCCTTTGATTTCGACCTGGATCTCGACTCTTTTCCTTTTCCGTTCTTTTTCTCATTTCTGCCTTTGGCCATGAGTAACTCTCTATCCTTGCGTTCCTTTTTAATCTCGAGATTTCTCGTTCTCAAGGCATCCAACACTATATCCATGAACAATGAATCCCGTCCATATTTAATAGCTACCTTAACTTCTCGATACGATTCTGTGAAAGAATTCAAAAGAATAACTGCTTGATTTTCATCTGACATCTTCTCACCGATGTTATTGAGATTAACTATAATCTTCTGAAATTCATCTAGGTTCTTTTCTAAGCCTTTACTTGAGTCCATCTTATACCCAAAGAATTTCTCCTTTAGATATAATTTATGAGTCCATCTTATATCCAAAGAATTTCTCCTTTAGATATAATTTATTTGGCCAGGACATAGTCAAATAAAGACTTTCCAGTTTCTTCCACAACTTTGCTGTAGTAATGGCCTCATCTACTAGTCTAAGCACCCCATCTGACACATGCAGAATTATCGTCGAATAGACCATCTCATCCATATCCTTTTTTGAGCTTCTGTAATTGTTGATATATATATCATAGGATTAATTAATTAGTGTAATAATTGGCCATATTGTATTCAATTTACCATTATAGATTGATATTTAATTAGAATAAAAAACGTTTAGTACTTAATAGAGTCCAAACTTAATATATAAATTCAAAACTCTTTGATATTTTTTACATTAGGTGTCAATTCTCACTTTTTGAAGATTGAAGATGAATATAAAAATTACAATCGTTCATAAAAAAAAAAATTTGTTTGTTAATTTCCACTTCATGTGTTCAGTATAGTTCCTACTTTATTTATTTATTATTATTTTTTTTAATATACAATAGTTTAAAATAAATTTTTGTCCATTTAAGTTACACAAATTTACTTTCTTAAACATTTAGTTTATCCAAAAAAATGAAGTGCATTATTTTGATTTAATTATTTCGTCAATTTTCTATAAGATGACATAAATTATGATTAAAAATTCAAAGTCTTTCTAAAGAGATTGTCAACAAAATTACAATTTTTCACAAATTTATGCCACAACCAATAAAAAGCAGAAATAGAGAAATGCATTGAAATTTTTTAGTTGTTGCATTTATTATAAAGTGTTTAAAATTGTATTTCAGATATTTTTGAAAGAGAAATCTGTTCAAGATAATATTGTTCAAAGAAATTATTAGATGAAATTTGAAAAGGGAAGAACGCTTTCTTTTGTATTCCATAATTTCAATAAATTCAAGTTTTGCACTAAATTAAGTTAGATTAATATATAAATTAATAATTTGCGAACAATTGATTTCAACAAAAGTTTAGCAAATATTATTATGAAATTCTATCAATTTTGTACCACACTTCGATTTTTTTTTAACGATTAATGAAATGAAAAACTCACAACTTATCTAAATTGTACATTTTAATAATATTAAAAGGAAGTTTTTGATGAGAGTAGATGCAAAGCAACTTAGCATGTCCATAGATAAAACGTTTTTTTTTTTTTTTTTTTTTTTAACATTTTCAACAATTTCAACAATAATTTGGAATATGTAGAATTGGGATACAAAGTTTTTTCATTGAAATTTCAACAATATTTTTTAAAAATTTTATTATCATAATTAACGATTTTAATTGTAATATAAAATCCAATTAGTAAACTAATTATATAAAAACAAGCATCTTTGAGCAAAAAAAACGTAGACGATTTCATCCTATTTATTTTTCATGAACTACAAACATATAATTTATAGAATAAAATGATAAAATTTTGTTGGAAAATTTAATTAAAAGACATGCTATATATATTTTTGAAAATGTTAAAAAATAACCTAATAAAAATGTTTGAGGAAAAAAAAAACCCTATCTATCCAAATGGTTATCCATCCTAATTATTTGTAATTAATAAAGGAAATAAAAAATCATATAAATATAAATTTAAATGAAGAGTTTGATTAACTTCCATGAAAGTTATTTATAAATGATCTTCAATCTTTTTTTTTTTGGGATAATTTTTAAAAAGTTGTTTGATAATCATAAAGAAATATTCCAATGACTACCATTTAAAAGTATTATTGCATTGATTAATTAATTAAAGGAATGAGTTATTTTTAAATAAATAAAATACGTCAATGACATACACACACATTTTTTCTGAATAAATAAATAAAATCATTCAACCAGCTAGGCATAATATAAATAATGAAATGGATTATAATTAAATAATTATTATAAATAAGTTAAATTAGGTGTAATGTAGATGGACATTATTATTGTTCATCGGCCATGTACACTTATTTATTACCTCATACGTTGCCCATGTGTTTTAGCATTGCACACTATTAGTGTCCATGTAATTCATCTCCTACTTGTCAAATTGTCTATAAATAGTGACATTTGGTGTATTTTGAAAGACATATATTGGTGATCAATCTAAAAAGATTTGAAAAAGTGGAAAAATTCATTCTTTGTTATTTTATTTACTTTTTGTTTATTTATTTTATATATTTATATATTATATTAGATTTATTTTAATAGATATTATTTTATTATATTATATTTTCTTCATATTCGTGCTCTCGTTGTGTGTCGTTGTGTTCCTCAAATTCACAACACATTATCAACACAAGCTCCTATCGTTTTCCTCGCTAAAGGTAAGTCTTAAGGGTATGTCGGTTTTTCCTCTTGGTTATAATTGATAAATTTAACGTTATTTTGCATATTTAATATCTATTAAATTTCTAATATAACTTCAATCTTTTATGATAGTGCTACCATGAAGAATCTCACAAAATTAGAATTTACCACCCTTGATATTTTATGATAGTGCTACCATGAAGAATCTCACAAAATTAGAATTTACCATCCTTGATATTAACGACAATAATTATTTTTCATAGGTACTTGATGCGGAAATCTACCTAGATGCTATAAATCTTGGAGAGACTATTAAAGAATAAAATATGACATCCAATCAGGACAAAGCAAAATTATGATTTTCCTTAGTCATCATTTCCACGAGGGATTGAAAATGAAGTATCTTACAATAAAAGATCCTCGTAACTTGTAGAAAATTTGAAAGAGAGGTATGATAATAAAAAAACAGTTATTCTTCCTAAAACTCATTATGAGTGGATGCACTTGAGGCAACAAAATTTCAAATCAGTAAGTGATTATAACTCCACATTATTTAAAATAAGTTTAAAACTTTTGTTATGCGAAGAGAAAATTACTGATGCTGATATGTTAGAGAAGACATTTTCTACATTTCATGTCTCGAATATGCTCCTACAGCAGCAATATTGAGAGAAAGGTTTTGAAGAATATTCTGAACTAATTTCATGTCTTCTTGTGGTCGAACAAAATAACGAGTTATTAATGTAAAATCATAAATCTCGACCAACTGGGACAATTGTTGGGGTTGATGCTCTAAAGTCTCGTGTCCTGTAGTTTGTAAACAATTTGTATGAACCCTTGTGTTGTTAATATATGATATTTACTTCACATCTTGTATTTTTGCTCAGTTACTTGCTTTATTTTTTTTACCACAAACCAATAAACATAAAATCCCTGGTTATCTATATGTGACTCAAGCATGTATGTGGTGACATACAAGTGGATCATGTATTGAGTGATAACCAAAATAGTCTATAGTATATGGATATAGAAGGGAAACCTTATCCTGGTAATGCTACGGACGCGGCCCGCTTTGTGGAATGGTCACAAGTGTTGTGACTTGTCACATATGGTTTGATTCTGATCATTTGTGTTGGGGACATACGAGCGGGGGCATACTATATAAAAAGTTTGTATAAGACTGATGGAACACGAGACATATGCAATAGAAAAAAAACCTAATTAAACTCCAATTGCTTTTAATTAAAAGGAAATTAGCATGCAATTGAAGGAAACAACAGTAAATTACGGATTACCTTTAAAGCTCCCGAAAACTACTTTTCTTCGCAGAATCTCGACTCGAACTCTTCCAGACCACCACTAGATTTGACCTACTATCCTCTGGACTTAGAACTAGATTGTGGGACCCGATGGATGAAGAAAATCGAGAGAGAGAAAGAGATAGAAAATAAGAATGAATTTGGGTTTGGGTTTTCATTTTTCCAGCCCAATTTTGAAAACTAAAATTGGCAAAAATGTCAAAAGTTTTTAATCCAAATTCAAAAGCCCATATTTATAGAAAATGACCATGCAAAATTACATGAAACAACTTCATAAAAACCCAACACCTAGAATACACTATCTAAGTGGGCTTAATGTCTCCACTATAAGCCAACACCTAGCCACTATTTTGTTAGTAGAATTATCCAAGAAAAGTTTGGATTTTTCCACTAACTTTAGTCAAAGGGCAAAATAGTCATTTTGTCAAAGTCAAACTTTGACCAAAAAGTAAACATTTTGACTTTTTATGATTTTTTCCGTGTTGATTAATTTTGACCTCCCAAGCATGAATTCGCGTTCATTTTCTCGAAATTAAAATCATATTTGAATATAAGGTCAGTCAAAGTTTGACTTTTCAAAGTCAAAAGTCAACTCTTTGACTTTTTACATCTTTGACCATTTCTATCATTTTCGAGCTTCCGAATATGAACGTATTCATATTCTTGATATTTAAATCACATTTAAATATTAAAGTTGTATCTCTAAACTGAAAAACTCGACCATTATATCACATAAACTTGTCGGTTTCTCTCTCTTTACCTAATTCGAACAATTCGAATCATTCTATCATACTGTTATAAGTTTATTCCATATGAGCTAGTAGGGGAACTTGATGGACCTACAGTTCATGGGCTTCAAAAATCCGAGATTAACTGGTAAAACTCTTTAACCTAATTAATCAACATTTGTTAACTAACGGGTCATTCCACTAAAGTTTCGTTGTTGAACTCTTCTCACTATAGATATATTTCTGTCCATCTGATATAACCATAATCAATAAGCTTCCTTCACAGGTTATTCGTAATCTTGGCTAGGTCATAAAAACTGTTTTACCTCAAGGCTACATCTTGTTCCTTAAGTTCCATTGATCCTCTAATGAACAATTGGTTTAAGGTCCAATCTATAAACTGAATCCCTCTCAGGCTAAGGAGAGGGTGGGGCCCCTTGTTCAATACCTAGATTCAGTACTAAAGGGAACAACCTATCTACTATTTCTATAACGGGTAGGAGTGAATTCCGTCTTACACTCTATGTTTCTAGCAATCCACCTGATCTTACCCCTAAAATGGGAGGCTTATTGGGCCAGTGATAATGAGCTGCCCTTACCTATGCAGATCTAAGATAATTCCAAGTGAACAGAAGTTCATAGTTAGCTCAGGATTAAGATTAAGTTACCTAGGTCATCAATTAACGAAATAGTCAGTTTTATATATAAAACGGCATTTAGAACGTAAAAAGTGACTATTTTATGGTTCAGTCTTATGAAAACTCATTGCATAGAATGCCCCCACTCACATTCTCAATTCTGAATGATTTAGGATCACATCGTTTGTACTAACTACAAAGTGGGTCACATCCATAGTGTCCCCAGAATAAGGTGCCCAACCTTATTCATATACTATAGACCATTTTGGCTATATATTTGAACTTGATCCACCTTTATGTCACTACATAAAGTTCAAAACTACATTAAATAGCCTCAGGACCTTAGTTTATTGGATTCAAGATTACAATTCAATAACAACTTTATCGAAAAGAAAAAATAGAATATGTTTATTAATTTACAAACTACGAGTTTTAGACATAAAATCCAACAAACTCCCACTTGGACTAAAACTTCTAGTGGAGTATCACAATGTTAATTTAAGTGTGAAACATATGAGTACAATAAACATATGAAATACA
>NC_052357.1:84747059-84849559 GCF_009727055.1 Benincasa hispida
CTAATCGACTTAAGCATGGCAACAGGAGAGAAAGTTTCTTCATAGTCCACTCCCTCTCTCTGGGTATAACCCTTTGCCACAAGTCGAGCCTTAAAAGTCTGTACTTTACCGACTTGGTCTCGTTTTCTCTTGTAGATCCACTTACAACCAATCATTTGGTTGATCTACAAGTTTCCAGATAGAATTGAAGTACATAGACTCCATTTCAAGGTCCATGGCTTTGACCCACTAATCACGATCCACATATTTCATCACCTGTTTATAGGTCAATGGATCCTCTATGCCGTTATTAGGTATGACGACTTGTGCTTCTGTTAAACCCAAGTAACAGTCAAGCTGATGAACAACCCTCCCACTACGTCGAGGCATTCTTAACTCTTGAGAATGATGTGACTGATCAGATGTACTAGTTTTATCTACTACTTTAGTAGATGACCTAGTTCTATCTGTAGTGTCTTTGGAAATTTCATTCAATACTAGTCTACTACGAGGTTGATGACTTCTTATGTGGTCTTCCTCTAAGAATGTGGCATTTGTCGATACAAATACCTTATTCTCTTGAGGATCGTAAAATAGACCACCTTTTGTTTCTTTTGGATAACCTACAAATAGGCATAGTTTTGAACGACATTCCAATTTTTTAGGATTTTGCACCAACACGTGTGCCGGGCATCCCCAAATCCTAAAGTGACATAAACTGCCTTTATGCCCTTTCTATAGCTCATAAGGTGTTTTTGAAACACTTTTAGAGGGAACGTTATTCAAAATATAGACAGCAGTCTCTAATGCATGTCCCCAAAAGAATCAGGTAACTTAACAAAGCTCATCATTGAGCGAACCATGTCCAACAAGGTTCTATTTCTTCTTTCAGATACACCGTTCTGTTGAGGCATATTAGGTGCAGAGAGTTGTGATTTGATTCCTTGTTCTATCATATAGTCCTTGAATCTTAAGTCCATGTACTCCCCACTTTGATTTGATCGTAGTGTCTTAATTGTTTTACCTAACTGGTTCTCAACCTTAGCCTTATATTCCTTGAACTTTTCAAAAGAATCAGACTTGTGATGCATTAGGTAAATATGACCATACCTTGAATAATCATCAGTAAAACTGATGAAATATTCATACCCACCTCGAGCTTTGACATTCATCGGTCCACAGAGGTCCGAATGTACGAGCTCTAAGGGTATTGTGGCTCTGAGATCTTTTCCAGTAAAAGATCTCTTAGTCATTTTTTCCTCAAGACAAAACTCACATGGAGGTAAAGAATGGTCTTCTAACTGATTTAGGAGTCAATTCTTAACCAATCTCTCAATCCTTTTGAGATTTATGTGGCCAAGTCTTAGGTGCCATAGATAGGCATTAGAAGAAACTTTTTGTCTTTTATTCTAAGTTTCGACTGTTCTAAACATCTCAGTATTTAAGACAAATTTTGCTTTAGTTGGTTTTAACTTATATAAGTTATTTTCAAGTATAGGAGAACAAATTTGAATACCTTTTCTGAAAATGAACTCTTCATTAACTTCAAAAGATATTTAATACATTTGTTCCAATATACATGTGATAGATATTAAATTTTGTCTCATTTTAGAATCATACAAAACATCTTTAAGTATGATATATTTATCGTTGAAAAATAACTTCAAGTCTCCCACTACTTCGACCGAGACACCCTCTCATGCTCCAACCTTGAGGGTGATCTCGCCTTTTTCAAGCTTTTTCCAGGAACTAGTTTCCTGAAAAGAAAAGCAAATATGATTAGTGGCTCCTGAATCCAATATTCAGGTTGAGGTATCATACTCCACTAAACATGTTTCAGCAACTAGTAAATCATATTTACCTTGTGCTTCTTTCGAGGTAGGGGCCTGAGGACATTCCTCAGTTAAGACAAATCTCAAGTCATCTATTACTGGTGTTGAATTTAGATTTGTTTTTCATGTTGAGTAGTTGTCGCCGTTAAGTTTTTCAGAAGCTAATAGTTGATCTAAAGAGCTAGCCATGCTGAAAAGAAAAACATATCCTTTTTAGTAAAAAAACATTAATCTTTTAAATCTAATCAAATTTAGCAAAAAAACTAATAATGTACCCTTCATTATTATATTTTGCAACGATATTTCAACGGTTTAGAATAAACTTCACCGAGGGGTGATCGACTATTCTTCTGTTGAACCAAGACTATCTTGACTAGATAATATCACCAGAATAACTCTTATTCCTATAGTAACTCAGTTATCGCTACTTTGGTCAAGAATTTACTAACACTTAGTAATTCTCGTAAGTGTGACCCTCCATTTTAAAACCTCAAAGATCGGAATCATTATGCTCCCGAAGTTGGAAAGACAAGAATGAAAACAGACTTGAGAGACTCTATTAATTTCTAGAGTTCGTGGAGTTCCGAATCCTATAATACAGCCCTCTGATTAGTAAGGTCGCTCCAAGGCAGACATGCAGGCGCATTATAAGAATCTCACGGTGCGACTTAATGGAAGAGACCGTAGGATGTGTTGACACACTTCCTTCTCCCATTTACTAGAACAACTTCCTCTATTCACCTTGGTACTGACTTATGCAAACACTCTTCAAATGGAGTCCGCTCCCACGGCATCCCAAAGCCAAGCATGAATCTCACGGTGTGAACTCTTAGGGACGGTAGAACTAAAAGTACATTACTTCTCTCCAGTTGAAGTGTTCTAGATGGTTAGGGTATAAAATAGTTAGCGATACATTTTGGCTAACTTAACATATCCTAAGTCTAGGTGATTCATCCGAATATAACTTTTATACTGGATTTTTAACCTATGATGTCTAGGTGATAAACAAATTGTATTACCTTACACTGCTCACGCATGCTCATAAAACCGGTTTAACCTAATTCAGACGTCGGCTCGATCTCCAGGTAGTAGGTGTTCCGTGAACCATCAACTTAAAAACCTTCAACCTTAGTCATCTTATCTAACTTTTTGCCAAGATCTTGTCGGGTGAGTTTTCTTGTAACTTTGGTTTTACAAGATACCGACCTATTTTCTATGAAAATTGGGATTGCTCGATGGTTAACCCTAAGTGAGCATGCATCTAATCTATATTATAGATTTTAGAAGTCTAGGTTATTTTATAACAATTATAAAATAAATTATAACAATTATAACCCTAGATCATTCATCTATAACATTCTTCCTTCAAACAAACATGCTTTAATATAACACTTATATTAAAACTAAGAATGCATTGTATATATTTTATAACACTTATAAGATATAACAAATGCATGTCACATGCTTTTCCTATGGTGGGGTTTTAAAACTATATGGCATACTATATGCACACATAATCAAACAACATTATACATCACATGTATAATAGGTAAACAACACTAAAGTGGACCAATTTTGGCATTACGAACAAACAAATAACTAATTTATTACACAAATCAGCAACCAGCTTCCCAAAACCGGTTTCAAACACTTTGAACCATCTGGAACCGCTTAGAAACCACTCGAACCGGCCAAAAACACCAAAAACCAAGTTGAATAGGTCAAACCGGCTCAACCAGGTCAAACCGGCTGGTTCAGACCGTCTGGACCAGCTGGTCAACGTGTGATAGCGCAGTCAACGGAGGCTTGAGGTGGGTCAGGTCGACGAAATGCACGGGTCGCGAAGGTGGAGCGGTAGGTCCGCAGGTCGCGCGAAGCGGAGCGGTAGGCGCGCAGTCGGATCCAGGTGGGGCAGGCGCGCTTGCGGGGCTACTCCAAACTGGGTCAGATCGCTGCTTGGGTCGTGTTTGGGAGCTCTCTTTTCGGGTCTATGAGCTATTTTTCTTCAATTTTGATGCTGTCCTCTCTCCCGGAATCAAGAAATTACAACCTAATTTCAACTCTAATGACTCTAACAAATTTACAGACCCTTTTTTACACATTAATGTTCATAAACATGTGAGCAATTACAAATTTCCACAAGAAATTTAAAGAAAAACAATGCCAAAAGCAATTAAGCATAATTAAACCATGCTGTGATACCACATGATGGAACACGAGACATACGCAGCGGAAAACGGACCTAATTACACTCTAACTGCTTTTAATTAAAAGGAAAAACAGTAAATTAAAGATTACCTTTGAAGCTCCCGAAAATCGCTTTTCCTTGCTGAATCTCGACCCGAACTCTTCCGGACCACCACTAGAGTTGACCTACTATCTTCTGGACTCAGAACCAGATTGTGGGACCCGATGGATAAAGAAAACTGATAGAGAGAAAGAGATGGAAAATAAGAATGAATTTGGGTTTGGGTTTTTATTTTTCCAGCCCAATTTTGAAAACCAAAATTGGCAAAAATGTCAAAAGTTTTTAATCCAAATTCAAAAGCCCATATTTATAAAAAAAAAGGTCATGCAAAATTGCATGAAACAACTTCATAAAAACCCAACACCTAGAATCTACTATCTAAGTGTTCTTAATGTCTCCACTATAAGCCAACACCTAGCCCAATATTTTGTTAGTGAAATTATCCAACAAAAGTTTGGATTTTCCCACTAACTTTAGTCAAAGGGCAAAATAGTCATTTTGTCAAAGTCAAACTTTGACCAAAAAGTAAACATTTTGACTTTTTATGATTTTTTCCGTGTTGATTAATTTTGACCTCCCAAGACTGAATTCGCATTCATTTTCTCGAAATTCAAATCATATTTGAATATAAGGTCATTCAAAGTTTGACTTTTCAATGTCAAAAGTCAACTCTTTGACATTTTACATCTTTGACCATTTCCATATTTTTCGAGCTTCCAAATATGAGCGTATTCATATTCTTGATATTTAAATCACATTTAAATATTAAAGTTATATCTCTAAACTGAAAAACCCGACCACTATATTACATATACTTGTCGATTTCTCTCTCTTCATCTAATTCAAACAATTCGAATCATTTTATCATACTGTTCTAAGTTTATTCCATATGAGCTAGTAGAGAACCTAATGGACCTACAGATCATGGGCTCCAACAATCCGAGATTAACTAGTAAAACTCTTTAACCTAATTAATCAACATTTGTTAACTAACGGGTCATTCCACTAAAGTCCCGTAGTTGAACTCTCCTCACTGTAGATATATTTCTGTCCATCTGATATAACCATAATTAGTAAGCTAATCTTTCACAGGTTGTTCGTAATCTCAGCTGGGTCATAAAAACCGTTTTACTCCCAAGACTACATCTTGTTCCTTAAGTTCCACTGATTCTCTAATGAACAATTGGTTTAAGGTCCAACCTATAAACCGAACCCTCTCGGGCCAAGGAGAGGGTGTAGGCCCTTGTTTAAGACCTGGATTTAGTACTAAAGGGAACAACCTATCTACTCTCCTTATACCGGATAGGAGTGAATTCCGTCTTGCACTCTATGTTCCCAGCTATCCACCTGATCTTACCCCTGAAATGGGTGGCTTATTGGGCTAGCGATAATGAGTTGCCCTCACCTATGCAGATCTAAGGATAATTCCAAGTGAATAGGAGTACATAGTTAGCTCAAGATTAAGATTAAGTTACCTAGGTCATCAACTAACGAAATAGTCAATTTTATACATAAAATGGCATTTAGAACGTAAAAAGTGACTATTTCATAGTTCAGTCTTATGCACTCATTGCATAGGATGCCCCCACTCACATATCTCTATACGAACGATTCAGGATCACATCATTTGTACTAACTACAAAGTGGGTCGCATCCATAGTGTCCCCAGAATAAGGCGCCCAATCTTATTCATATACTATAGACTATTTTGGCTATATATTTGAACTTGATCCACGTTTATGTCACTACATAAAGTTCAAACTACATTAAATAGCCTCAGGACCTTAGTTTATTGGATTCAAGATTACAATTTCAATAACAACTTTATCGAAAAACAAAACAGAATATGTTTATTAATTTACAAATTACGAGTTTTAGGACATAAAATCCAACAAAGATTTAACCACGAAGTATTAACGTCTCATTATATAACACCGTTCATGACATATACTTCACTTCACTAAGATGACCATAGGTAACATGACCTCAATCCTAAGTGAGTTGGGAACTCCTGCCATTGAGGGCGGTCCTTTGATTTGTATGGGTGCGAGTGGCCAAGTTGCCGATTCAAACCTACCATTTTGGGGATTCGTCTGATTTGGGAGTTGGGAATCAACTACATAAGATGGAATTCACTCCTTCCCCGAGGCAGGGTAAGTAGATAGATAACTCCTTTAGGGGCTGATTTTGGGCTTGAACGATATGGCGCCACACACCTTCTCTTGGCCCGAAGGTGTTCACACATAGTTGGACTTTGTTGTATTGTTCATTAGAGGAATCAGTGATATTTAAGAAGTGAGATGTAACTACAAGGGCAAAATGGTAATTTGGCCCAACTATACTTACGAGCATCTGTGAAGGGTCATCTACTCATGTTTGGTTATATCAGATGGACACATAAATATATTTATGGTAAGAAGAGTTCAGCTGTTGGTCTTTAGTGAATGCCTGACAGTTAACGGATGGTGAGTCTCGTGGTTAAAGAGTTTAGTTAACTATTCACGGACCGTTGGAGCTTCGAACCACAGTCCATTAGGTCCCCTGGGTAGCTTGGATAAAGTCAAGAACTAGTGTTTGGGTTAATTTGAAATGTTTAAATTGACAAGAGGAAGTTCGATTATATATGATATAATTGAATTGGTTAATTATATAATTGGCTAAATGTATGAGATACATTATTTTAGAGTAAATTAGATATAAATATGATTTATATCAAGTAGAGGAGAAAATACTATAGTAGATATGTGATATCAAACTATAGAATAAAAATATAATATGATTATATTTATTAATTAATTAGTTGGTTATTATATGATAATTAATCCAAATTTCACGTTTCGACGTTCGTTAGTGGGAATAAGTTGGTTATTGTAAGCGATGAAATGAAATTAAATTGTTTCATTTTTTAATTGATCAATAGATCGTCCAAAAGAAATCAAGTGCACGTTGGTGAGCATCTAAACGATCGCTTACAAAAAATGAGAGCCTATACGATAGTCCTCTCCGCCTAAATGATCGTCTACTTCGTGCCTAAATGATCGCACGTTATTTCCTACACGATCAGATAGCTTCTCTAAACGATCATATAGTGTGCCAATTTTGCTAAAAGATTATATATCTTTTCCTAAACGATCGTTCAGTAAAATCCTACATGATCGTGTAGCTTCTTCTAAATGATAAGCATTTCTGTTATGCGATAGCGTCTTTTTCCCTCCCACTTGTTTATCGCCTACATGATTCTTGCTTCCTTCTTCCTCTACCAAATTCACCAAAGACCACCCTTTGGGCTTTCACTCCGAGAATACTCGGGACGCTTTACTAATGGTGTCGTCCCCGTTGTGGTCCTGAGTTTGTGGTTTTTCGTGCTGCTGTTGTTGACGCTGTTGCTGGGCGTTGGTAGATCGTTTGGAGGGTTCCGCTGCGGTGAGTTCCAAAGTGTCAAAGATTATCTTCAATTGGTATGGAACTCTCTCCCTTGTTGTTTTCTTGTTCTTGGCATGCCGATAATTAGTGCTTGTTTGCATAACTGTATGTTTTGTATGTATAATATGTATTTCGGTCATGTGAGATCGGAGCAATCCGAACGTGCTCATGGAAATCTTCGGTAAGAGATCCTTCAACAACACCATTCCTTGAAGTGAACAATGTGAATTTTAATAATAATATTAGTCGAAGTCGTGATCGGGGTCAAGGTCGTGATCGTCGCAAAGAAAGAAATAATTATTATTTTCCTAGTGATCATTCTAATTATTCAAATTTCAAAAGAATCACACAAAATGATGATCACAAAGGAAAAACTCCACAAGTAAGAGTTCAAGAAGTGTTGAAGATAAATGCTTCCGATACGGAATGACTGGGTATTGGTCATGTACCTGTCGAACGCCAAAACACTTAATTGATCTCTATCAAGCATCCCTAAAAGGAAAAGAGAAAAATGTGGAAGCAAATTTTGCATACCAGGATAATGACATATTCAACCCATCCCATATGACAAATTTGGATGTGACTAAAATGTTTGAATCTCCTGAAGAGAAAATCGACATAATTGATGGAACATCAAGTGTTTGCTTTGACTTTGAAAATATTTATATCTAATGTTTTTTTTTATTCATCTCCATGTTTTTTTCCCTCTTAGTAGATGTTAACCTTTGTATATTCCAAATGTTTTGTTTCTTATTGTAATTATTTTCTTTTAATGAAGAAACCTGGATTGTTTTCATATGTTGAGTGACTCAAAATTGAGTAAAGAAGATTTATATCTGGCAGACAATGCAACTACACATACAATACTTACAAGTTGAAAATATTTTTTCAAACTGACAATGCTGGAAGCAAAAATCAATACAATATTAGGTTCTGCAAACTTGAATAAAGGATTTGGAAAAGTAAATATTATTTTGCCTAGAGGAAAAAAATTTACAATTGACAATGCATTGTTCTATAATCAATCAAAGAGAAATCTACTTAGTTTTAAAGATATACGTTGCAATGATTATCATATTAAGACTGATAGAAAGAATAATATGAAGTGTGTTTATATCATATCTAGTGTCTCATATGAAAAATGTTTACTGGAAGAGTTGTCTGCTTCATCTTCTAGATTATATTATACTCATATACGAGTAATTGAAACATGCGCAACAATGAACTTGAAGTTCATGAATCCAGACATATTTACAATTTGGCATAATAGATTAGGTCATCCATGGTCTATAATGATGAGAAAAGTTATTGAGAATTCAAATGGACATCCATTGAAGAGCTAGAAGATTCTTCAATTTAATGAATTATCATTTGATGCTTGCTCTCAAGGCAAATTAATCATTGGACCATCACCAGTCAAAATGGGGACTGAATCACTTGATATATGGGGATCTATTAACCCACCAAATGGACCATTTAAATATTTTATGCTATTAATAGATACATCCATCAGATGGTCACACATGTGCTTATTATGAAGTTGAAATCTTGTATTTGCAAGATTATTTGCTTAAATGATTAAGTTAAGAGCACAATTTTATGATTATACAATTAAGACCATTTGTCTTGATAATGCTGGTGAATTTACATCCCAAGCTTTTGATAATTATTACATGTCAATTGGGATAAGTGTTAAACATCTTGTAGCTCATGTACATACACAAAATGGTTTAGCAGAATTATTTATAAAATGTTTGCAGTTAATTGCTGACCATTTCTTATGAGAGTTAAGCTTCCTATATGTGTATGGGGACATACAATTTTACATGTAGCGCCACTTGTACAACTAGATCAGTATCTTATTATAAGTACTAGCCATTACAATTAGCTTATGAACATGATCCAAATATTTCTCATTTGATAATTTTTGGATGTGCAGTATATGTTTTAATTAATCTACTACAACGTACTAAGATAGGTTCTCAAAGGAGGTTAGGAATATATATTGGATATGATTCCTCACCAATTATCAAATATCTTGAAACCTTGACAGGTGATGTATTTACTGCAAAATTTGTTGATTGTCATTTTAATGAGACAATTTTTCCAATACTTAGGGGAGGAATTAAGAAGTTGGAAAAAAAATTACATGGAATGGAATGTTATTGTCTCATTTAGATCTCCGTATAGATCAATGTGAATTTGAAGTTTCGAAGATAATTCATTTTAAAATATTGCAAATCAGTTACCAGATGCAAAGAAAGTAATTAAGTCACATATACCAGCTGCAAATGTTCCATAAAAAATTGATATCCCAACACAAGAAATTGCCACTAATGAGTCTGGAACACGCTAGAAGTGTGATAGACAAGTGGGTTCTAAAGATAAAAATCCTCGAAAAAGAAAAACAATTAATAGTTAAGAAGACTTGGTCGATGATGTAAATACCCATGAAGAAATTCATGTCATGACTAATGAGGAAGATGGAATACTAAAAATAATACTGAGATTTCAATAAACTATGCATGATAGGAAAAATATGGAACCAAACTCATGTAATTATTGACAAAATTTTTGCGTGTTATGTTGCTCTTGATATTATTTCTGAAAATAAAGATTCTGAACCAAAATCTGTTGAAGAATATTGACATAGAAAAGATTTGCTTCAACGGAAAGAAGCAATCAAGGCAAAATTAAACTCACTTTCAAAACGTCAGGTTTTTAAACCAGTAGTGTAATGACTCGAGTTTAGAAGGGGTTCATGAATAAACCGATATTACATCCAAATGAAAGGGATCCTGAGGACATGAAACTATGGTTAAGCAAGACTTTAAAGAATTGAAAGTTATTACCTATACCAACAAGGTGTTAGGTGTACCTTCCTTTTCTGTGGCACAATCATAGGAACTTCAAAGTTAAGCATACTTAGCTTGGAGCAATCCTATGTTGGGTGACCTCTTGGGAATTTTCCTAGATGCATGTGAGTAAAGAAAACAACATGCTGAAAGGACTTGTGTTGGTTTGTGGGGAAAACTTTCACTTCTAGAAGCATTCAAGACATGCAATGATGAAATAGTCAAGTCGCATGCGACATAGGGGAATGTCGGGGCCATTAGGTGCCGAATCTTGGTCTAAATCCTAGGCTTGGGGCATTACAAATGGTATCAAAGTGTAACTTTTCCTAGTAAGATGTAGTTCAAGGACGAACCAAGCGAAAGCTGGTGTGCATGTACTAACTCGAGTTTAAGAGAGATACATGAATGAAACGATATCACATCTGAATGGGAGGGATCTTGAGGACATGAAAGTATGGTTAAGAAAGACTTAAAAAAAATTAAAATTTATTACCTATACCAACAAGGTGTACCTTCCTTTTCAGTGGCTCGATCATAAGAACTCCAAAATAAGTGTGCTTAGCTTGAAGCAATCCTATGTTGGGTGACCTCATGGGAATTTTCCTAGGATGCATGTGAGTGAGGGCAAAACATCTTTGAAGGACCCATGTTAGTTTGTGTTAACAACTTTCACTTCTAGAAGCATTCAAGATATGTAAGGATGAAGTAGCCAGATCAAAGGGGACGTAGAGGAATGTCGGGACCATTAGGTGCCGAATCTTGGGCCAAGTTAGAGATGTCCAATCTCCCCACGGGGATGGGGATTCCCCGATTAGGCGGGGAATGGGGGAGGGAGTGGGAGAAAAAATTCCCCGTGAGCAAAACGGGGACGGGGGATGCATTCCCCGACCCCGCCCTGTTCCTCATCCTCACCCCGATTAACTTCTACATATTTATTTAGTATAATGAATATGTTTAAATTGAATATTTATATTTAGATTATATAGGTAAATACTTTGAATATTTATTTCTTTCTACTAAAAAATTAAATAGCTTTTTTAGGCCAAAATTTGAGTAATTTATCTTTAAATTCAAATTGTCATATAAAACTAACCATAATACATAGTTTAGTGATAAAGTTAATTATTTAATTAAAATTTGCTAACATTAATGATTTAAATTAATTGGTTTTTAACAAAAAAAAAAAAGGCAACGGGGAAAAATTCCCCGTGGGGAACCCGATCCCCGTAAATTCTTCATGGTGAATCCCTGCTGGGAATTTCATAGGGATGGAGAATGAAATGGGGAGCAGAGACAAGGATGGGGAATGGCATTCCTAGCCCCGCCCCACCCTATAGACATCTCTAGGCCAAGTAGTTCAAACACGAGAAGGTGTCAAACTTATGGGATACAAATGGACATTTGTGAAGAAAAGAAATGAAAATAACGAGGTCACAAGATATAAAGCAAGACTAATTGCACATGGTTTTTCACAAATACCTTGTATCGATTATGAAGAGATGTATTCTCTGAAGTTGGATGCACTTATACTAAGATATTTAATTGGTATGATTGTATATGAAAGTCTGGAAAGTTTGGATATGCATCTTATGGATGTAGTCACAATATATTTAAATGGATCTCTTGATAATGATATTTATATGAGAATTCCAGAAGGATTTATAGTACCTGAAATATATAAATCAAATTCCTGAGAATTGATTCAATAAAGTTACAAAGTTCACTATATAGATTGAAACAATCAGGACGAATGTGGTACAATCGCCCAAGTGGATATTTGTTGAAAGAAGGATATCAAAATAATATAATATGTTCATGTGTTTTTATAAAGAAATCACAGTAAGGATTTGTTATTATAACTATATATATTGATGACTTAAATATAATTGGGACTCGTGAAGAGCTTTCAAAGGCAATAGAATATCTTAAGCAAGAATTTGAGATGAAAGATCTCGGAAAAACAAAATTTTGCCTTATCTTGAAAATTAAGCATTTAGTAGATGAGATATTTGTTCATCAATCAACTTATACAGGAAAAGTTTTGAAAAGATTTTATATGGACAAAACATATCCATTGAACAGCCTAATGGAAGTTCGTTCACTAGATGTGAAGAAAGATATATATCGACATCGAGATGATAATGAAGAACTTCTTGTTCTTGAAGTACCATATCTTAATGTCATTGGTGCACTTATGTAACTTGCTAATGATATATGGCTAGATATTGCATTTTCAGTAAATTTATAAACAAGATATAGTTCTTCTCCAACAAAAAGACATTGGAACGAAATTAGGCATATACTCCGTTATCTCCGAGGAACGATCGACATGGATTTGTTTTCAAATTTTGATCTAGTTGGTTATGCAGATTCTAGATATTTATCTGATCCACACAAAGATAGATTTCAAACAGGTTATCTGTTCACATATAGAGGAACTGTTATATCATGACGATCAGTGAAATAGACTATAACAGTCACTCATGCTGAAATTCTTACAATTCACGAGGCTAGTCGAGAATGTGTATGGCTAAGACCAATGACTCAGCACATTCGTGGAACATATGGTTTGTTTTCTAGTAAAAATCTTTCGACGATATTATACGAAGAAACACAACATGCATATCCCAAATCAATGGAGGATATATTAAAGGAGATAAAACAAAACATATTTCACTGAAGCTTTTTTACACTTATGGTCTTGAAGAAAATGACGACATCACTGTACAAAAAATTTGCTCGAAAGATAACCTATCAGACTTATTTACAAAGATATTATCTACCGCAATCTTTGAAATACTAGTGCACAACATTGGAGTGCGGCGACTCAGAGATCTCAAGTGATGTTTCCATGAAAAGGAGTAAATATACTCTTTAAGAGTGTCAAATTATATGAAATATGTACTCTTTTTTCTTCACTATGATCTTTTTTCTAGTGGGTTTTTTTCGCAGTAAGGTTTTAACAAAACATATTTCATATATAATGAACATCTAAGGGATAGTATTATAAATATATTAAATTAGGTGTAATATAGATGTCCATTATTAGTGTTCATTGGTCACACTTATACATTGCCCAATGTGTTGTTTATATGTCTCAATATTACACACTATTAGTGTTCATGTAGTCCACCTCGTACTTACCAAATTGCCTATATATAGTGGCATTTTGTGGGTTTTGAAAGACACACACTTATTGACAATCAATCCAAAAAGATTGGAGAAAGTGGAAAAATCCATTCTTTGTTATTTTATTTACTTTTTGTTTTTATTTTATATATTTATATATTATATTATATTTATTTTATTATATATTATATTATATTTATATTTTATCCATATTCCCGTTCTCGTTGTGCAATGTTGTGCTCCTCAAATTTACAACAATAATTTATTTTTTGAATGAACTATTATATGAATCTAATTAACATTGATTTTTTTTTTTTTTGCTTTTTTTTTTTATTTTTTTGGAGTTCACCAAAAAGTTGAAAATCTTCTTCTCACGAGAATTATTGGAATTCCTTTAATTTTTTTATAAGGCTGAACTTACTCTAAAATCTATATATCATACTTTCAACTCTCATTTACTAAATTCCAATCTCAAAATAGTTAATTAAATTAGTTACATGACATTTATATTCTAGAGCACATGTCAATTTTGAAATAAAAATATATCAAATATATATTTTAGTAGATGTTTTTTTAGTTTAGTCGTTGTCATGCAAAAAGTTAAATGTAGTTTTTAATTACCATATAGAAGCTTTCAATTTAATTAGTTTCGCTTGATGAATGTTAAAGACCACTTGTTGAATGAGAATTTTGGACCAATCAGAAGTTGCCACGTCATTTACTAAAGACGAAATTCCAAATCATTAAATTTGGGCTCAATTAAGAGTTGACATATGTCCTGAATTGAAGTTGAAGACAAATTTCGATGACGCCACGTATTTTTATCATGACCGTTGAATCAGATAAGATTAATTTGGTCCAATTTGATATTATTATTTGGGTCAAAGTCCAACTAAGCCCAAAAATATGTTGAATTTGACCTAAATGTCAAAGGCCTAAATCCAATTAATTGGGCCCAAAGGCCAGATCCATGGATCAATTAAGCCAAAGTCCAACTAATTGGGTCCAAAGGCTAGACCCATGGATCAACCAAGCCCACCTGTGAACTCTATAAATAGAGAAGCTCTCTTCATTTGGAGAGGTCAACAATTCTATAGAGCTTATAGGGAATTTTCTACCCTCCTGAAGCTGACCATGCTTGAAGACTGAAGTCATTCGAATATACAAGCATTCTGAAGACTCCCAAGACTCTTGAAGATGCACTCCTAGAAGACAGAAGACCCTTGAAGATACAAACACTCTTCCAAGACTTTTACTTCAAGAACGTTTACTTCAAGAACGTTCAGTATTTTTCTTCTTCAAGTCAAGCACATCCACCCAACCGAGAGATAATCAGAGAATCAAGCACTAGAGATCGAACCACATCGTATCAAATTAACATCAACATCAATACTAACTTAAGTTCAACTCCACGAAACAAATTTCTCCGGAAGCCTCGTGTGAACACTAATCCTCTAAGAAGATCAACAAGCCCAAAGACCGATCGTCCAAGAAGATCAACAAGCAAAGGTCGATCGTCCAAGAAGATCAACAAGCATAAAGGCCGATTGTCCAAGAAGATCAACAAGCCCAAAGGCCGATCATCCAAGAAGATCAACAAGTCCAAAGGCCGATCTCCAAGAAGATCAACGAGCCCAAAGGCCGATCGTCCAAGAAGATCATCAAGCCCAAAAGTCAATCATCGAAGAAGATCAACAAGCCCAAAGGTCGATCATCCAAGAAGATCATCAAACCCAAAAATCGATCATTCAAGAAGATCAACAAGCCCAAAGGCCGATTTCAATAAGATCAATCAGATTATAATTTATTTTGAAAGCATCAAAATATTATGTATTAGAGATTGTACTCACTTTCCACAAAATTAATACAAATGCAAATACAAACTTCAAGTTCCACGAAATAAATTTCTCTTGAAATCTCGTGTGAACACCACCTAATGATAAATTTATTGTTCAAATACTTAGTTAATTAGTAGAGATTTAAGGCAAAAATATCGTTCAAGATAGAGAAAAAATAAAGATTCTACTAATTTCTTGAAAATATTGATCATACTAATTCACCTAGCATTATGTTACAGAAATTTATTGGGGTCCCCAACTTTAATATTTCTCAACAATGAGGGACTAAACTTAGAAGTTCTAAAAAATATAACAAGATTAAGAGGACTAATTGTATGTAATTATATTAATACAAAAATACACGTGCAAATGCATGTGGTAATGTAACTTAGTGTGTCAAATTACAAATAAAAATAAACCATTATTAATATGAACTGTGTGCACACACGTGTATGATAATACAAAAAGTTTGTAGTATTTTTTTCCCAAAGATATTGCATTACAATAATGATAAAAGGACTACATAGCCTGAGATCAAGACATAATCAAAACATAATCATTAGAGACAAAAACAATAAAAGGACGAAGACACCGTCTACAACATGAAAAAGCTCACATAACTTAAGAAATAGGTAACAAGGAGAAGAGCCAACGTAAATCATTTGAATATAAGTTCCTTAAAGAAAAAGAAAAGAAAAGAAAAAAGAAAAATTCAAAATACAAGAGAAGCATCACCCGTTGCAAGGGGTAAGGCCCAAGATGGAAAATAGCTAAGATACAAGAAGGACATTCAAACGAAAAAGAATGGGCCGAAGGCATTATCAGGCTTTTTAACTTGATTGAAACATTTGTTTATTTATTTATATTTTAATTGATTAATTAACTGATTGATATAGTGATATATATGTAAAGATCATGTTTTGAAAATTAAAATCTAACCATGAAAATATAATTATTTGAACATATGAAATATAGTTACATCGTATTAGTAAAGTGATGTGAAATATAGTTATATGACCATATAAAATATAGTTACATTGTATTTGAAATGTTTGCTTAAGAATCATTGAAGACAATTCAGGGATTATAAAAAATACAGATCACATGCATGAGAGCATGTTTGCAATTTTGCTGAAGAAACCTGGATTTTGTTGTTTTTCCAATCAGCAGTCTAAAATTTGCTACATAACACAAATCCTAAATTTAAAACACTTGTATTTTTTTTTATTTTAATTGGTTAATTAATTAATATAGTAATATATTAAGTGATGTTAGTTTTAATGTAGGGTTAAATTACTATATTCTCTTATACTAAACTAATAAATTTTCCCAATTAATCTCTACAAGTACCATTGTTTGCGCATATCAATACCCTAAGCTAAGCTTACTTTTGATTATTTTACTATTGAATAAGTAATATAAAAAAAATCCATATAGTTACAAGGTCCATTTTATAATATTTTTATTTTTAAAAAATTGAGCTTAATTTCTAACGATTTCTTTACAATAGGCCGTCTAAACAAGGAAACTTACAAAAAAAAATTCATAGCATCTCGACTTTTGTCTAAGATTCCTCAAGAACCTCGTTAATCTGAGGCTTGTTAGCAGCTTTCATGTTGAATCGGTCACAAATAATTGAGATATTTCACCAGGTTTGGGAATTTGGAGTTGTGTTGTTCATCGAAGGTATTCTAAGTCTTTACTAGGCAAGACTGAGTGGATCAAGACGAACTATTTGAAGAGCTGAAGAATCTACGTCTCTGAGGAACGAAAAAATTGGCCTCGACCCTCGACTTGGATCGTTAATTCATGGGAAAATGGATCATTGTTTAGTCGGAAGGCTAATGACCTCATGAATTGTAGCACCTGAAATCATTTAAAAACGTTTTTGCCCATGCATGGAGGATAAAGCTTAGTTTTTGTTGGAAGCGTGTGATGGACACTCACAAATAAATAACCAACAACAAATGATTATTTGAGAGGAAATAAAAACAATTTTAATTGAAAGGCTCTTTAAACTTGATTCACACTTTTGATTGAATTCTCTTTGTGTGTTCTTCTCTATACACTTGGATACATCAATAATGATAGTGTCAATCATATTTATAGGATTGTCATGGGTAAATTTAAATACATAACTCATACCCTAATTAAACATACATGGAATAATTAAAGTTATACACTTAACTCATGTGAAACTCTACTAAATTAACTTTTACATTAACATACTCAATTAACTCTCATGCTTTAATTTTTCAACTCTCATAAATTAATTCATATATTACTTATCTAATTAAAACATGTTTAATTTTCAACATTCCCCTTAAACATGTTTTCTAAAAACTCAAAATTCTTAACTTGTTAAACACATCAACTTTGAGTGGCTTTGTGAAAATATCCTCAATTTGATCTTCGGTTTTCACATATTCAACTTGAATCTCCTTTCTTGAAATACAATCTCTGATACAATGAAATCTTGTATCAATGTGCTTGCTACGATCATGAGACACTGGATTCTTTGCTAGAACATTTATTGACTTATTATCTACATGGATCACAGTTGCATCATCTTGCAAAATTTCAACTGTCTTCAGGAAATTCCTTAACCAAATTGCATGGCAAATACACGAGGTTGCAACAATATATTCTGCCTCACAAGTAGATACACAATAGGTTGCTTCTTAGACTCCAAGTAAATGCAGTATTACCAACAAAGAACACATATCCACTTGTACTTTTTTGATCATTAACATTTCCAGTCCAGTCACTATCACAATAACGTTCAAGTTTGAATTCTTTAGATGAAGAATAAAATAATCCATAATCAAGCATACCTTTGAGGTAACAAAGAATTCTCTTTGCCACTTTCAAATGAGTAATTGTAAGAGATTCCATAAATTGACTCACCAATCCAATGCTGACAAGAATATCTGGTCGTGGGAACGTCAAATATCTCAAACTCCCAATTAAGCTTTTGAAATATGAAGGATCAATGACATCTCCTTCTTCATATTTGGACAGTTTTATTCCAACTTCAATTGGGGTTGTGATATGATTAAAATTGATCATCTTGAACTTCTCTAGAATTTCTCCAGCATATCGTTCTTGAGAGATAAAAATACCTTCCTCTGATTATTTCACCTCAATGCCAAGATACTATGACATCAACCCAATATTTTTCATTTCAAATTCTTTGGTCATTGCCTTATTGAGATCTTCAAACATACTTGCACACTTTCCTATAAAAATGAAGTCATCCACATACAAACAAACCAATAAAATATCTCCACGATCATTAGTCTTAATATATCAAGAACGTTCATAAGGACATCTCAAATACCCGTTGTCAAGGAAATATTTGTTGATTCTGCTATTCCACATTCTAGGCTCTTGTTTCAATCCATACAATGTCTTCTTTAATTTCAAGACTTTATCTTCTTGACCTTTCACAGCATAGCTGAGAGGTTGTTCTAAGTATACTTCTTCTTCCAAATATCCATTCAAGAATACTAATTTACATCCATTTGAAAGATATTCCATTCACTTTGAGAAGCAATTTCAATTAAAAACCTTATGGTTTCCAAGCGAGCAAGGGAAGCAAATACTTCATCGTAGTCCATGTCCTTTCTTTTAGAGTAGCCTTTTGCAACTAATCTTGCCTTATGCCTCTCCACTTCTCCCTTTTCATTTCTTTTTGTCTTGAATACCCATTTGACACCAATTACTTTATTTCTAATTGGAAAAGTAGAAAGTTCTCATGTATCATTTCTTTATGGCCTTTATCTCATCATCCATGGCAGTTTTCCACTTTTCATCTTGCAAAGCTTCTTCAAAATTCAAAGGTTCACTGTCACCAAATAGACAAAAAAGAGTAAGATTATTCAAACTTTGACTTAACTCTTCAACCTCATCATATATGTCTCGTTAACTTCTCATGTCACGAGGTCCTTCACTTGAACTTGTAGATGATGAAGGTATGCTTTATTGTGGAGTGATTGATGACACTGGTGGTGTTGATGGAGAAGAAATGTCACTAGACTCATCATCATCATTAGGAAAAAGTAAAAACTTAGATTCTTTTGGTTCACCCATTTCAATTCCATGTTGCTTCCTCATTAAACACAACATCTCTACTTACCACTGTCTTCTCTGTAGTAGGATTATAAAGCTCGTACCCTTTTGAGCTTGCATCAAAACCAACAAAAATATGCTTCTCACTTTTATTATCGAGCTTCCTACGTTTTTGATAAGGTATATGTGCATAAGAGATACTTCCAAATACTCTCAAATGAGCAATGGATAGTGTGTTGGGTTTGATGTCCTAAATATCTTGTATTCTCATAGTTTGTAAACATTGTATAAACAAATTGTTATTAATAAAATAATTGTTATTTTATGAGCATACACTCAATCCAATAAACTATGATCCTAGATTATTTTATATAATTTAAACAAGTATGTAGAGACATACAAATGGATCTTGTTTAAATTATAACCTAAATGATTTGTAGTAAATAGATAAGGCTAGATAACTCGTCTTGGTGACACTACGGATATGACCTATTTTGTAGATGTTACAAGTATTGTAAAGTGCCACAAATGATCTGACCCTGATCACTCATGTGGATACATGTGAGCATGGTATTCTATTCAAAGAGTTTATATAAGACCGAACCACGAAATAATTAATCTCATTATATAACACCGTTAATAATAAAGACTTACATTTCACCAGGATCATCATAGGTGACATGACCTAAATCCTGACTGATTTGTGAAATCCTGCTCATGAACGCAGTCATTTGATTTGTATGGGTGAGAGTGGCTAGATTGCCAACTCAATAAGCCTACAATTTTAGGGATTCATCTGATTGAAGAGCTGGGAACATAGCTACACAAGACGAAATTTAATCATTCCCTGATGTTGGGGTAAGTAGATAAATTGCTCCCTTGCTCACTTTAGAGCTTGAAAAATGTGGCCACACCCTCTCTTGGATTGAGAGGGACTAGGTCATAGTTGGATTATGACTTATTGTTCATTAGAGGAATCAGTGGTACTTAAGGAATTAGATTTAACTACAGAGGCAAAATGATACTTTTGGTCCAGCTGTATTTACGAGCAATTTGTGAAGGGTCATCGCACTGTTGATTGGTTATATCTAATGAACACAAAAATATATCTATAGTGCGAAGAGCGCAGATGCCGATCTTTAGTAGAATGACAGGCATGAAGGAAATTTTTGAAAAAAATCCTTTGAGCAGAAGCAAAGATCGTTCCAAATTCCATTTTTATTAACATAAAATTTTACAGTAAAACAACAAGCCGATATGAATTTACTTAAAATTACAACATGCTTAAAAAAAAATACAATGGGTTTCAGAAACCCTTACCTTTGAAGAACTCTTTCTTCAAGGAATCACTCGTACATGCCACGAACGGAACTCCTTCCTCGCAGATATTCTTCTTCACGTACGAACACCACCACTCGAGAACCCTTCGTATTCTTTTTGGGATTAAAGAATTCAAGCAGGAGTTGTAGGCTTTGCTTGAATCCTTGGAAGAGGGAAGGAGATGAAGAGGATGAGAAAGATGTTTCTAAGAGAACTTTCCTCTTGGAGAGAACATTTCTTTCCTCTGAGAATTTAGAAAGAAGATCATCTTCCACAACTAATTTGATTCCCATGTAAATATCATTGAGAGAATAAGGGAAGGGAGTTACAACTCATTCCCTTTTATTAATTTCAATTAAATTAATAATATATATATATATATATATTAATATATATATATATAGTAACTACTTTTATATATATACACTATACGTTATATCGAATATAACATATAGCCTATAGTTTTATATTACATCAAATATAATATAAACTATAAATTTTATTCTCTCTCAACTATACATGACATTTAATATAAATCACATTTATATTAAATCCACTTATATGAATCTCATCCATATAAATGATATTTAGATCATATCCAAATATTTTATTCCTCTCAATATAAATCATATTTATATTTAATTATATGAATCTCATTCATATAAGTGGTATTTGAATCATATTCAAATTCCTCTCATATATAATATATCAAATACATTATAATTAATTATATCATATATAATTAATTCCCTCAATTAATTTGAACATTTCAAATTAATCCAAAGATTAAATCCTTATTGAACTATAGTGGGGATGTTATGGACTTGTAGATTTAAGCTCCAATGGTACTCGAATAATTAATTAAACTCTTTAATTAAATTATCCAACATTCGTTAACTGCCGATCACTTCACTAACGACCGATAGTTGCACTCTACCGTTTATCATTTTTGTGTCTATTGGATATAACCAATCAACAGTGCGATGACCCTTCACAAATTGCTCGTAAGTACAACTAGGCCAAAATACCGTTTTGCCTCTATAGTTATATCTAACTCCTTAAGTACCACTGATCCATCTAATGAACAATAAGTCATAGTTTGACCAAGTCCCTCTCGGGCCAGGAGAGGGAGTAGCCACTATGTTCAAGATTTGAAATCAGCCCTTAAGGGAGCAATTTATCTACTTACCCTTGTATCGGGGAGTGAGTGCATTCTTTCTTGTGTAATTGTGTTCCCAACTCCCCAGTCAGAAATCTCCAAAATTGTAGGCTTGTTGAGTTGGCAATCTAGCCACTTTCACCCATACAAATCAAAGGACCACCTTCATGAGCAGGAGTTCACAATTCACTCAAGATTCAGGTCATGTCACGTATGGTCAACCTAGTAAAATGTAAGTCTCTATTATTCATGGCGTTATATAAAGAGACTAATCATTTTTTGGTCCGGTCTTATACAAACTCTTTGTATCCTTCGCTCGCATGTCTCCACATGAATGATCAAGATTAGATCATCTGTAGCATTTTACAACACTTGTAACACCTACAATGTGGGTCGTATTCATAGTGTCACCAGGATAAGGTACCTAACCTTATCCACCTACTACATACCATTTAGATTATTATTTAAACAAGATCCACTTATATGTCTCTACATTCTTGTTTAAATTACATGAAATAACCTCAGATCTTAGTTTATTGGATTGATTATATGCTTATAAAATAACATTTAATTTATTAACAACAATATGTTTGTACAAAGTTTACAAATTACGAGATTACAAGGAGATTTAGGACACCATTCCCAACAATCTCCCACTTGTCCTAAAGCTTAGGGAGACTAATGTACAATACAAATAAGCTCAAGTCTCAACTGCCTAATCCAAGATGGATCTTTCAAACATGACTTCAAAAATTTAGCAACATCAGTTTGAATGTTTAATAAAAACATTCTATTCTTTGTCATTTACACTTTAGCAATCATATTATCACGATTATCTCTTATCGAAAGACTATAACTCTTCATCAAGATATTATAATCTTTCTCTAAGAGTTGTCCCAAACTCAAAATATTAATTTTCATATCAAGCATATAATAAACATTAAAGAAAAATTCATGCTTCCCATTCTTCAAGTTGATCAAAATATTACTTTTTCCTTTAACAGGAAAATTTGTGGCATCACCAAATATGATATTACCACCAACAGATTCATCAAGTTCCTCGAACATTGACTTACATCCATACATGTGATTTCTTGCTTCGCTATCAAAATACCATGCATTATTTTCACATGTTTCTTCACCTTTGCATGCTAGAAGTAAAGATGACTCACCACTTTCTTCATCTTTCTCAGCATAATTTGCATTTTCTTCTACTTTAGTCCTACGCCTAGAATAATGGCTAAATTTATGACATTTATAACATTCAACCTATCTTTATCATATCTCTTTTCTTTATTTGATCTTTCTCCATTTGACTTCAAATAATTTTGTCTTCCACGACCTCGTGATGAATTAGAGTTCGAATTACTCTCATCAAATTTTCTTTGACCGTAATTTACTCGACCTCGACCTCTGAAATCACCACGTCCATGATTTTTACCATGTGCTCGACCTCGATTTCCTTTTTCTTGGCTATCTTCTTTATCTCTCAACTGCAACTTTGACTCAAAAAGTTGCTCAATTGTTAGTTTGTTCTTTTCGAGAGCTTCTCTTCATGGGCTTGAAAAGGAACCCATAAATTGATCTATGGACGTTGTACTCAAATCCTTTGATTCTTCAATAGCTACAATGAGGAAATTGAATATTTCATCCAATGAGCGAAGTATCTTTTCTACCACTTACTCATCATCTATCGTCTCAACATATCTTTTCATTTCATTTACTACTACTGGCAATCTTGAAGTATAATCTGAAACCGATTCAAATTCCTTCATATGCAATGATTCATAATCACCTCTCAATTTTTGGAGGCAAAACTTCTTGACTCGATCTACTCCTTTGTATGTGTTCCCCAAAATTTTCCATGCCTGATGTGTAGTAGTTGCTCTAGAAATCTTCTCAAAAGTTGGATCATCGATGGTTTGATGAATGGTGAGAGTTGTTTGGTCTTTCTTTCTTGTATTTTGCAAAGCTTCTCAGTGATCTTGATTTAAAGTCGCATCACTTTCTGATTCTTCATAACCATTATTGACAATGCCTCATACATCTTGTGAACCAAGTAGAGCTTTCATATGAATACACCAACTACTATAATTTTCTTTCATAAGTCGAGGCACTTGGAAGGGAACCAATTTTTTATTTTCCATTTGCAAAATAATTATTGTTTTTCAAATTCAAGCTCTGATACCACTTTGTTGGAAGTGTGTGATGGACACTCACAAATAAATAACCAACAAACGAATATTTTAGAGAAAACAAAAACACTTTTTATTGAAAGACTCTTCGAACTTGGTTCACACTTTTGATTGAACTCTCTTTGTGCGTTCTTCTCTACACACTTGGATACATCAACAATGTCAATGTCAATCCTATTTATAAGATTGTCATGGGTAAATTTAAATACATAACTCACACCCTAATTAAACATACATGGAACAATTAAAATCCTACACTTAATTCATGTGAAACTCTACTAAATTAACTCTTACATTAACATACTTAATTAACCCTCATCCTTTAATTTTTAGTTCTCACTAATTAATTCATCTATACTTATCTAATTAAAACATGTTTAATTTTCAACAGTTTCAGTGTGGAAAATCTTGGAAAAAATATTTTTCTTTTTAAATTCTATTCTATAAGAGATAAAGAAATGGTTCTTTGGCTAGGGCCATGGTTGATGGATAACTCGTTGTTAGCGCTGGATGCCCCCAAAGCAAACAAAAAAGTATCATAGTTATCCTTCAATAAAGTGGCTTTCTGGGTTCAATTATTAGACATTCGTCTTTGCTTTTAGAACAAATTAATGGCCAAACGATTGGGGGATGCAATGGGGATTTTCTTAGAAGCTCATTGTGATCAAGAAAACTTCTATTAGGGAGAAAATTTTAGAATAAAATCTTGATAGACATTAATAAACTTCTAAGAAAAGGAATATGGATTGAACCAGGGGGAGATCGGGAAAGTACTTGGATATATGCTAGATATAAAAGATTACCAAACTTTTGTTATAGATGTGGGAGAATTGGTCATATGGTTAAATAGTGCAAAATGATTCTAGAAGAGACCAATATAGAAACATAGATCTTTCAATATGACAATTGGTTAAAATATCAAGGTAACAATCCAAATGTTGGGGTTGATGTCCTAAATCTCGTGGTTTCGTAATTTGTAAATTTATTTGTATAAATAGATTATTTATTTAATAAAATAAGTTGTTATTTTATTTAACATTTAGTTGTATTAATTCAACCAATAAATAAAAATCTAAGGCTATTTCATGTAGCTTAAACATGTATATGGAGACATACAGGTAGATCATGTTTAAGTAATAATCTGACCGGTCTGTAGTAGATGAATATGACTAGGTATCTTATCCTGGTAACTCTATGGATACGATCCACTTTTTAATTGTTACAATTGTTTTAAAGTGTTACTAATAATTTGATTATGATAATTCATGTGTAGACATGTGAGTGGAGGTATCCTATACAAAAAGTTTATATAAGACTGAACCACAAAATAATTAGTCTCTCTTTATAACACCGTTACTTGAAGAGACTTACATTTCACCACGATGATAATATGTGACTTGACCTTAATCCTGAGTGAGTTGTGAACTTCTGCCTATGAGGGTAACCTTTTGATTTGCATAGGTGAGAGTGGCCAGATTCGTTGACTCAATATGCCTACCATTTTGGGGATCCGTTCGAGTGGGGAGTTGGGAATACGGTTACACAAGAAGGAATTCACTCTTTCCCATTGTTAGAGCAAGTAGATAAATTGCTTCCTTAAGGGCTGATTCCAGGTCTTGAACAATAGGGCACCTTACCTTCTCACTGGCCAGAGAGCAGTTTGCTTATAGCAGGATTATGACTAATTATTCATTAGAGGGATTTGTGGTACTTAAGAAGTTAGATGTAATCTAGGGCTAAAACGGTAATTTTGACCCAATTGTACTTACGAGTAATTTGTGAATGGTCAACGAATTGTTGATTGGTTATATCCAATGGACACAGAAATATATCTACAGTGTGAAAAATGTAGTTATCGGTCTTTAGTGGAGTTATCAAAATTTAATGAATGTAGATTAATTTAATTAAAGAGTTTAATTAATTAATCCAATATTATTGGAGCTTCTAGTCTGTAGGTTCATAAGGTCCCTTGTTAGCTCATTAAGGATTAATGAAAATCAAATTAATTTTGGATTACTTTGAATTCTTCTAATTATTGATACAAAGTTTAATGAGATAAATAAATACTTGAATATGATTTAAATATTAATTATATGAATGAGATTCATATAAATACGAACTAAATTTAATATGGATATGATTCATATCAATACTATAGGTTATATGAGAGAATAAAAACTATAGGTTATATTATACGTGATATCATATAAACTATAGATTATGTATTATATATGATATTATACATAGTTTATTTTAATTATATTATGCTTAATATAATTAAAAATAAAATAGGGAGATATTTCTGTAGTGTGAGAGGAGTTATCTGATAACTTCCCCTCACTCTCTCATATTGAGAAAGGTAGAGGATTTGGGGCATCTTTTTATTACGTAAAAGTGATTTGAGAAATCTCTCTACACTCCTACTTTATCTTCCTCCTTTATCAATTCTCTCAAGAACAAATCTTCCTTCCTTCACCAAAATTAACAAACAAGTCCACAAAACTCTGCTTGATTATTGACATGCAATGTGTACGCATAAGTGAACGTGATCAAGCTATAATATATTAAAACGACATAAAAGGCCAAGTATCGTCCTCAGGGATCAAACAAACAGTTTTTACTTAACTATTCAGAAATATATCGATTTTAGTTAGGAAATTGAAAAGTCAAATTGAGTGATTTTTATTTGATTACAATAAAACAAAACAAACAAATGAAATTTCAGATTCAAAAAGTGTTCTAAAGTGTCAGTTTTCATTACATATTTCATTGAACAATATTTAGATCAATCATGGAATTAAGCATACCGTTTATCTAAGTTTAGAAACTAATTTTCGAATCATTATCTTTCAAAAATAATTCTTTCTCATGCAATTCTAATTGATAACTAATGTCGTGATATCAAATTAAAACCCATGACATTAAACATTATCGTCATAAACTTTTACTACTCCCCTAACTATATACGTGATTGGTTAATAGCAATTTAATGTTACAAGTTCAATTAAACATACAATCTACCGAATTAAATATTCAATCTAACATTTATTGATGGCCAATCAAAATCAATCAACACAGTAATATTAAAAGATAAATAGTTGCGCAATTCCACGAAATTCCTAAATATTAACTCAAATCTATATGTAAATCCAACAACAACCTAAAATAAAGAGTCTAGTCATATATAGTTCTCAAAGATATATTATCATACAAGATTGATAGCATTCGAGATGAGAGAAAGAAAAAATCAGAAAAAACACCATACGAAGTGCTCCTCCTCAGGTAAAAATCGCTAATCTTCTCTCTGTTAGCATGTCGGGAAGTCGAATGGTCTCCCAATTGGTCTTCAATCTCTACTTCGGCAATAACTCTTTCTTTTTGGTCTCAAAATTAGGTTTGCAATTAGATCAAAATTCTCCATCTCAGAGTTCAGAGTTGTATAATTAATCAGAGGGTTGAAATTTGGCACCAAACCCTTGCCAAAATTATCAAAATTTCCAAATAAGGAAAGCCAGCATCGCAACACTTCGACAACAATGTTGCACGCTAGTCTTATTCTATCAAAGCATTATAACGCTTAGGCTTAGCATTGCAACGCTGCATCCCAAAATCCAGCTACTGCCTTTTTTCGTTGAACACCGCTTTACATCGTAGCGTTGCAATGCTACAACTAGCATTGCAACGCTCCTATTTTGTTTGGAACATTGCATTTCCCCCCTCTTTTCTTCACTCCCTTTGGCCCATTGCTCGGTTTTGACTCCTTTAAGCCTAATTTAATCCTTTTTGGCTTATTTGGAGTATAGTTAACTTCTCGATCATAAATCCTGGAAATCACTAGTAAACACATCACATATGATAAAAACATATTAAAAACAATCCTAAATCTAAGGCCAATAACGCACATTTTGTATGCATTTCACCATCCCAAACTTAAGATTGTGCTACTACCGAGCAAAGAAGAAACAAGAAAATAGAAGAGTTCTAAATAAGTGTGCTAGTGATTCATGCCTCAGAGAATAGTTAGTTGAGAACTCAAACATAAACATTCAAGCAAGTCTATTGTTATGATCATCTATGGAAAAATCTAATAATCTCCAATGTGTGTGTAGGCAAGTTATAATCAATTTAAAACTCAGAGACTAAAGTTAGGTTTAAGAAAGCTTCTCCAGTTTTCCCTCTACTCTAGCTCATGCACCAATCATCAAGTATCAACACATTTCAAGAAAGTAATATGTCTACTGAAATGCCTTGGTTTTAAAACTTGCATCATTTTACCTAAGGACACTAGCTTTCACACACTCACCGTAGGGAACTGTACCTAATTAATTCCTAGGTGTCCTAATTGAACACAGGAAAGTAGCTCTTCTTACCCCCATCCATGCATACACATTACAAGTTTATAAAACATAAAATAAAAAATTTCTTTTAAGCACATGAATGATCAATCTATTTTTTCGAAAGGCCAACAAAATATTTTATCTTTCCTCTTAGTCTAACATTACAATCCATCATGCACATCAACTCTCTAACCGGTGGGGCTTTTCGAGGTGACAACCAAATAAACTAAACATTATTCTAGTTTTAGTTAACGTTTCTAAATTAAAGTGACTACGTGCTCATGATATTGGAAACTCAAAGATGGACATAGAAAGATCATACTTAAAGATATTACTCTCCTATTTCCACTATGAGTCATTCAACATGCATATTCATGTCTCATCATGGATAATCAACATCAACAACAAAGAACAAATAACTCTCAAAAAATATTTCAAAATTCAATCAAAATTTTTAAAATTTTCTTCAAAATTTCAAAGTAAACATGCGTAGCAGGATAAACAAACAAACACAAAAGTATGAAAATACCTCCCAGCCCAAACTTAGAAATTTACATTGCCCTCAATGCAAGAAAAGAATAAAGCCTAGAAGTGTGCAAGAGTCCACCAAACAAGCTAGTGAAAAGAGTACTTTATGTTGCAATTAGAGCTTGAAAAATAAAATATGACAACCTAAGACACCTCAAGAGGTTGAGCAAATGAGACGAATTCCCTATGCTTCAGCTGTTAGAAGCCTCATGTATGCAACATTATGTACTAGACCTGACATTTGCTATACAGTAAGGATTATCAGTCGATATCAGTCCAATCCAGGATTAGATCACTGGACGACAGTCAAAATGATTCTCAAGTATCTTCAGAGAATGAGAGACTATATGTTCGTGTATGGAGATAAGAATTTGATCCTTACAGGATATATAGACTCTGACTTTCATACTGATAGAGATTCTCGAAAATCGACATCAAGGTCAGTGTCCACTCTGAATGGAGGGGTTGTAGTTTGGCAAAAGATCAAGCGAGGATGCATTGCAAACTCCACTATGGAAGCCGAATACATAGCCGCTTGCGAAGCTACTAAATAAGTTGTTTGGCTTAGGAAGTTTCTTACAGATTTGGAAGTTGTTCCAAATATGTCTTTGCTGATCACTGTCTATTGTGATAACAGCGGGACTGTGGCAAATTCCAAGGAACCTCAGAGTCACCAAAGATACAAGCATATTGAACGGAAGTATCATTTGATTAGGAAAATTGTGCATCACGGTGATGTGATAGTCACGAAGATCACGTCAGAGAACAACGTTGTCGATCCATTTACAAAGGCTCTCATGGCTAAAGTGTTCGAGGGTCATCTGGAGAGTTTGAGTCTATGGGACACGTGGCACCTTGTCTTGGGCACGTGGGAGATGATACTGAGGTATAGTGTGTGCCCTAGTTTATTGTATATTGTATGTTTTATGTATTGTACATTAGTCTCCTAAGGCATTAGGACAAGTGGGAGATTGTTAGGATTAGTGTCCTAATTCTCCCGGTGGTCTCATAGTTTGTAAATTTTTTTGTACACATTGTTATTAATAAAATAAATGTTATTTTATTTGTATTTACTCATATCCAATAAACTAAGATCCGTGGTTATTTCATGTAACTTAAGCATGTATGTGAGACATACAAGTGGATCATACCTTAAGTAATAACCTAAATGGTCTGTAGTATAAGGATAAAGAAGGGATACCTTATCCTAGTGACACTACAGATACAACCCATTTTGTAGATGTTTACAAGTGTTGTAAAGTGCTACAAATGGTCTGATCCTGACCAATCGTGTAGAGACATGCGAGCGGGGGTGTCCTATATAAAGAGTTTATATAAGACCGAACCACGAAATGATTAGTCTCTTTATATAACGCCGTTGATAATAGAGACTTACATTTTACTAAAATAACCATAGGTGACATGACCTTAATTCTGAGTGAGTTGAGAACTTCTGCCTATGAGGGTTGTCTTTTGATTTGTATGGGTGAGAGTGACCAGATTGCCAACTCAACAAGTCTACCATCTTGGGATTCGTCTGATTGAGGAGTTAGGAACTCAGCTACACAAGACAGCCGTTGAGAGCACACACGATCATTTAAAGAGTTGACTATACGATAGTTACTCGTTGATCGTTGCTACAAGATCGAGTAGCAAAGTCTATATGATAGGCTTCCATTATCTAAATGATCGAGTACATCGTCTATACGATAGATAGTCTTGCTATCTCCCACTTACTCGATCGTATACCTCCTGTCTTCCTCAATCCAAGATCATACAGAGCCCACAACTCCTGGATTCTCACATCAAGAATACCAAGGTAACACTTGTAGTGGTGTTTTAACTCAGTTTGTGGATTGAGTTAGACTCGATTGGGATCGAGGTTCATTAAGACGATCATTGTGTTCGTGTTCGTGTTGTTGGCTGTTCTGGTCATTGCGTTCAATGCATTGTTGGATGCATTAGACATTGATCGAGGGATACTTGAAGAATAGTTCTTCAAAGATACGCATACTCTATCCCTTGTATTCTCTTATAGCATGTTGTAATTTCTATTTATGCATAATTTGTTTGTTTCCAGTTAGACTATATTGTTATGCTCATTTTGAATGGAATTTGGAACGATCCACTTTTGCTGCTCATGGAGATCTCTGTTTTAGATTTCCTTCAATTGGTATCAGAGCCAGATTATTTTGATATTCCAAATTCTATTACTGTATTGAACTTCTTTTACAGTCATGGTGGGTTTTAAGTTTTCTACAATGCATTTAAGCGTTAAATGTGTTTGTGGATGTGTTGATGGATGTTTACAGGATGATTTCCTCTATTTAAAGCTTTCTTTAAGTTTGAAAAGTGTTAATTTCTTTAAGTTTACACGATCGTTTAGACGATTATGCTTTATCACATCGTTTTCGTTTACTTGATCGTTTAAGGCATGTGTTGCACGATCTACGCTGCACGATCGCGTGACCTTCATGCTTCATCGCATAGTCAAAGGTACACGATCATTGCTAAACGATCATTTATGCTCTTACAGCATTGCTTGATGATCACAAAGAGTTGTTACACGATCAAGGAGATGCGATCTTCGCCTGGACGGTTCAAGTCTCAGTTTGCCTGTTTGAACCAGTGGACTCATTGCTCTTTGTAATAGTTAGCTTTTTCTTGAGGATTTGAGGCTAATTATCCTGGTCCATCAACTTTTACTTGATGTACATGAGATGTATTTTTTTTTTATATGCCATAGTGCATGACATATAGATTTAAAACCACTTTAGGTTATGCGTTTTATTCATGCATCATATATTATAAGTGTTATAATATAGTTAATGGCATGATGAAATTACAAGAAAGCATGCTCATGCATCATATAATATAAGAGTTATATTTATGCATGCATTAAGCATATTCATGCATCATCTTTATATTATAAGTGTTATAGTATAAGGGTGTATGAGAGCATGTATTCTTGGTTCATTGCTTTGTTATATAAGTGTTATATACCAGTAGTAATGAATGAACAATGCATAGAGCATGACACTTAGGCTTATTTATAAGAGTTAAGAATGCTTTGTATGTGTTGCTTTGCATTGTGGTTGGTTTTAGTTGTTTCCTGTTATAAGAGTTATAATTGAAATTAGAACTAAAATCAATAAGAAAGAGTTGCATGCGAACTTAGGTGAACTCATGTTTTAAAAGGGTTTTAAAATTTGATTGAGATAGACCTAAGTTCTTGGTTCTAATGAGATTAGACAACTAAGTTTAATTTTTTAAATCGGTTTAATAGGATTAAATTGATTTCCATAAAAGATTAAATTTATATTAAATCTATCTATAAGGAACCTTTTATCTAAGGCTGATTCTAGCTAGACTGGGGTATTTAAGCTGACAAAAACAGAACACCCATACCTGAGATCCTACCTAGAAAGGTGAATTAGATAGATTTGCTACAAGCATACAATAGTTGATCAAAGACTTCGTTAAAGAGTTTAATGAATGATGATCAATAATTGTTCAACTTTTTAATGTAAGAGTTACTTTTGGGCAAACTTAAAAAGTCACTTAGTTAAAATTGTTAGCCGTGTTTTTTCTAAGTAAACTAAACCCTAGGTTATAAAATACTCAGTGGGAGGAAAATATATATATGATATGTCAATTCCACTCAAATTTCTCCCTGAATGTTAACGCCGTTAGATTCAAGCTTGGCCTCGTGGTGCCCTGGGAGCATCCCCCTTCGGATGGTGTTTGCATGAGTCAATATCAAGGTGGACGGAGAGAGTATTTATAGTAAGTGGGTGAAAGATTTGTGTCAATATGTCCTGCGGTCTCCTTTATTGTTTGCACCATGAGATCTTCTTGCATGGCCTCGTGACGCCCTGGGAGCGTCCCCCTTCAGATGGTTTGTGCAGTTGGTCAATATCAAGGTGAAATCCAAAAACGGATAGGGTTGCTTTAGTTTTTTCCCCAATCGGATTTTTTCCCTTCAGATTGGTTGCTTGGGGCGAAACTCTAGGATTTAAAATGAAGGGTCACACTTACAGGAAATTGTTAAGCAAGTTAATGATTTTTTGACCAAATCAATGATGGCTAGTCATTATAGGAACAAGAGTTGTTCTGGTGTTAATGATTAGTTGAGAGTGTCTCAATTCAGAGGAGGGATAAATTGACTACCCTTCAATGGCTTTTGTCCTAAACCATTGAAGCGTCATTGCAATACTAGATGTCACAGGGGTTCATTTAGATTTTGCTAAACCAGATTGGATTTTATTTTAAGAGTATTTGTTAAAATCTAATGTAAATCAATGTGTTTGTTTTCAACAACATGTATGATTTTTCGTTAGTTGCCTCTTTTTATTTGACCGATTACATACATTGGAAAGAGTCTCTTAAAACATATTTCGTGGTAAACGACCCCGAGTTTGTCATGGTTGAGGAATGTCCTCAAGTCCCGACCTTTGATGCACCGCGAAATGTTCGTAATGCATATGAGGTGTGAATGAAGGCTAATTCGATGGCCTGACTTCACATTTTGGCTAGCATACCTGATGCATTAGCCAAAAAAGTTGAGAACATGGTCATTGCACGTCAAATCATAGACTCGTTGCAAGAATTGCTTGAATGTCAGTTCTCACTTTTTATGCAAATATGAATGGATGACAAAGAAACCAGTAATGTCAGTTCTAAAGATAATCTCCAGTCTTTCTTGAATGTCAAGGGACTAAAGGAGAAAGCAATTGTTGCTCACTTTTTTGAAGTTCATCGATGAGAATTGTTCTCTAAAATGGAACTTGGAGCTTATTTAGGTTCTGATACTGATCCTACTACTCTAGAAGAGGAAGAAGTCTAAAGACAGTAATTGTGAATTATTTGTCTTGGAGATGTGTAGAAGATGATGATTCTGCCTGGATACTTGATTCAGGTGCTACTAATCACGTAAGTTCTTCCTACCAAGGATTTAGTTCCTGGAAAATGTTGGAAGATAGAGAGTTGACTCTTTGAGTTGGTACTGGTGAGATTGTTTCAGCTGTTGCTGTAGGTAAGCTAAAATTATTTTTGGACAAGAAATATTATCTGTTACTGGATAATATTTTTGTAGTTCCTCATATCAAGAGGAACTTAATTTCAATTTTTTGTCTGATTGAACAAGGTTATACCGTCTCTTTTTCTGAGAATAAAGTGTTTATTTTCAAAAATGGTATGGAGATTGGTTTTGGTTCAATGGAAAATAACTTGTATGTACTAAGGCCGTTAGTCATAAAAGCCTTGCTTAATACTGAAATGTTCAAAACAGCGACAACTGCAAAAAGACCAAAGGTTTCTCCTAATCAAAACGCCTATCTTTGGCATCTAAGGTTAGGTCACATCAACCTCAATAAGATTGAGAAGTTGGTGAAATGTGGACTTCTAAATGGTTTAGAAGAAAACTCCTTGCCAGTATGTGAATCATGCCTTAAAGATAAGAAGACCAAACAACCTTTTACTGGAAAAGATTATAGAGCCAAGGAAGCCTTGGAGTGTATACATTCAGACCTCTGTGGTTCGATGAATGTTAAAGCTCGAGGTGGGTATAAATATTTCATCTCTTTCATAGATGAATATTCAAGGTTTGGGTATCTTTACCTAATGTAACATAAGTTTGATGCTCTTGAAAAGTTCAAGGAGTATAAGGCTGAAGTTGAAAACTTGTTAGATAAGAAGATAAAAACACTACAATTTGATCGTGGTGGAGAGTATATGGACCTCGAATTCCAGAACTATATGATAGAACATGAAATCACGTCTCAACTCTCGGCCCTAGGTATACCTCAGCAGAATGGTGTATAAAAAAGGAGAAACAAAACCCTATTGGACATGGTTTGGTCTATGATGAGTTATGCTCATCTTCTAGACTCGTTTTGGAGATTTACATTGGAGACTGCATGTTATATTTTGAACAACGTTCCCTCGAAAAGTGTTTTTGAAACACCTTTTGAGCTGTGGAGAGGCTGGCCCACGTGCTTGTGACTAATCCTAAAAAGTTGGAACCACGTTCAAAAGTTTTCCTCTTTGTAGGCTACGCCAAGGAAATGAGGGGTGGATACTTTTATGATCTGAGTGAGAACAAAGTCTTTGTGTCAACAAATGCTATCTTTTTGGAAGAAGACCACATCAGGGATCATATGACGGCATATAAACTTTTTTTACATGAGATTTCTGGTGAGATTACTTAGAGTTCAACAAGAGTTGTTGAGCAGACTAATGAATCAACACGAGTTGTTGATATTGATTCATCTAGTCAACCATCTCAAGATTTGAGACTGCCTCGACGTAGTGGGAGGGTTGTAAACCCACTGGAACTTTACATGGGTTTGATTGAAGCCCAAAACATCATGTCTAATGATGGTGTTGAGGATCCATTGTCTAATAAGCACAATATAGGATGTTGACAAAGAAGAGTGGATTAAAGCCATGAATCATAAAATGGAGTCTATGTACTTCAATCCGGTTTGGGAACTTATGGATAAGCCTGATGGGGTAAAACCTATTGGTTGTAACTGGATCTACAAGAGAAAATGAGGTCATGTTGAAGTTTATCAGGATTCTCCAGTCCATAGCCACATTTTATGATTATGAGATATGGAAAATGGACGTCAAGACTGCCTTTTTGAATGGTAATCTTGAGACAACCATTTACATGGTTGAACCAGAGGGATTCATTGTTCCAGATCAAGAGAAAAAGGTTTGCAAGCTTAATAAGTCCATTTATGGGCTGAAATAGGCGTCTAAGATCGTGGAACATTAGATTTGATAGTGTGATCAAATCATTTGGCTTTGATAAGAATGTTGATGAGCCTTGTGTTTACAAGAAAATCATCAACAACTCAGTAGCTTTCCCGATGCTATATGTGGATGATATCCTATTCGTTGAAAATAATGTAGGTTTTCTGACTGACATTAAAAAGTGGCTAGCTGCCCAAATCCAAATGAAAGATTTGGGAGAGATGCAGTATGTTATAAGGATCTAGATCATTGGGGATCGTAAGAACAAGAGGTTGGCCTTGTCTAAGGCATCGTACATTGACAAGATGTTGATCAGGTACTCGATGCAAAATTCCAAGAGGGGTTTATTACCCTTATGGCAAGGGATTCTTCTGTCTAAGGAACAGTGTCTTAAGAAACCTCAAGAGGTTGAGGAAAGAAGACGAATTCCCTATGCTTCGGCTATTGGAAGCCTCATGTATGCAACGTTATGTACTAGACTTGAAATTTGCTATGCAATAAGGATTGTCAGTCGATATCAGTCCAATCCAAGATTAGATCACTAGATGGCAGTCAAAACGATTGTCAAGTATCTTCGAAGAACGAGAGACTATATGATCATGTATGGAGATAAGGATTTGATTCTTATAGGATACACAAACTCTGACTTTTAGACTAATAGAAATTCTTGGAAATCGACATCAGGGTCAGTGTTCACTCTGAATGGAGAGGTTGTAGTTTGACGAAGCATCAAGCAAGGATGCATCACAGACTCCACTATGGAAGTTGAATACGTAGCCGCTTGTGAAACTGTTAAAGAGGCTGTTTGGCTTAGGAAGTTCCTTACAGATTTAGAAGTTGTTCCAAATATGTCTTTGTCGATCACTCTCCATTACGATAACAGTAGGGCTATGACAAATTCAAAGGAACCTCGGATTCACCCAAACAGGCAAGCATATTGAATGGAAGTATCATTTGATAAGGAAGATTGTGCATCGCGGTGATGTGATAGTCACGAAGATCATGTCGAAGCACAACGTTGTTGATCCATTTACAAAGGCTCTCACAACTAAAGTGTTTGAGGGTCATCTGAAGAGTCTGAGTCTACGAGACATGCAGCATCTTGTTTCGGGCAGGTGGGGGATGATACTAGGGTATAGAGTGTGCCCTAGTTTATTGTATATTGTATTGTTTTATGTATTGTACATTAGTCTCCTGAGGCATTAGGACAAGTGGGAGATTGTTAGGATTGGTATCCTAATTTTTCCCGTGGTCTCATAGTTTGTAAAATTTTTGTACACATTGTTATTAATAAAATAAATTTTATTTTATTTGTATTTACTCATATCCAATAAACTAAGATCCGTGGTTATTTCATGTAACTTAAGCATGTATGTGAGATATACAAGTGGATCATGCCTTAAGTAATAACCTGAATGGTCTGTAGTATAAGGATAAAGAAGGGATACCTTATCCTGGTGACACTACGGATGTTGTCCGCTTTGTAGATGTTTACAAGTATTGTAAAGTGTTACAAATGGTCTGATCCTGACCATTCCTGTGGAGACATGCGAGTGGGGGTGTCCTATACAAAGAGTTTGTATAAGACTAGACCAGGAGACGATTAGTCTCTTTATATAACGATATTGATAATTCAGACTTTTATTTCACTAAAATAACCATAGTGACATGACCTTAATACAACTCCATCCTATGAGGGCAGTCCTTTGATTAGTATGGGTGAGAGTGGCTAGATTGCCAACTCGACAAGCCTACCTTTTTGAGGATTTGTCTGATTGGGGAGCTGGGAACTTAGCTACATAAGACGGAATTCACTCCTTCCCTGAAATAGGGATAAGTAGATAGATTGCTCCCCTAAGGGCTGATTTTGGGTCTTGAACATCTCTTTGGAAAAGAGGACTCAGTCATAGTAGGACCTTAATCCTGAATGAGTTGGGAACTTCTGCCTTTGAGGGCAGTTCTTTGATTTGTATGGGTGCGAGTGGCCAAATTGCCAACTCAAACCTACCACTTTAATGATTCATCTAATTTGGGAGCTGGGAACTCAGCTACATAAGATGGAATTCACTCCTTTCCCGAAGTAGGTGTAAGTAGATAGATTGCTTCTTTAAGGGCTGATCTGGGGCTTGAACAATGTGGCGCCACACACCTTCTCATGGTCTGAGAGGTGTCCACACATAGTAGGACTATGTTGTATTATTCATTAGAGGGATCAGTGGTACTTAAGGAGTTAGATGTAACTACAGAGGCAAAACGTTAAATTGGCCCAGTTGTACTTACGAGTATCTGTGAAGGGTTATCATACTATTGGTTTGTTATATCTAATGGCCACAAAAATATATCTGTGGTGAGAAGAGTGCAGCTATCAGTCTTTAGGGTAATGCCTGGTTATTAACGTATGGTGGATCTCGTGGCTAAAGAGTTTAGTCAGCTATTCACGTACCATTGGAGCTTCAAACCACGGATCCATAAGGTCCTCTTGGTAGCTTAATGGATTTAAGTTGAGAATCAATTTTTGGGTCAGTTTGAAGTTTTCAAATTGACAAGAGGGAGTTTGATTATATATGATATGATTAAACTAGTCGATTATATATGATATAGTTGACATGATGTATGAGATACATTAATTGGAGGAAAAGGATATAAATATGATTTATATTTAGTGGAGGAGAAAAGAACTATGATTTATATGTTGCATATGATGTGATATTAAAACTATAAGTTATAAATATAATATGATTATATTTATTTATAATTAAACAATTATGAGATAATTGTTGGTGGTTTTTCTCCATAACCATACGTGAAAGTGGGAGGTTGCATTCAGTTTTCATAACTGAAGGATAAAATGAAAATAGTTTTCATTTTGCAAATAGATCGGACAATCGTATCACGAATTGTACATTGTCCATCGTATAAAGAGTGGGAGCCCTACACGGTAGCTCAAGTTTTCCTAAACAATCATGTACACGCACAGTCGACCTAAACGATCGTGTGCGAGAGCGAAACTTCCTAAACGATAGTCTAAACGATCAGCCTCGATTACCCAAACGATCGTGCACCTTTTTTCTAAACAATCAAGCATTCATCTATATGATAGACATAAAATCTCTCCTACTTGTTTGTCATTGAATACGGTCATAGTTTCCTCCTCCCCTCTACTAAATCCAATAGAGCCTACACCTCTTGGATTCTCACTCCAAGAATATCGAGGTTACTGAGTGGTGGTGTCCTCCTTACTGCTTGTTCGTGTAGAAGACCGTGTGGTAGTGAGCGGTAGTGAGATTTGGTGGACGATTGGCTCGGCGATCACAACGACAGCGAGAGTTGTTGATGTTGACGTGAGTGAGAGATACAGAGAAGAAGAGTTTTTAAAAGGTAAGTATCTTGTTCCTTCGTTATTTAATTATTAAAAGCATGCCGTAATTTGTTAGTAGATGCATAACTTGTTATATGTTTGTGAATGCAGTATTTTTATCACGATGAAATTGGAACAATCTTGCTTCCGCTCATAGGTACTCTTTGATAAGAGTTCCTTCAATCACACTGTTGATTGGTTATATGGACATAGAAATATATCTATAGTGGGAAGAGTGCAGCTGTCAGTCTTTAATGGAGTGCCCGACAGTTAACGGATGGTGGATCTCGTGACTAAAGAGTTTAGTCAGTTATTCATGTACCGTTGGAGCTTCAAGCTACAGGTCTATGAGGTTCTCTTGGTAGCTCAATGGGTTCAAGTTGAGAATCAGATTTTGAGTTGATTTGAAATGTTCAAATTAACAAGAGGAAATTCAATTTGATATAACGTATTAGATAAATTAATTGGACGAATTAATATAAATATGATTTATATTAAGTACCATAAAATAGAAAAAAACTATGGTTTATATGTTTTATATGATGAAATATTAAAACTATAGGTTATAAATATAATATGATAAGTTGGTTATCATATTTATTTATAATATATTAATTATATGATACTTAATTATTTTTCTCTAATAACCAATTTGAGTGGGAGGTTATTGAAAGTTTTATGGTAACTGTGAGATAAAACGAAAATTGTTCCAAAATTAATAGTTAATTCATTCGGGAAATTCTCACGAAAAAGAGGCTATCAAGTAAAAAGAGTTTTTACTAAGCGATAGCCATTAAAAACACACACGATCGTGTAAAAAGTTGACTATACGATAGTTACTCGCTGATCGTTGCTACACGATCGAGTAGCAAAGTCTATACTATAGGCTTCCCTTATTTAAGCAATCAAGTACATCGTCTATACGATAGACAGTCTTGATATCTCCCACTGACTCGATCATCTACTCGATTGTATACCTCCTATCTTCCTCAATTCAAGATTATACAGTGCCCACAACTCCTAAATTTCTCACACCGAGAATACCAAGGTAACACTTGTGGTGGTGTTCTAACTCAATTCGTGGATCGAATTGGACTCGATCAGGATCGAGGCTTATTCAAGCGATCATTCTGTTCATGTTTTTGCTATTGGCTATTCTTATCATTGCGTTCAAGTGCATTGTTGGGCGCATTAGACAGTGATCGAGGGATACTTGAAGAATAGTTCTTCAATGGTACGTATACTCTATCCCTTGTATTCTCTTATAGCATGATGTAATTTCTATTTATGCATAATATGTTTGTTTCCAACTAAACTGTGATTGTTGTGTTCATTCTGAATGGAATTTGGAATGATTCACTTCTGCTGCTCATGGAGATATCTGTTTTATATTTCCTGCATTTTTAGTCTTTAATTATCTCAATAGTGCCTCCAACTCCTTTATATTCACAACCAATGGAGTCAAACATCCCCAATGATAGGAGATTTCTTTTCAATGTAGGAACATGCCACACATTACTAATTAACTTCACTGAACCATCTTGTAACTTTAACAAAACAGACCCTATGTCAACTGCCCTGCAGGTTTTATTATTTCCCATGTAGATCAACCCTCCATCCCACTTCTTGTAGGTACAAAACCACCCTTTAGATGGTGTCATATGGACTAAACAACCAGACTCTATGACCCAATCTTGAGTCTCCATAGAATTCTGCTCACCACACTCTTCAGTTGCTACCAAGGTATCTAAATACATAAGGGAATTTGCCCCCACAACTGCCTCTGTCTGTTTTCCTCCTTTGTTCTGTTGGCTCATCTTTCTCTTCAAGGCATAACAGTCTTTCTTCATGTGTCCAAGTTTGTGGCAAAAATGACACTTGATTTAGACTTGTCACCACCATTCTACTTGCCCTGCTCATTGTTCTTTATTTTCCCTTTTGAAAACAAACCTTCTCCTCTTTGCTGATCTTTCTTACTCATTTGTAATTCTAGTTCTCTAAATCCGATTGCTGAAATGATTGTTTTTATAGTGATTCTTTCTCTATCGTACTTCATGGTTGTTTTGACATCTTTAAATGACTCTAGTAGGGAGTTAAGTAAGATAGAAGCCTCATTTTCTTCCCCAATGTTGTCTCTTATTGATCTGAATTCTGAAGATAGTCTCTTGAATTCGTTCAAATTATCAGTGAGGGATTTTGCAACATCCATCTTATATGTGAAAAAACTTTCCCTTAAGAAAGCTTTATTGGGCAAATCTTTGTTGAGATAAATCTCGTTTAATTTGTGCCAGAGATCATAAGTAGTAGTTGGTCAATCTACCTTAAAACACCATCTGTAACATTCAAGACAATAGTTCCATAGGCATTTACATTTATTGTCTCTTTTTCTACATCTATGAGTGTTTTAGGGTATTTTGCTGGGTTTGTGATGGCCATAAGTGCTTTCTGCTGTCCCAATACTGCCTTGATCTTCGCTTTCCATAATTCAAAGTCTGTCTTTCTATCAAACTTCTCATTTTATACCTGGTTGTAGCCATTCTTGAACTTCAAGATTGACTTATCTGAATCTTTGTATGCAAGAATTCAAATCTTGGATATGTCTTGAGTTGTTCTCTGAGCTCTAATACCACTTGTGGCCCCAGATAATTATGATTCTCTTGTTTGCAGGCCCAAACTACTCAACATTAACTATCAACTTCACTTCAAGACTCAGGGAAGGTTGTATCCTTTAAGCTTTAAAACTCTTCAATCATTTACCTGAATACAGCTCAATCATGTAGAAGAAGCTCTGAGGAACTAGACGATAGTTCAATTATGTAAAGGATATTAATAAGCACTAGACAATCGTGTAGACGATAGTTGCTAAACGATCGTATAGAAGATAACTGAAGAACTAGATGATCGTATAGACGATGCAAAGTGGAGCTAGATGATCGTGTAAACGATGCAAGAGGAACTAAATGATCGTGTACACGATAATTAAATAAAAGCTAGACGATTGTAAAGAAAGAAAGAACACAAGTATTTAATTGGTTCAATCAAAGGTTTACGTCCACTGTGCAAATAGGGAAGGTCTCTTTTATTACTTCTTCTTTAAACTTCTCGTTATTCTCTCATTCATTTTTCTTTTATACAAGCTCTCATTTTGAACGAAGAAGCTCTGGTAGATACAACATAAATAATAGAAAGAGGCGACAACGATAAACTAATTACAACTTCTTTGTCTTCGGTTCTTTCTATAACATTTAAAAAAACAAAAAAATAAAAAATAGAAAAAAAATAAAAGTAGAAAAAATATTGGGTTTCTTCCCAACAAGTGCTTGGTTTAACGTCTCTTAGCTAGACCAAACCCATTAAATCATTGTTTGAAATCTAGGTTCTCTATCTTTCTTTCTTCATCGCCACAATAATGCTTAAGTATTTAACCATTCACTTTAAATCTCAATCCATCTTCTCCTTACACTTCCACAACTCCATGAGGAGAAGCTTTTACTATCACAAATTGTCTCAACCATTGAGTGCTAAAACATGAATTAAAAAGTAAAACTATTTGTCCAGGATAAAATGTATGGTGAACGATCTTCCTGTCATGCCATTTAGCAGTTCTTTCTTTGTACAACTTGGCATTTTCATAAGCTTGATCACGGAACTCTTGCAACTCAGCAAGTTCCAACAATCTCTTCTCTCCCACCTTCTGTAGATCAAGCCTTCCCAAACACCAATCTATATGGTGAAGAACCAATTGGAGTCTTGAAAACTGTATGGAAAGCTCTATTGGGATTGGTGTCCTAATTCTCCCGGAGTCCCATTGTTTGTAAAGATACACATTGTTTGATGAATAAAATAATTGTTATTTAATTCTGGAATTTACTTATATCCAATAAATAAAGCTCCATGGTTATCTTATGTGAACTTAAGCATATATATGTGATAAAAAAGTGGATCATGCCTTAAGTGATAACCTAAATAGGTCTATAGTATAAGGATTAAGGTTGGATACCTGATCCTGGTGACACTACGGATACGGCCGACTTTGTAGAGGTTTGCAAGTGTTGTAAACTACTACAGATGGTAGAACCTAACCATTCATGTGAAGACGTGCGAATGGAGGTGTCCTATAATAGAGTTTGTATAAGATCGGACCACGAGATGACTAGATTGTCTATAACACCATTGATACTAGAGACTTAATTTTGCTAAAACTTTATTGGGTGTTGTTTTGTTTTACAATGGGTATTTTCTTAAAACCTAATGTAGGTCAATGTGTTTTTCTATTCAGCAACTCGTTAGTATTTCTGTTTAATGCTTTTAATATGATCGACTACATATAGTGGAAAGAATCGTGTGAAACGTATTTCGTGGCAAACGACCTCGATCCCACTACTCTCCAAAAGAGAACATAAGACAGTAAATCTGATTTATTGGTCTTAGAGATGTGTTTGGTAGAGAATGATGATTCTGGCTGGATCCTTGATTCGTGTGCTACCAATCATGTTAATTCCTATTACTAAGGATTCAATTCCAAACGTTGCCACATGGAGAGATGACTCTTCGAGTCGGTACTGGTGAGGTTGATTCAGCTATTGCTGTAGCCAGGCTGAAGTTATTTGTTGACAAGAAATGTTATCTGTTACTGGATAATGTTTTTGTAGTTTCTCATATTAAGAGGAACTTAATCTCGGTTTCTTGTCTTATTAAACAAGGGTATACAGTCTTCTTTTATGAGAATATAGTGTTTATTTTCAAGAATGGAATGGAGATTGGTTATGGTTCAATGGAACGTAAATTATATGTACTAAGGTCGTTAGTCATAAAAGCCTTGTTTAACACTGAAATGTTCAGTACGACAACAACAGCTAAAAGACCAAAGCTTTCTCTTAAGGAAAACGCCCATCTTTGGCATCTAAGGTTAGGTCACTTTTGTTACATTTTATGTCCTAAAACTCGTAGTTTGTAAAACATATTTTGTTTTGTTTTTCGATAAAATTGTTATTGAAATTGTAATCTTGAATCCAATAAACTAAGATCCTAAGGCTATTTAATGTAGTTTGAACTTTATATAGTGACATAAACGTGGATCAAGTTCAAATATATAGCCAAAATGGTCTATAGTATATGAATAAGGTTGGGCGCCTTATTCCGGGGACACCATGGATGCGGCCCATTTTGTAGTTAGTATAAACGATGTGCTCCTAAATCGTTCATTTGGAGACATGAAAGTGGGGGCATCCTATGTAAAGAGTTTACATAAGATTGAACCATGAAATAGTCACTTTTTACATTCTAAATGTCGTTTTATGTATAAAACTAACTATTTCGTTAATTGATGACCTAGGTAACTTAATCTTAATCCTGAACTAACAATGAATTCCTGTTCACTCGGAATTATCCTTAGATCTGCATAGGTGAGGGCAGCTCATTATCGCTAGCCCAATAAACCTCCCATTTCAAGTGTAAGATCAGGTGGATAGCTGAGAACATAGGGTGCAAGACGGAATTCACTCCTACCCATTATAGGGATAGTAGATAGGTTGTTCCCTTCAGTACTGAATCCAAGTCTTAAACAAGGGGCTCCACCCTCTCCTTGGCTCGAGAGAGGTTCGGTTTATAGGTTGGACCTTAAACCAATTGTTCATTGGAGGATCAGTGGAACTTAAGGAACAAGATGTAGTCTTCAGGGTAAAACGATTTTTATGACCCAACCGAGATTATGAACAACCTGTGAAGGATTAGCTTACTAATCATGGTTATATCATATGGACACAAATATATCTATAGTGAGGGGAGTGCAACTACGAGACTCTAGTGGAATGACCTGTGAGTTAACGAATGTTGATTAGCTCCATCTAAAGAGTTTAGCCAGCTAATCTTGGATCGTTGGAGCCCATGATCTATAGGTCCATTAGGTTTCCCTACTAGTTGATGGAACACGAGACATACAAAGCGGAAAAAGGATCTAATTACACTATAATTGCTTTTAATTTAAAGGAAAAAAACATGCAATTGAAGGAAAAAACAGTAAATTAATAATTACCTTTGAAGCTCCCGAAAATTGTTTTTTCTCACTGAATCTTGACCCGAACTCTTCCAGACCACCACTAGAGTTGACCAACTATCCTCTGGGCTCAGAACCGGGTTGTGGGACCCAATGAATGAAGAACCCGATAGAGAGAAAGAGATGGAAAAAGAAATGGAATTTTGGGTTGAAAATGTTTCTCCAAAACTGTGATTTTCCAGCCCAAATTTTAAAACTAAAATTGGCAAAATTGGCAAAAAAATTTAATCCAAATTCAAAGCCCATATTTATAGAAAAATGTCATGCAAAAATTACATGAAATCAATTCATAAAAACTCAACACTTAGAATCCACTATCTAAGTGGGCTTAATGTCTCCACTTTAAGCCAACACCTAGCTTATTATTTTGTTAGTGGAATTATCCAACAAAAGTTTGGTTTTTCCCACTAACTTTAGTCAAAGAGCAAAATAGACATTTTGTCAAAATCAAACTTTGACCAAAAAGTCAACATTTTGATATTTTATGATTTTTTTCGTGTTGACTAATTTTGATTTCTCGAGCATGAATCCGCATTCATTTTCTCGAAATTCAAATCACATTTGAATATAAGGTTGGTCAAAGTTTGACTTTTCAAAGTCAAAAGTCAACTTTTTGACTTTTTACATCTTTGACCATTTCCATTATTTTCAAGCTTCTGAATATGAACGTATTCATATTCTTGATATCTAAATCCCATTTACATGTTAAAGCTGTATCTCTAAATTGAAAGACCCGACCACAATATCACATATACTTTTCGGTTTCTCTATCTCTACCTAATTCGAACAATTCAAATCATTCTATCATACTGTTCTAAGTTTATTCCGTATGCGCTAGTAGGGGAACCTAATGAACCTATAGATCATGGGCTCCAACGATCCGAGATTAGCTGGGTAAACTCTTTAGATGGAGCTAATCAACATTCGTTAACTCACAGGTCATTCCACTATAGTTCCGTAGTTGCACTCCCCTCACTATAGATATATTTGTGTCTATATGATATAACCATGATTAGTAAGTTAATCCTTCACAGGTTGTTCGTAATCTCGGTTGGGTCATAAAAACCGTTTTACCCCCGAGACTACATCTTATTCCTTAAGTTCCACTAATCCTCTAATGAACAATTGGTTTAAGGTCCAATCTATAAACCGAACCCTCTTGAGCCAAGGAGAGGGTGGGGCCCCTTATTCAAGACCTGGATTCAGTACTAAAGGGAACAATCTATCTACTATCCCTATAAGGGTAGGAGTGAATTCCGTCTTGCACCCTATGTTTCTAGCCATCCACCTAATCTTACACCTGAAATGGGAGGCTTATTGGGCCAGCGATATTGTACTACCCTCACCTATGCAGATCTAAGGATAATTCCAAGTGAACAGGAGTTCATAGTTAGCTCAGGATTAAGATTAAGTTACTTAGGTCATCAATTAACGAAATAGTCGGTTTTATACATAAAACGGCGTTTAGAACATAAAATGTGACTATTTCATGGTTCAGTCTTATACAAACTCATTGCATAGGTTGCCCCTACTCACATATCTCTATATGAACGATTCAAGATCACATCGTTTGTACTAACTACAAAGTGGGCCCCATCCATAATGTCCCCAAAACAAGGCACCCAACCTTAGTCATATACTATAGACCATTTTGGCTATATATTTGAACTTGATCCACCTTTATGTCACTACATAAAGTTCAAACTACATTAAATAGCCTCAGGATCTTAGTTTATTGGATTCCAGATTACAATTTTAATAACAACTTTATCGGGAAAAAAAAAAAGAATATGTTTATTAATTTACAAACTACGAGTTTTAAGACATAAAATCCAATACTAGCTCATATGGAATAAACTTAGAATAGTATGATAGAATGATTTGAATTATTCGAATTAAGTGAAGAGAGAGAAACCGATAAGTACATGTGATATAATAGTCGGTTTTCAGTTTAGAGATATAGCTTTAATGATTAAATGTGATTTAAATATCAAGAATATGAATACGTTCATATTCGGAAGCTCGGAAATAATGGAAATGGTCAAAGATGTAAAAAGTCAAAGAGTCGACTTTTGACTTTGAAAAGTCAAACCTTGACTGACCTTATATTCAAATGTGATTTGAATTTTGAGAAAATGAATGCAGATTCATGCTCGGGAGGTCAAAATTAGTCAACATGAAAAAAAATCATAAAAAGTCAAAATGTTAACTTTTCGGTCAAAGTTTGACTTTGACAAAATAATTATTTTGCTCTGTGACTAAATTTAGTGGGAAAATCCTAACTTTTGTTGGATAATTCCACTAACAAAATAGTGGGCTAGGTTTTGGCTTATATTAGAGACATTAAGCCCACTTAGATAGTGGATTCTAAGTATTGAGTTTGAATTTGTTTCATGCAATTTTGCATGGCCTTTTTCTATAAATATGGGCTTTTCAATTTGGATTAAAAACTTTTGCCATTTTTGCCAAAATAGTTTTCAAAATTGGGCTGAGAAATAAAAACCCAAACCCAACCCAAAATCTATTTTCTAATTCTATCTTTTTCTCTCTCTCGGGTTCTTCATCCATCGGGTCCTACAACCCGGTTCTAAGTCCAGAGGATAGTAGGTCAACTCTAGTGGTGGTTCGTTCGTTTTCGGGTGGAGATGAAAATGTTTCGGGAACTTCAAAGGTAATTTCTTAAAAAAAAACCCTAATTAATTAAGTAGGGTTGCATGCTATTTTCCATTTAATTAAAAGCAATTAGAGTGTAATTAGATTCTTATTCCGCTGCGTATGTCTTGTGTTACATCAACATCTACCTCAATAGGATTGAGAAGTGGGAGACTTGAAGTTGTTTTTCAACGATAGATATATCATACTTAAAGATGTTTTGTATGCTCCTAAAATGAGACGGAATTTAATATCTATCACATGTATATTGGAATAAATGTATAAAATATCTTTTGAAGTTAATGAAACGTTCATTTTCAAAAAAGGTATTCAAATTTGTTCTGCTATNACATGTATATTGGAATAAATGTATAAAATATCTTTTGAAGTTAATGAAACGTTCATTTTCAAAAAAGGTATTCAAATTTGTTCTGCTATACTTGAAAACAACTTATATAAGTTAAGACCAACTAAAGCAAAATTTGTCTTAAATACTGAGATGTTTAGAACAGTCAAAACTCAGAATAAAAGACAAAAAGTTTCTTCTAATGCCTATCTATGACACTTAAAACTTGGCCACATAAATATCAAAAGTATTGAGAGATTGGTTAAGAATGGACTTCTAAATCAGTTAGAAGACAATTCTTTACCTCCATGTGAATCTTGTCTTCAGGGAAAAATGACTAAGATATATTTTACTGGAAAAGGTCTCAGAGCCACAATACCCTTAGAGCTCGTACATTCGGACCTTTGTGGACCGATGAATGTCAATGCATGAGGTGGGTATGAATATTTCATCTGTTTTATTGATGATTGTTCAAGGTATGGTCATATTTACCTAATGCATCACAAGTCTGATTCTTTTGAAAATTTCAAAGAATATAAGGCTGAGGTTGAAAACCAGTTAGGTAAAACAATTAAGACACTACAATCAGATCATGGTGGGGAGTACATGGACTTAAGATTCTAGGACTATATGATAGAACACGGAATCAAGTCACAACTCTCTGCACCTAATATGCCTCAGCAGAACGTTGTATCTGAAAGAAGAAATAGAACCTTGTTGGATAGGTATAAGATGCAGAATTTCAAAAGAGGTCTGTTACCTTACAGATATGGAATTCATTTGTCAAAGGATCAATGTCCAAAGACACCTCAAGAGGTTGAGGATATGAGACACATTCTCTATGCTTCCGCAGTAGGGAGCCTGATGTATGCAATGTTATGTACTAGACCTGACATATGCTATGCAGTAGGGATAGTTAGTAAGTATCAGTCCAATTCTGGATATGATCATTGGACTCCCGTTAAAAATATCCTCAAGTATTTTAGGAGAATGAGGAACTACATGCTCGTGTATGGTACTAAGGATTTGATCCTTACTGGAGACACTGACTCTGATTTTCAAACCGATAAAGATGCAAGAAAATCTACATCGAGATCAGTGTTCATTCTGAATGAAGGAGTAGTAGTGTGGAGAAGTGTGAAGCAAAATTGTATTGTAGACTCCACAATGGAAGCTGAATACGTAGCTGCATGTGAAGCAGCAAAGGAAGCAGTATCGTTGAGGAAATTCTTAATAGATTTGGAAGTCGTTCCAAATATGCGTCTGCCTATCAGCCTATATTGTGATAATAATGCTGCAGTTGCAAATTCAAGAGAACCAAGAAGCCACAAGCGCGACAAGCATATTGAGCTTAAATACCATCTGATTTGGGAGATTGTACATCGTGGAGATGTTGTAGTGACCCAGATATCTTCTGAGCAAAACATTGCTGATCCTTTTACAAAGGCCCTCACGGCTAAACTGTTTGAAGGTCACCTACAAAGTCTAGTTCTACGAAGTTTTTAAACTAGGACAAGTGGGAGAACTTTTGGATATATGCCCTAGTTTATTGTATTCATATGTTTATTGTATCAATATGTTTCTCCTTAAATTCAACATTGTTGATACTCCACTAGGAGTTTAGTCCAAGTGGGAGTTGTTGCATTTTATGTCCTAAACTCTAGTAGTTTGTAAAACATATTCTGTTTTGTTTTTCGATAAAATTGTTAATGAATTGTAATCTTGATCCAATAAACTAAGTCATGAGGCTATTTAATGTAGTTTGAACTTTATGTAGTGTCATAAATGTGGATCAAGTTCAATATATAGCCAAAAATGGGTCGTATGTATATGATAAGTTGGCGCCTATATTCGGGACACATGGATGGGCCCCATTTGTAGTAGTATAAACGAGTGCTCCTAAATCGGTCATTTGGAGAACATGAGAAGTGGGGCATCCTATGTAAAGATTACATAAGAGATGACCATGAATAGTTCATTTTTACATTGCATAATGTCGTTTATGTATTAAACTAGAACTATTCGTTAATTGATGACTAGGTAATTATTTATATCCTGAATCAATGATTTCCTTCACTCGGAATTATTCCCTTAGATCTGCATAGGTGAGGGAGCGTATTATCGCTGGCCAATAACTCCCATTTCAGGTGTAGATCAGGTGGATAGCTGAAAACATAGGGCAAAGCGGAATCATCCTATCCATATAGGGATAGTAGATAGTTGTTTCCTTCAGTACTGAATCTAGGTTCTTGAACAACGGGCCACCCTCTCCTTGGCTGAGAGAAGTTTGGTTTATAGGTTGGACTCTAACATTGTTCATTAAGGATATAGTTGTTTGAATTAAGGAACAAGATGTATGTCTTGGGGGTAAATGGTTTTTATTCCCAGCCGAGATTACGAACAACCTGTGAAGGATTAGCTTACTAATTATGGTTATATCTATGGACACAAATTTATCTATAGTGAGGGGAGGTGCAAACTACGGGACTATAGTGGAATGACTCGTGAGTTAACGAATGTTGATTAGCTCCGTCTAAAGAGTTTAGCCAGCTAATCTCGTATAGTTGGAGCCCATGATCTATAGGTCCATTAAGTTCCCCTACTAGCTTATATGGAATAAACTTAGAACAGTATGCTAGAATGATTCTAATTGTTCGAATTAGGTGAAGAGAGAGAAACTGACAAGTATATGTGATATAGTAGTCGGTTTTCAATTTAGAGATACAACTTTAATGATTAAATGTGATTTAAATATCAAGAATATGAATACGTTCATATTCGGAAGTTCGAAAATAATGGAAATGATCAAAAATGTAAAAAGTCAAAGAGTTGACTTTTAACTTTGAAAAGTCAAACTTTGACCGATCTTATATTCAAATGTGATTTGAATTCCGCGAAAATGAATGTGGATTCATGCTCGAGAGGTCAAAATTAGTCAACATGGAAAAAATCATAAAAAGTCAAAATGTGGACTTTTCGATCAAAGTTTGACTTTGACAAAATGACTATTTAGCTCTTTGACTAAAGTTAGTGGGAAAATCTGAATTTTTGTTGGATAATTCCACTAACAAAATAGTGGGCTAGGTGTTGGCTTATAGTGGAGACATTAAGCCCACTTAGATAGTGGATTCTAGGTGTTGGGTTGTTATGAATTTGTTTCATGCAATTTTGCATGGCCTTTTTCTATAAATATGGGCTTTTCAATTTGGATTAAAAACTTTTGCCACTTTTGCCAAAATGGTTTTCAAAATTGGGTTGAGAAATAAAAACCCAAACCCAACCCAAAATCTATCTTCTAATTCCATCTCTTTCTCTTTCTCGGGTTCTTCATCCATCGGGTCCCACAACCCAGTTCTGAGTCTAAAGGATAGTAGGTTAGCTCTAGTGGTGGTCCGTTCATGTTCAGGTGGAGATGAAAACGTTTCGGGAACTTCAAAGGTAATTTCTTAAAAAAAAAAACTCTAATTAATTAAGTAGGGTTCCATGCTGTTTTCCTTTTAATTAAAAGTAATTAGAGTGTAATTAGATCCTTATTCCTCTACGTATGTTTCGTGTTCCATCAACATCAACCTCAGTAGGATTGAGAAGTTGGTGAAAAGTGGACTTCTAAAGAGTTTAGAAGAATCTTCTTGCCAATATGTGAATCATGCCTTGAAGGCAAGATGGGCAAACAACCTTTTACTAGAAACGGTTATAGAGCCAAGGAAGCCTTAGAGCTTATACATTCAGACCTCTGTGGTCCGATGAATGTTAGAGCCCATGGTGGGTAAGAATATTTCATCTCTTTCATAGATGATTATTCAAGGTTCGTGTATCTTTACCTTATGCAACATAAGTCTGAAGCTCATGACAAGTTCAAGGAGTATAAGGCTGAAGTTGAAAACCTATTAGGTAAGAAGATAAAAACACTACGATCTGATCGTGGTGGAGAGTATATGGACCCCTAATTCCAAAACTATATGATAGAACATGGGATTGCATCCCAATTCTCGGCCTCTAGTACACCTCAGCAAAATGGTATATTTGAAAGGAGAAATAGAACCTTGTTGGACATAGTTTGGTCTATGATAAGTTATGCTCATCTTCCAGACTCGTTTTCGGGTTTTGTAGTGCATACTGCATGTTATATCCTGAACAACGTTCCCTCGAAAAGTGTTTCTGAAACACCTTTTGAGTTATAGAGAGGCCATAAAGGTAGTTTACGTCACTATAGAATTTAGGGTTGTCCGACACATGTTCTAGTGACGAACCCAAAGAAGTTGGAACCGCGTTCAAAGGTTTGCCTCTTTGTAGGCTACCCCAAGGAAACAAGAGGTGGATACTTCTATGATCAAAGTGAGAACAAAACGTTTGTTTCTACAAATGCTATCTTCTTGGAAGAAGACCACATGAGGGATCATAAGCCACGACGTAAGCTCATTTTATGTGAGATCTCTAGTGAGACTGAGACTGCTGAGGGTTCAACAAGAGTTGTTGAACAGGCCGATAGATCAACAAGAGTTGTTGAGGTCGGAACGTCTAGTCAACCAGCTCAAGAGTGGAGACTACCTCGACGTAGTGGGAGGGTTATGAACCCACCGGATCGCTACATTAGTTTGACTGAAGCTTAAAGCATCATTATGAATGATGAGGTCGAGGATCCGTTGTCTTTTAAGAAAGCAATGGAGGATGTTGACAAAGATGAATGGGTTAAAGTCATGAACCAAGAAATGAAGTCTATGTACTTTAATAACATCTGGGAGCTTGTTGATCCACTTGATGGGTAAGACATATTGGGTATAAGTGGATCTATAAGTGAAAGAGAGGTGTAGAAGGAAATGTGCAAATCTTTAAGGCTAGACTCGTGGCAAATAGTTATACCCAGGTTGAGGGAGCTAACTATGAGGAAACTTTCTCACCTATTGTCATGCTCAAGTCTATCAGGATTCTCCTGTCCATAACCACATTTTATGATTATGAAATATGGAAAATGGGCGTCAAGACTACCTCTGTTAATGGTAATCTTGAGGAGACCATCTATATGACTCAACCAGAGGGGTTCACAGTTCCAAATCAAGAGCAAAGAGTTTTCAAGCTTAATAGGTCCATTTATGGGCTGAAACAAGCATCTAGATCTTGGAACATTAGATTTGACACTGTGGTCAAGTCATTTGGATTTCATCAGAACGTTGATGAGCCTTGTGTATACAAGAAGATCATCAACAGCTCAATAGCTTTCCTGGTATTGTATGTGAATGATATCCTACTCATTGGGAATGTGTAAGGTATCTGACTGACATTAAGAATTGACTAGCTGCCCAGTTCCAAATGAAAGATTTGGGTGAGGCACAGCATGTTCTAGGGATCCAGATCATTTGGGATCGTATCCCATAAGAACAAATGGTTAGCCCTGTCTCAAGCATCATACATTGATCAAATGTTGATCAGGTACAGGATGCAGGATTTCAAGAGGGGTTTGTTACCCTTCAGACATGGAATCATTTTGTCTAAGGATCAATGTCCTAAGACACCTCAAGAAGTTGAAGAGATGAGACGGATTCCTTATGCTTCTGCTGTAGGAAGCTTGATGTATGCAATGTTGTGTACGAGACCCAACATTTTCTATGCAATAGGGTTTGTCACTCGATATCAATCCAATCTAGGATTTGATCATTGGACGAGGGACTACATGTTCCTGTATGGAGATAAGGATCTGATCCTTACAGGATACACAGACTCTGACTTTCAGATCGATAGGGATTCTCGTAAATCGACATTGGGGTCAGTGTTCACTCTGAATGGAGGGGCTATAATGTGGCGAAGCATCAAGCAAGGATGCATCGCGGAGTCCACTATGAAGCCGAATACGTAGCCGCTTCACGGCTGAGGAAATAAATTCTTCAGATTGGAAGTTGTTCCAAATATGGATTTTCTATCACACTTTATTGTGATAACAACAAGGCTGTGGAAATTCAAAGGAGCCTTCGGGGTCCTCGTGCGGGTAAGCACATCGGAGCATAACGTTGCTGATCCCTATACAAAGGCCCTCACAGCTAAAGTGTTCGAGGGTCACCTGGAGAGTCTGGGTCTGCAGGACATGCGGCATCTTGTCTAGGGAAGTGAGAGATGATATTAGGGTATGCCTAGTTTATTGTATATTGTACATTTTTATATTGTATTGTACATTAGTCTCCCGAGTCATTAGGAAAAGTGGGAGATTGTTGGATTAGTGTCCTAATTCTTCCGGATCCTGTTGTTTGTAAAGATACACATTGTTTGATGAATAAAATAATTATTATTTCATTCTGGCATTTACTCATATCCAATAAACAAAGCTCCATGGTTATGTGAACTTAAGCATGTATATGTGATATACAAGTGGATCATGCCTTAATGATAATTCTAAATAGTCTATAGTATCGAATTAAGTGGATACCTGATCTGGTGACACTACGGATACGGCCGCCTTTGTAAGGTTTGCAAGTGTTGTAACTACTACAGATGTAGATCTGACCATTCATGTGGAGACGTACGAGCGGGGGGTGTCCTATACAAAGAGTTTGTATAAGACCAGACCACAAGAATAACTAGACTCTATATATAATATCGTTGATACTAGAGACTTACATCTCACTAAACGACCATGGTGACAAGACTCAATCCTGATGTTTTGGGAATTCCTGCCTTTGAGGGTGGTTCTCTGATTAGTATGGGTGAGAGTGACCAGATTGCCAACTCAACATGCCCACCTTTTTGGGACATTCTGATTTAGGAGCTGGGAACTCAATCCACCGATGGAATTCACTTCTTTCCCAAAGCAGGTATAAGTAGAGAGATTGCTCCCTTAAGGGCTGATTCCGGGGCTTGAACATAGTGGCCACAACTTCTCTTTAGAAGAAAGGACTTAGTCATAGTAGGACTATGACTTATGTTCATTAGAGGGATCAGTGGTACTTAAGGAGTTAGATGTAACTACAGGGGCATAATGTTTATTGGCCCAGCCATACTTACGAGCGATCTGTGAAGGGTTGTCGCACTGCTAATTGGTTAAGATGGACATATAATATATTTATGGCAAGGAGAGATCAGTTGTCGATATTTAGTGAAGTACTTGGCAGTTAACAGATGGTGGATCCCATGCCAGACCGTCTAGCTTAGATTTATGTGGATAGGATAATCAGTTAGTATGGAGCTCCAGTGTCGATACTGTCAGACCGAGACTCGAGGTTTACTTCAAAATTCTGGCCTAGCCTACAGAAGGCTATGGGCACTAAACTGCATTTCAGTACGGCTTTTCATCCACAAACAGATAGACAGTCGGAAAGAACTATACAAACATTGGAAGATATGTTAAGATCTTGAGTGTTTCAATTTAAAGGAATTTGGGATATGCAATTGTCGTTGGTCGAATTTGCGTACAACAACAGTTACTATTCTAGTATCGGAATGGCTCCCTATGAAGCATTATACGGCCGACCATGCAGGACCTCAATATGTTGGAACGAAGTCGAAGAATGGAAATTATTGGGTCCAGAATTATTTAATAGACAACTGAGAATGTTAAGCTTATCAGAGATAATCTTAAGGCGGCTCGCGATAGATAGAAGAGCTATGCTGATAAGCGAAGAAGAGAACTAGAATTTGAAGTTGGAGATTAAGTATTTCTTTGATTTTCCCCATGGAAAGGAATTCTTCGGTTTGGGAGGAAAGGGAAGCTAAGTCCGCGATACATTGGACCATATGAGATTGTGGAACGAGTTGGTCCAGCAGCGTATAGGTTGTAGTTACCTATGGAGCTAACTCGTATTCACGATATATTTCATGTACCAATGTTAAAGAAGTATGTGCCTGATCCTATGCCCATACTAGCAGCACAACCAGTACAACTCAAAGAAGATTTATCCTATGAGGAAGAGGCCATCGAGATTTTATACAGGAAAGACCAGGTATTCAGAAATAAGATGATTCCTTTGGTGAAGGTATTATAGCATAACCATGGAATTGAGGAAGCAACCTAGGAACCCGAAAAGCAAATGAAAAAGAGATATCCTCAACTATTTTAATGATATATTAGATAAATTTCAAGGACAAAATTTCTTTTAAGGGGGAGGTAATTGTAAACCCCGAATTTTACGTTTCCTTTATAAGTGTGTTTAGCCATACAGATGTTATGTTGAACAATTGATAAGTGGAGATCCATGGTTTACTTTCAGGGGTTTACAAAGGAAGGGAAGGAAAAAAAAATTAATTGAAGAGACTCACCAATTGGAATTGGCCGGAAGCACTAAGGTAATGCTGGATGAGGTGGCGGTTTGATGTTCAATCTTTAAAGGCGGCGGGAAGTATAAAAACGAAGAGGAATTTTAGAAACTTGGTTTTGGCAAATGAGTTGAGAAAATTAAGTAAGATTGGTGCCATTTGAAAGCTGAGAGAATCTAGTTTTTAAGGTTAGTCTGTCTAAGAAAGAACTCCCAGGGAGAAGAACAAAAAGTAAAGAATTTGCAGAAGGGGCAGATTCTCAGGTTAAGTAAGGCCAGAGGTGAAGATTGGAAGCTCCAGGCCAAATTACAAGGAAATTTTGGCTGAGATTTTAAGGAAAGAAATTTAATCAATTCTAAACAAGTTTGTAGAAGGAATTTCTTGAAAAGAGTCCTGGATTTTGAGTTATGAATTTTTGAAGTTGAAACAGAAAATTGTGCGTGTGGCAGCTGCTTGGGAAGATCAAGCAAGCAGCTCACCATAGACGATTGGAGTGAGATGAGGAAGAGGTGGATCTCGCTAAGGATGGAAATATCGCTAGTGCTAAATCTCGCTCAAGAAGGAAATCTTGCTGGAAATTTTGGACTAAATCTCGCTGGTGAAGGTACAAATCTCACTAGAAAATGGTAGATCTCGTTCATGAGGATCTCGCTCATGGGGATCTCGCTCATGAGGATGATCTCGCTCATAATGGTCATCTCGCTAGTAATGTTGATTTTTTTATGAAGGTTTCATTAGTAAAGAATCTATTTAAAGTGTTTTGATGGGAATTCTAAGGAATCTAACCAGGAATTATGTCCTTTCAGGCCAAGAGGAGCTAGAAGAGGCATATAACCTGTTAAGAGCCCCGAAGAGTAGTGATTGATTAAAATGAACTTAATGCTTTCAATGTTTATGTATAAAAGACCATGCAAGTTCCAGTGATGTTGATGATGAATGTATACTTTCTCAAGCAACAAATGTTTAATGAATTGCATAGCGTTTCTTCTCCAGGTTGTATATGTTTTAACGCATGCCAAGGTATATTGTAAATTCATTACAAAAGTAAGTTCCTATGACGAAGCATGCATCCTTGGAGAAAGGTTATGATAGAATGATTCTTGAAGTAAATGTTTTACTATTAAAGTTTGATTTGATGCTAGAAAAGAACCCAGTACTGAAGGATACGAAGAAGGTATCTGGGTAATAGTACCTAAGGTGTTGTTGGTACTTAGAAAACTCCACGTGCACGTAGGTAGTTTTGAATGAGAGGCCAAAGTATGGGTCTCCTAAACCATATACTAGCAAGAGAGGCCGAAGTATGGGTCTATTTGTTGGATACAGACGTTGGGAGCTAGAGCGATGTATGCTCGTTCTCAACTAAGGTTTAATGATGTTTAAGAATGTTTATTAATGTTATGTTTAGAGGAAGTTGCTTGAGATGCTCTTCAATATATTTACATGTATATAATAATATAAAGCATGGTGTAATATGATTTTATAGCCATTCACTGAGCTAATAGCTCATAGATTTTCTATGTTCTCCTTTTCCAAGTAGCGATCAGAATCCTCAAAGTTGATCCTGCTGCTGCTTGCCACTGAAAGGCCTGACTTGTTAAGAAGAACTTAGGTTGATGGTTTATATCTATGTACATTTGTTTTGAGAGGAACCATGGTTTTGTTATTAAAGTTTGGGCCCAGCTGTAAATATTTTACCTGTAGATGTTATGTCATGACTGTTTGCATGTGATTATATAAAATTATGTAGAGCCTTATGGGGGCGTGCTGCTTGTGTACATTAATAATGTTTTTTTTTTCATTAGGGGTTTAAGGTGGTAAGTGCTGGCAATAAGGTTAGTAACTACTACTGTCACATCTTCTTCCAAATTAAGGGGGTAATCTGGAAGGGGGTGTCACACTTGGTCATTTTACTATATTATAATTTAATGCATTTGCATGTGCTCCATCAAGTTTTTGGCGTTGTTACTAGGGAATTGTGTTTTGATTTCTTTTAATATTTAAGAAATTTGACTGATCTTAATTTCAGATGTAAATTAGTTTTTTTATTTTATTTCTTTTTTTTTTTTTTAATTGAGTCTTCTCTTATGTGATTTATTGTGGTGTTTGTTTTATCATATCTTATTCTAATTTTGGGTGGCCTTATGGGTTTTACCAACCTAATTTAAGTCCACACACCAGCACCACCACCAATGTTTTTCAACCCATCCCCATATCCCATTAGTTACCCATCCTAGGAGTATATGAGGCTTTATGTTCCAACCCTAGTAGAGGAGAAACTTTCTTTAGAGAACCAGTTAAAAGAGTTTATCTTAGAGTCCCAAATTCTGAGGTTTTGTATGGAAGAGAGGAGGAGGTTGGATAGGATAGAAGCCCTAGTGGTAGAGAATGAGGCAGCCTTGAAACGTTTAGGAGATCAACTTAGTCTGATGGTTGATGCATTTAGAGCCTTGTATGAGAAGAATATTTCCAATGCCATTGAGATAGGGAGGTCAGTGATAGGTCTTGTAAAAGACTATCTTTTCTATGTTAAAACCCTAATTTCTATCATATTTATTTGCTTAAAAAGTCTATTTTCTAGGTAAAAGACACTTAGAAACTCTTGAAGCTATTTTGAGGAGTTTAGATCATAATGGAATCAAATTAACCAAAAGAGATCAAAGGAAGAGTAGAAAAGAAGGAAGAAAATATGAAGATGTGCAGATTTTTTACCAACTGACATCTTTTGTGCATCATTAAAAATAGATTTTTTGTTATTTATCACTGTCTGTCTGTCATTAAAAGTTGGAAGTAGTAGCTGCAAAGCAGGACAGCGTTGCGACGCTATACCCATCGTCACGACACTCTGGAACTTGATGAAAAAAAAACAAGTGTGTGCCTCTACGCAAGTGGACGTTAGACCAGTGCCAGCCTAGGGTTGCAATGCTGCAACCTTCTTCAATACAAAAAACCTAGATTTTTTAGATTCGAAAGGAGGGATCAATTTTTAGAGATTGAATTTGAAACTACAGAGTTATTATTGTAACTTTTGGAGAGATTTTATCATTTTTTATTCAACTCTTGTACCAATTATGCAACTATCAATGAATTTCTTGAAGAATTTCACCATCCATGAGTAGGTAATTCTTTTTTTTTGGGGAATTATGTAGATTTGCATTTTCTTGAGACTTTTCTTTGAATTTCTTTCATGTAGATACTTTCTTTTGAATATTCTTGCTGAGATTTCAAATAAAATTGATTAAGAATGAATTAACAACTCAAGATTAATCAATTTTTGTATGCAAAAATTACATAGCTCTATGACAAATTTGTAATTAGGGTTGCAAGAATTAATAATCTTGATAGAAAATGTGGACTTCTTTTCCTCTTTTCTTTAAAGAACCTATTAATTCTTAATATTCATACAATCAATCTTGAATTTTCAGTCTTTTGATTTCAAGATTTGGCATAGTTAAGAAAACCCATGAGTTTAATGCAATTTAGGGATTCATTGTGAAATATCTTTAGGAAGCAATTAAGACCTAGATTAAGGTTAATTGTTAAATTAGCTAATTAGGGCATTAGGAATTTATTCTTAATGAACTATTGAATAATCTAATTGCATGATTCTTTGTTAAGTCAATGATAGAATGTCTAGTTTATAAAATCCCCAAGATTTCATTTCCCATGGAATCTTATCTCTTAATCTCTCTTATTTCTCTCATTACTAAATTTCTTATATTCTTTTCATTTAGTTAGTTTCTAGTTCTTTAAAACAAACAACTCCTCCCTTTCATCTTTTGCATTTTTGGAATTTAATTAGCCTATTTTGGCCAATTAATACAGGTTCTCTTGGGATCAACCTTTTGCTCCACTATTGCTATGTGCTAGTTTTAGTTGTAGTTAGAGTATTATAAATTTCATTTGCTTTGGATCTAATTTACGACACCTATTTTACACCAATCAGTCAGTTATTGTAGATTCTGATGATGGGGATGAGTTGGAAGGATTAGAGTCATATCAAAAGTCGGTTCGTGAGATTGAGAGAGAAGTTGTACTTAATTTAGATAAGGAAGTTCAAGTGATTAACGTTGAGGTTGAAGAGCCTTATATTGCATCACTTGAGAGACCTTTTGCCATTGATCTTCCTCTTTCATACTCTTATGAGCCTTGTCAGTTTGAGTCTACTTTTATCCTTTTATTTTTCACAAATTAAAAATACCAAAAATAATTTTCTGCTTTCAGGTACCCAGGAAAAGATGGATGAGCTACAAGACTTTGTAGGTTATATTGATTCGATCAAGAAGGGGCTTAAAAAATGGGAGAATTGCACCTTGCCAGACAATCTTCTATGTCATCTAGCTTGGATGTTAAACTCAACGCTTCTTGGGAGGCAACCCAAGCTTTTATTTTCTTTTAGATGTTTTAGTTTCTTTTATTATTTTTATTTTTAGTTCAGCATGCATGGTTTGGACTCTTATATTTTTCTGGTCTACGTTTTACAGAAGCCCTCAAATAAAGCAGTGGTTTGCAAGCCTGACACACGTGGATTACTTCACTAATCAGGTTAGTTTCGCTCACTTCTTGTGCTTTATTTTATTGCATTGAGAACAATGCATGTTTCTAAGTTTGGGGTGGGGGAAGTACTTTTGCTTGCCATGTTTTCTTATCCTTCTATGCATGTTACTTAAAAAAAATTTTCCTATCCATGTTAATTGACTGAATATTTTGAGTGGCTGAATTTTGAAGAATTTTTTTTTGAAATGAAAAGATGATGCCATGCTTTAATTATGAAATTTGCTGAGGATGTAGTGATTGTTGTTGCCTATGAGTTATTCTAAGTTTGAATATTAGATTATCTGCTGTGGAAATAGGATGGCATAATCCTGAATTAAGTTATCTTTAAGTCCTTCTTTGAGTATCACATAGCATGAGCACGTAGTCACTTTAATTTAGAAACTTTAACTAAAAGGAGGACTAAGTTGAGTATTTTGGTTGTCACCTCGAAAGGCCCCATCGGTTAAAGGTTTGATGGCATGATGGTTTAAATGTTAAACAAAGAAGAAAAGAAAAGAATATTATAATTTCCTTTGAAAAAAAAAAAGAGTGTACATTCATGCGTTTAAAAGAAATATCTTTTTATTAGTTAAATTTGTAATGTGTATGCATGTATGGGGGTAAAAAAAGTTGTCTTTGCTGTGATTAATTAGGACACCTGGGAATTGACTAGGTATGGCTCCCTACAGTGGATGTGTGAAAGCTAGTGCCCCTAGGTAAAATGATGCAAGTTTAGAGCCCTTTTGTTGTTAAGAAAAAGAAAAAAGAAAAAAAGTCAAGGCACCTTAGTGGACATATTACTCTCTTGAAATGTGTGGATGCTTGATGATTGGTACATGAGCAAGAGTAGAGGGAAAACTGGAAAAGCTCTCTTAAACCTAACTTTAGTTCTTGTGTTTTGAATTAAATGTGACTTGTACACACATACGTGGGAGATGATGAGATTTGGCCTTGAAATCTTTTAATGTTGGGATGTGTGTGAAAGTTTCTGCTAATGGATCTAATGTGCTTATTTTGAATGATGAGATTTTTGAGTCATTTGCATGCTTGTTTAAATTTTCTTATAGTCTTGTTCTTTCTTTGCTCAGGACTAGCAAAGTTCTAAGTTTGGGGTGCTGATACGCACTTCAGAAGTGTGTTCTGTGGGCTTAGAATTTAGTTGGTTTTATGCTTAATATGAGATCTTTGATGCTTTTTATGTTTAATTGTAAAAAATCGAGCAATTAGATCGGAATAAACAATTTTTAAGGATTAATGGCCAGAATACCCCAAGAAGGTCAAAACTTTGACTAGGGAAATGATCAAGTGTGAAAATGCGAAGAAAAGGTGAAGATTGGAGGCAGGACAGCTTCACACAAGCATTGCAACGCTACCCTACAACGATGGAGACCAGAGAGCATGTGGAAACAGAGCAACATTGCAACGCTGCCTTACAACGTTGCGATGCTTCGATTGGTTGATGCGCATTATGCTGATTTTAGTGTCAGTGTTGCAATGTTGTGACAGTTGCTTATAAAAGTAGTGTTACGCCAAAATTGAATGGAGAGAAATTTAGGGCTGATTTTAGTTGCATAATTCGATATTACGGCAAGGCCTCCCTGGGGAGTGTAATTTCGGACAGAGGTGGCATCTCAGAGCTTCAAAGGATCGAAGAGCTGAAGAGTTTGTTGGGTTGCGATTCTGGATTCGAGGACAAGAGTAAAAAACATGACTTGCAATTCCTTCCATCTTTTATTTACTGTTCCTTTGTGTTTGGAAACCTCATGAATTGTCATACCCCCTCCCAAGCTCACCTCTCGGATCGAGGAGGTGTAAGGATGGCAGATACCACCATTTTGTGATACCTACTACCCATATAAACCTATTTTTTTGGCTTACTAAACTTTAAGCCAAGTAAATAAGCAACAACTGTTTGGCTAAACTGATTTTATTACAAACAGTATAACGTTTAACAGCACCCTGGAACTCCATCATTCGCTATCTGGGAAGAAAACATGAAAGAAAATAATGAGCTTCAAGAAGCTCAGTGAGTGACATTTTATAAACAAACTTTTAAAGAAAACTACGCAAACTATATAGCAAAACTTTTTAATAAACTTATTGAGTGCATAAGAAACCATACATCAAACCTGTACCCAAGCTTCCCTGAGGTAGACCAACTCCATACTCCCAGGTAATGAGGAGGTGGAACCATACTCACACCTTAATATACTGAGGTGGAATCAACTCAGCACACTCAGTTTTAGTGCTAATGTAAAACCAACTCAATGCATAACACTCATCATACGTGCACGCATCTCAACTTAGTACTAGATCTAATGGTTTTGAAACATACTTTCAAAAACAATAACTTAAACATTCAAACAAGAGTTTCAAATAACTCAAAGCATAAAATTATAATTTCTAAAACTTTGCTAAAATAGTCACTCACAGTCTTTGAGCAATCCTTTTAAGGTACCCCTCCTTTAATGTCAATCTTTCCAATGCCAAGCACTAGTAGACGTTGAGTACTTAGTCAATTTCCCAGTCTTCAACTTGGCTATGTGGCAACATTTTCACCATCTTGCCCTTTAAAATGCTTGCTTGTTCAAGATTTTCTGATTCAAATTACTCGTTTAATAACTTAATTTTTAGACCTTTTCTCAAGAAATTCCTTCTACAAAATTGTCAAAATTGTTTTAACAGGCTTACTTTAAAATCTGGGCTTCAAATTCCAATGCAAGAGCTAAAAATCTCAAGATACTTCCACTTTGCTCGGTTGTCCCGAATTCTGTGAACACCTCTCGGTTCCCTTCAATTTTGATAGCCCTTAACTTAGAATTTCCTCACAGTAGCTTTTACACATTACACTCAATTTTTGAGATTCTAGCTAAAAAATCAACTGATTATCACCTGTAGTTTGGAGAAATCCTCATTTGAACTTGGTGTTATAGTATGCCTTCAATGCCCGGGCAGCATCTGTACCTTCTGCCTTCTTGATCAACGCATGATCTTCATGATCAACCTAAAGTTTTCTCAAAACTTTCCCTCAATCACTCTTCCTAACGTCTTTTTGAAGGGAATTTGTGATGAGAAGTGCTATTCCCCTTCAAGGTATTTATAGGCACTCCAACTTCTTCACAGCTTGACACTTAGCTTACATAGAAGGTCCATTTGTCCTCAACTAGGGTGGCCAATGCATGGCCCTTTTGAAGGTGTCAACTACAGAGTTTATAGGCCTTCTCCTTGCTTCACATGTAGTCCACCTCCTACTTGCATGCTGACCATAGGTGTCCTTTCCTTGCTTGTCCAACGCATGGGTTGATCTTGGTGTCAAACTCCCATCCTAGCTTGGTTTTCAGTCATTCAACTCCTATTTAGACTTAGCCAAAATTCTCTTAAGTTGAGCCGCGTATTATATTTTGCTATCAACTTAAGCTGATCTTCCACTTGTTCCCAACACATGATCCTTGTCGTGGATGCATGGCTTTGCTTTGATGTTAAATTGTCTCCATACTTAGATTATAACATCCTTCAATCTCTCCCCATGCATTTACCCTTTCCAAAATCCACTATCCTTACTAGTTCTATGCGTCCCCTTGCCTTTGGTATGTGTTTGAAACTTCCTCATCTCTAACTATGGCTTTGACTTAGGTTAGCATACCATACTTAGCACTTTGGTTAGCTTCTTATTCACTATACGCATCCACTTCCTTCTAAAAGACACCCAAATTTTGAGCATACTATGTGTCCATACCAATGCATAACGCATACTAATACTCACCTTAGATAGCTTTTGTGTCAATGCTTGCATAAGCCTCTTGCCTAAGGTCTCTTGTTGTACGCATCAACCTAGTCTCATTGCATAGTTTTGAACCTCATCACATCCCCATCAGTTGCATGTCTCAATGTATGCCTGGTGCCCTTGTGTTTAGCACCTTGTACCCATCCTTGCACGCAATTGAGTGCTTCCTTGATGGACAATGGCCTTTACTCGATGCATGATGGCCTTTACTCGATACATAATGGCCTTTACAATGGCCTTTACTCGATGCACGATGGCCTTTACTCGATGCACGGTAACCTTTACTCGATGCTGATGGCCTTTACTCAATGCATGATGGCCTTTAATCGATGCATGATAGCCTTTACTCAATGCATTATAGCCTTTCCTTGATGCATGATGACCTTTACTCGATGATAATCGATGGCAAACTCGATGCCTAATCCCTTCCTTGCTCATGCATACTCGATGCTCGATTTCTCCCTTGATCATGCATTCTGGCTTTTACTTGATGCTTGGTCACCCTTTTCACAGACAACACTTAGCCAAAATTTCTTCTTACTAGGCTAACTTATAAATACCCGAGAGGCAAGTTTCCAATACTTCATTTCCTTATCCTTTACCCATTTCCCTACAATTCCACATTAACTTAAATATTAAACCCTTCAATTTACTAACCTCAACAATAAACATATTTAAGTAGGGGAAGTAGGGTTTGGGTTTCACATGAATAGTCTATGTGTGTTGTAACCATGAGTGACTGATTTGTGTTTCTAGGGTTTTGATCTAGTTTATGGATTGCTCAAACTAAATTGGTTATTTCTTAGATTCGATTTCTGCATAATTATTTTAGCATGCTTGTTCTTAATGCTTTTGAACAATTGGTCATTGTTTGAATGTTTTTTACTTAATATCTTGCTTGAAAGAGAGGGTGTTGGGTTAGATCTAGCATGTTAAACTGTTAATCAAGTATGCACGAGTGTGATAGGAGATTAATAGAGATTGTTGTTGGAGGAACTTAATGCTATAACTAATCAAGCGATAAAAGAGATTCAGGTTGATGGTTAGTTATTAGAAAGGGTTGAGCTCGAGAGAGGATACTTGGACATAAGATTCCTAGGTCTATAGTTTGCATGAAATCAATCTAAGGTCAAAAAATTAATTTGGTTAATCATTTAATGAAATCATCCCGTAGAATGTGTCTTCATCTAGTTTTACCCCGGTGTTATCTTTTATTTTCTTTTTTAGGAGTAGATTAATTAGATTCTCATCATAGTCCAGTCCCCTAAATAAAATTAGAAGGATCTCTAAATAGCTAAAAAAGTCAAACCAATTTTCCATAGGACGATACTTGGTCTCTTGAGGATGATACTTGGTCTCTTGGCTGTTTTACTATATTATAATTTGACGCGTGCGCTTGTACTCCAGTTTTGCTGTATTATAATTTTACGCGTGCGCTTATACTTCTTCTTCTTCTTCTTCTTCTTCTTCTTATTTTGAAGATGAAAGAGTTAAACAACATGAAGCGGAAGTATCAAGGATCCATAAGCTTTCTAATTCACTAATTTAGCAAAAACTAAAGCACGCTCTTTTTAAAAAATGGGTTTTCAGAACATACCTTTGATAAACTCTCCAAGAAAATGCCTGTTCAGCTGCTGTCTTCACTTGATATCAACATGAACCACCTCAAAACCTTCCCTACTATGCTCTTGGAGCTTTAGGCAGAGTTGTGGGACTCAATAACAACTTAAAGATGTGAAGAAACCAGAAAAACTCGTAGCAACACAACTGAAGAAGACAACTTCTTCTTCAGAAACATTTCTCCCGAAATTTTTTATTCTCTCTTCTCCAAAAATTCCAAACTTCTTTCTATATATTTGATGTACATGCAAAGAGATGGAGTGCATAGCTTGCAGCTTATGCTTGGAGAATCAAAGTAGAGAAGATAATGCATTTTGTGTGAGCATAAAGATGATGGTAATGGAGAAAACTCTTTTTCTATTTTGTGAACCATGCAAACAAATTTCCATTTTCTTTTTAAATAAAAAAATGATTTTAAATCATTTTAATTCAAAATTTTATTTTCTTAAATTAAGTTCATAAATTAATTTAATATCAAATATTAAATTAATTTTTGCACAATAATCATCTTTATATATTTAAATCACATTTAAATATTTATTCTCTTGTTCTGTTTAATTTAAACGTTTCAAATTAATTTCTCAAGTTACCCTAAAGCTTATCCATTTACGAGCTAGTAGGGGGACCTCGTGGACATACAGATCATGGGCTCCAACGATTCGAGATTAATCGACTAAACTCATTAGTCTGATCTAACCCCTATTCGTTAACTAATGGGACAATCCTTTATAGCCCATAGTTGAACTCATCTCACTGTAGATATATTATGTCCACTTAATAACCATAATCAGTAAGTCGATCCTTCACAGGTTGTTCGTAATCACAGCTAGGTCAAAAATACCGTTTTACCCCTGTGATTACATCTTGTTCCTTAAGTTCTTACTAATCCTCTAATGAATAATTTTGATTTATAATCTCTATGAATCAAATCCTTTCTCTATCATGAGAATGCGGGGCCCCGATTATTCAAGACCTGGAGTCAGTACTTAAGAGAACAACGTATCTGCTAACCTTAAATAGGGTAGGAGTGAATTTCATCTTGCAAGGCCATGTCCCCAGCTATTCATCCGGTCTTATCTGCAAAATGGTAAGCTTATTGAGATGTGCTGTTGGACTACTCTCACCGTTTGCAGATCAAAGGATAATTCCGAACAAACAGGAGTTCATAGCTAGCTTAGGATTAAGATCTAGTTAACCTAGGTTATATAATAAATGAAATAGTCAGTTTTAACAGTAAATGGTCGTTATAAAGAAAAGTGACTATTTTCGTGGTCCAGTCTATATGCAAACTCATTGCATAGGATGCCCCCACTCTCATGTCTCAACATGAACGATTTGTGGATCACATCGTTTGTAGCACCTTACAACTTCTTGTAACAATTACAGAGTGAGCGCATCCAATAGTGTTACCCAGATGAGATACCCAATTTCATCCATATACTTATTAGACCATTTAGGCTATATACTGTCCACTTGATCCTGTTTATGTCACTACATAAAGTTACAATATTCAAACTATAGCCAAGAATGCGTTTATTGGATTTGCATAATAAGATACAAAATCAACAAGTCATTGTTATTGATAAAATAGAATGTTTAACACGAACTGCGAGTTCTAGGACATTCCCAACAAAAGAAACAATCAACACTTATTTAAGTTGAATTATCCCAACCCCAATAATTCGATTGTAACCTCATAACTCAAAATGGCACCCAAATAATTTAAGATAATTAAATTAGAAAATTACCTCAAATTTTGTATTATTACAATTATCCTCAAGTACTCGCTCAAAATGTAGTCCAAAATATTTGGGATGCACATGAGAGATGAGTAATGGTAAATGAAAAGGCCCGATCATATATACTTGTCAGCTTATTTGAAGTGTTGGCAAAGAAACATGAATCCATGGTCACTGCATGGGAGATCATGGAACCATTGTGTGAGATGTTTGGAAAATCATCCTCACAACTTAAACATGACATTCTTAAACACACTTTCAATGCCCATATGAAAGAAGAGACATCTATCAGAGAAGATGTCTAAAATGACGGTCCACTTTAACGTGGTTGAAATGAATGGGGTTGTCATCGATGATGCCATTCAAGTTAGCTTTATTGTGGAAACTGTGCCAGAGATTTTCCTGCAATTTTGTAGTAACATTTTAATGAACAAGCTAGATTAAAACCTAACCACCTATCTCAATGAATTATAGACTTACCAATCCTTGATGAAGGAGCAAAAGGGCTACGCAAATGTTGCCACTTCTTCAAAGAAGTTCTACAAAGGTTCGACCTCCGAAACTAAGTTTGTGGCTTCTTCATCTGGCACCAGAAAGTGGAAGAAGAAAAAGAGAGGCCAAGAGAATAAAACTAACCCTACTATAGCCTGGAGAGGCAGGAATGCCAAGGTTGCTAAAGGAACTTGCTTCCACTACAACCAGGAGGCACATTGGAAATAGAAGTGTCCCAAGTACTTGGTAGAGAAGAAGAAAACAAAAGAAGGTACTATAATTTACCAGTTCTGGAAACCTGCTTAGTGAAGCATGAAGATTCTACATAGATAATTGATTCAGATACCACTAATTATGTTTGTTTTTTTTCTTTTTTTTTTTAGGGAATTAGTTCCTGTTAGTAGCTCGGGTTTGACAAGATGACCGCGGGTTGGAACAGGGCATGTTGCCTTAGCAGTGGCAGTGGGAGGCGTCAAACTTCTCTTTTAGAAATCATGTTTATTATTAGATAATGTATATGTGGTTTTGGATTTTAAACGGAACTTTATTTCTGTCAAAGCTTTGTTAGAATAGAATTATTTTCTTAATTTTATTATAAATAAAGCATTTATTAATAAGAATGGTGGGAATATTTGTTCTGAAAACTTAGCGAGTAGTTCATATGTACTAAGTCGTTAGCATCTAAAGCTATATACGAAAATGTTCAAAACTACAATACCTCAACATAAAAGACAAAAGGTTTCTCCTAAAGAAAATGCCCAACTTTGACACCTAAGATTAGGTCACATAAATCTCAATAGGATTAAGAGGTTGATTAAGGGTGGACTTTTAAGCGAGTTAGAAGACGATTCTTTATGAGTATGTAAGCCATCCCTTGAAGGTAAAATGACTAAAATATCTTTTACTAGAAAAGGTCATAGAGTCAAAGAGCCCTTGGAACTTGAACATTTGGATCTCTTGGTCCTATGAATGTTAAGGCAAGAGAAGAATTTTAATATTTCATCACTTTCATAGATGATTATTCTAGATATGTGTATGTTTACCTAAAGCAACACAAGTCTGAAGCTCTTAAAAAGATCAAAGAGTACAATACTGAGGTTGAGAATTCATTAAGTAAAACCATTAAGACACTTCGAACTGATCGAGGTGGATAGTATATAGATTTAAGATTCTAGAACTATTTGATAGAACATGGAATTTCATCTCAACTCTTAGCACCTGGTATACCTTAACAGAATGGTGTATCAAAAAGGAGAAATAGAACCTTGTTAGACATGGTTCGATCTATGATGAGTTATACTCATTTACCATATTCGTTTTGAGGTTATGCAGTATAGACTACTGTTTACATTTTGAACCGTGTTCTGTTTGAGATTGTTTTTTAAACACATTTGGAATTATGGAATAGCCGTAAAGGTAGTTTATGCCATTTCAAGATCTAGGGTTGTTCAACATATGTGCATAAGGCAAATCCTAAGAAATTGAAACCACATTCAAAATTATGTCTATTTGTAGCCTAGGGGTAGTTACTTCTACAATCCTAAAGATAATAAAGTATTTGTGTCGACAAATGCTACATTTTTAGAAGAAGACCACATCAGGGAGCATAAGCCACACAGTAAAACTGTGATAAGTGAGCTTTCCAATGATACTACTGAAACTTCAACAAGAGTTGTTGAAGAGGCTAGTACATCAACAAGAATTATTGATATAGGTTCATCTAGTCAAGCACATCCACCTTAACCATTGAGGGAGCCTCGGCGTAGTGGTAGAGTTATGAACCTACCTGTTTGTTATATGGGTTTTGCAGAAACCATGGCTGTCATATTAGATGGAGATGTTGAGGATCTATTGTCCTATAAACAGGAAATGGATGATATGGACAAAGATGAATGTGTCAAAGTTTTAGGTCTCGACATGCAGTCTATGTGCTTTTATTCAGTATGGAATCTTGAAGATCAACCTGATGGAGTAAATCCTATAGGTTGTAAGTGAATCTACAAGAGGAAGGATGTTGATGGTAAGGTACAAACCTTTAATGCTAGACTGGTGGCAAAGAGTTATACCCAGGTTAAGGGAATGGACTACGAAGAAACTTTCTCACCTGTTGTCATGCTAAATTCTATTCGGATTCTTCTATCCATTATAGCATATTATGACTATGAGATTTGACAATTTGACATCAAAATTGTCTTTCTGAATGGTAATCTTGAGGGGATCATTTATATGCAACAACCAGAGGGATTCATTAAACAAGGTCAAGAGCAAATGGTTTACAAGCTTAACCAATCCATTTATGGATTGAAACAAATACCTCAATCTTGGAATATGAGATTTGATATTGCACTCAAATCTTATTGCTTTGACCAGAATGTTAATGAGCCTTGTATCTACAAGAAAATCATCAACAATTCAATAGCTTTCCTAGAGCTGTATGTCAACGGTATCATACTCATTGGGAATGATGTAGGTCTACTGGCAAATATTAAAGAATAGTTAGCAGCCCAATTTTAAATGAAAGATTTGGGAGAGGTGCAGTTTGTTCTAGGGATTCGGATCATCAGGGATCATAAGACCAAAATTCTAGTCTTGTCTCAAACATCTTATATCGACAAGATTCTTGTCAAATATTTGATGCATAATTCCAAGAGGGGTTTATTGCCTTTCAGGCAGGGGATTGTATCTTCTAAGAAATAGTGTCCTAAGACACCTAAAAAAGATAAGAAAATGAGATGGATTCTCTATGCACTGACTGTTGGTAACCTAAAATATGCAATGTTATGTACTAGACATGACATTTGTTATGCATTCGGGATTGTCAATAGTTGTCCGTCTAATCCAGGATTAGATCCCTGGAAAACCATCAAAACCATCCTCAAGTATCTTCGGACAACGAGGGACTACATACTTGTGTATGAAACTAAGGATTTGATCCTTACAGGATACATTGACTTTGATTTTAAGACTGATAGGGATTCTAAGAAATTCACATCAGGATCAATGTTCACTTTTAATGGATGAGCAGTAGTCTGGAGAAGCACAAAGCAAGGTCACATTGCTGACTCTACCATGGAGGCATAGTATGTAGTGGTATGTGAAGCTATTAAGAAGGCTGTATGGTTTAGGAATTTTTTTACTTATCTGGAAGTTGTTCCAGATATGTCAAAGCCCATCACCCTTTATTGTGATAATAATGGTGCTATTGCTAATTCCAAGGAGCTTAGAAGCCACAAGCGAGGGAAACATATAGAGCGAAAATATCATCTTATCTAGGAGATTGTGCATTGAGGGACGTAATCGCTATGAAGATCGCTTCGAAGCATAATGTTGTTGATCCATTTACAAACACTTTCATGACTAAAGTGTTTGAGGGTCACCTAGAGAATTTGGTTCTACGAGACATGCATCATCTAGTCCAGGGCAAGTTGGAGATTTTACTGGGCGTATATTGTATGCCCTAGTTTATTGTTTTGTATACTGTACTATGTTTTATACTTTGTATTTGTACACCCCACTAGATTTAGGACAAGTGGGAGATTATTGATGTTGATGCCCTAAATCTCATGGTTTTGTACAAACAGATTATTTATTTTATAAATAAGTTGTTATTTTATTTGACATTTAGTTGCATTAATCCAAAACCAATAAACAAAAATCCAAGGTTATTTCATGTGGCTTAAACATGTATGTGGAGACATAAAAGTGGATCATGTTTAAGTAATAACTTGAACGGTATGTAGTTAATGGATAAGTTTGGGTTTCTTATCCTGGTAACACTACAGATACGATCCACTTTTTAATTGTTATAGATGTTGTAAAGTGTACAAATGATCTGATCCTGATCATTCGTGTGAAGATATGTGGGTGGAGGTATCCTCTACAAAGAGTTTGTATAAAATCGAACCAAGAAATGATTAGTCTCTCTTTATAACACCGTTACTTGAAGTGATTTGCATTTCACCAGGATGACCATATGTGACTTGACCTTAATCCTGACTGAGTTGTGAACTCTTGTCTATGAGGGTGGTCCTTTAATCGTATGGGTGAGAGTGGACAGATTCACCAACTCAATATGCCTATCATTTAAAGGATTCATCTAAGTGGGAAGCTGACAACACAGTTACAAAAGAAGGAATTCACTCATTTCCATTATTAAGGAAAGTAGATAAATTGCTCTTATAAGGGTTGATTTCGGGTCCTGAATAATGAGACACCTCACCCTCTCACTAGCCAGAGAGTGGTCTGGTTATAATGAGACTATGACTAATTGTTCATTAGAAGGATCAGTGGTACATAAAGAGTTAGATGTAACTACAGGGGTAAAATGGTAAGTCTTATTCAGCTGTATTTACGAATAATTTGTGAAGGGCCAACACTTTATGATTGGTTCTATTCAATGGACACAAAAATATATCTACAGTGCGAAGAGTGTAGTCGTTGGTCTTTAGTGGAGTGACTGATAGTTAATGAATAAGAATTAATTTAGTTTAAGAGTTTAATTAATTAGTCTCATATCATTGAAGCTTCTAATATGTAGGTCCACAAGGTCCCTTTGTTAGCTCAATAATGATTAATGAGAATCAAATTAATTTTGGATTAATTTGAATTTTTCAAATTAATTACAAGGAATTAATTGAATAATATACAATTAATATAATGTATATTGATACATTATAATATAAAGTTTAATGAGAGAAATAATTATTTGAATATGATTGAAATATTAATTATATGAGTGAACATCATATAAATATGTGTTAAAATTAAAATGAATATGATGAGAGAATATAAACTATAGATTATATTATATGTGATATAATATAAACTATAGGTTATGTATTATATATGATATAATACGTAGTTTATTTTAATTATATTATGTTTAATATAATTAAAAGTAAATAACTCCCAAGGGAGTTATTTTACGTAATGTGAGGGAAGTTATCTGTTAACTTCCCCTCACTCTCTCATATTGAAGAAGATAGAGGACATGGGGCATCTTTTTATTATGTGAAACTGATTTGAGAAATCTCATTACACTTCTACTTCTTCTTCCTCCTCTATCAATTCCTTTAAGAACAAATCTTCTTCCCTTCACGAAAATTAACAAGCCCCCAAAACTGTGCTTGATTTTCACCTTTAGATTAACGAGGTAGCCATTGTGGTGGTGTCCAAGTTCATTGGTGTTTATTGCGGTGTTCGTGGAAGATTTTTTCTCTGTTCATGTTTTCACTGGGAGAGGAACTCGTGAAGATCTATTTGGCTTCAAGGGTATGTTTTCTTCTACACTTTTTTTCCTCTCTGAATTATGTAGAAAGCATACCTAAGGTTATCAATGTTTATAATTTTTCTGTATTCTCTGTTTTAATGTTTTCCAAAATGAAATTCTAAGACACGAGGCAATCAATTGCTTCCGCTGTGGGAATTTCATTCCCTTCGCCAAGGCCATGAAGGAAGAATACATCTCAAAGAAATGGAAAAGAGGATTCCCTCTCTACTTTTCCTTCTTACCATTCAGAGAATAATCCCCTGAAAGAAAATTTCATGGAAGCAACTAGATCTTCATGACATCGGAACACATTAGATGATCTAAAAGGAAGAAAAAAACATAACATCTTTTGTTCTAATAATCTTATTGATTTAAATAAAGAACCTCTCAATTCTGAGGATGATGCTGGCCCCTTAGGTATTAATTCGAGAAGTATTAACGTGATATTTACCCCATAAAAGCCCCTGCATTTTTGGGCATAAATAATCGTAATCGAATTTGTATTCAAAGTGTTTGAAGTCTTGAGTCGTTCGTCAGTTTTGGGCAAAGGTTGTGGCTCTCGAGGAAGGAGATGATCTAGGGTTGATCGCATCATGCAGAAAAGGTTCTATGTGATCACTGTCCATCGCATCATGAAGATGAAGGAGCTCGTGGTTGAACGCATCGTTTGAACATTGGGTATGCGATCAAGAGTTGGTCGTGTCGGTTGACGATCGGGCATGCGATCGCTGAGTATCGTTTACCAAGTTGCACACATCCGTTAAATAATCAGACGCTCGCGTATTTTTTAAAGCGTGTTAGATGATCGTTTAGGTCAGCAAGCTTCATCACTTAGTAACTGACTAAACGATCGCTTAGTAACTCAAGTAAATCGTTTACCTATCGTCGTGCTACACGATCGCATGGATGATCAGGCTTCATAGCCTCGTCGTCATCTATGCGATCGTTTACTAAAGTTCCTATCATCTAGTGTGCGTTGAACGATCGTCTACCTGCTAAAGATTGCTACATGATGGAGACCTCCTAGTGGTTCAAGACCTGGTTCGCCTGTGAATCGGTTTGCTCCATGAAAAATGTAATAGATAGGGTTTTCATTCTGGTTTTTTTTTTTTTTTTTTTTTTTTTTTTGTTTAAAGGCTCATCCCAGTCCATTAATCTATTTGTTTAATACATGCGATGTATGTTTTATTTGTCATATGATATGCACATATAGTAAATCCCACCTTAGGTTATGAATTGATCATGCATCATCTTCTTATTATAATTGTTATAATTTAGAGAAGCATGATTTTAATTATGTAAGAGCATACTCATGCATCATATAATATAAGAGTTATATTTATGCATGCGCATTGACATGCATCATCTTTATATTATAATTATTATAGTATAAGGGTGAATGATAACATGTTTGCTTGGTTATTATGCGTTATATAAAAGTTATATAGTAATGACCGGACATTGCATGAAGCATGACACATGTTACTTTATAATTGTTATAACGCCTTGTTATGCGCAATGTTTTTTAGTTGTTTCTTTTTAAGAGTTAAAGAGAAATTAGAACTAAAAGAAATAAGAAAGACATGCATGCTAACTTAGGTTTAATTCATGTTTTAAAATGTTTAAAACTTGGATCACATAGACCTAAGATCACGGTTCTAATATGATTAGCAACCCTAAGGCTTTAATCTTTTAATTAGTTTAATAGGATTAAATTGGCTAATAAAAGGTTAAAGTGTAGCAAATCTATCTATAAGCGACCTTTTTCTGAGGTAGGTTCTATCTAGGTTGGGGTATTTAAGTTGACGGAAACGTAACATCCCTACCTGGGAACTTACCTGGAAAGGTGAATTGGATAGATTTGATGCATGGAAACATATGATCACGAAGATCCTAATCATCGAAGATCTCATGTTCGCTCTCACGGAGGCTTATCCTCCTATTCCAGCTCCAAATGTCACTCGAAATGTTCAGGAGGCATACGAGCGATGGACAAGGGCGAATAAGAAGGCCCGAGCCTATATCTTGGTAAGTCTTTCTAACGTCTTGGCCAAGAAACATGCGCCTATGGTCTCAGCTCGTGAGATCATGGAGTCCCTCCAGGGGATATTTGGACAATCGTCTGAACAGCTTATGCATGAGGCTCTTAAATACATATTCAACTCCAAAATGCAAGAAGGTACCTCTGTTCGCGAACATGTTCTAAACATGATGGTCTACTTCAATGTAGTGGAATTGAATGGGTCTACTATCGATGAGGGCAACCAGGTTAGCATAATCCTGCATTCTTTGCCGGAAAGCTTCCTGCACTTTGTTAGCAATGTGATTCTTAACAAAGTGAATTATAACCTTACAACTCTCCTCAACGAGTTGCAGACATACCAATCTTTACTGAAAAGTAAGGAGAGGTAGAAGGGTGAGTCAAATGTTGCTTCATCCTTAAGGATGTTCCATAGAGGTTCGACTTCAGGAACGAAGTCTGCACCTTCTACTTCTAACTCTGCAAAGGGGAAGAAGAAGAAGGGTGGTAAGGGAAAAGGGAAGGCACCTGCTAACCCACNGGAAAAGGGAAGGCACCTGCTAACCCACCGCCTGTCGACCCGAGGAGGCATCAACCAGTTGCTAAGGGAAAGTGTTTCCATTGCAACCAAGATGGACATTGGAAGAGGAACTATCCTCAGGTATCTGAAGGAGAAGAAAGCAGCTAAGGCGGATAAAGGTAAATGTGATTTATTTGTGCTCGAAACTTGTTTAGTGGAGAATGATGATTCAGCTTGGATAATTGATTCAGGCGCCACTAACCAGGTTTGTTCTTCTATTAGGGGATTAGATCTTAGCGACAGGTGGAGGCTGGTGAGATGACGATGCGAGTAGGCATCAGGCACGTCGTCTTAGCTGTGGTAGTGGGAGGACTCTAGTTGACTTTACAAAATAGGTTTCTAATTTTAAATGATGTATATATTGTTCCTGAACTAAAAAGGAACCTTATTTCTGTAAAGTGTTTATTGCAATTTAAATACACTATTTCTTTTAATTTGAGTAAAGCGTTTATTCATAAAGATGGTGTTTTTATTTGCACAGCAAATCTGGAATCAAATTTATATGTGCTAAGGTCGTTAGCCATTAATTTCCTCCATAATACTTAAATGTTCAAAACTGTCATAACTCAATCAAAACATCAACGAATTTCTCCAAAAAAAATGCCCAACTTTGGCATCTACATTTAGGGCACATCAATCTCAATAGGATTGAGAAATTGGTGAAGATAGACTTCTAAGTGAGTTAGAAGAAAATTCTTTACCTGTGTGCAAATCTTGCCTTGAGAGTAAGATGACTAAACGACCTTTTACTGGAAAAGGTTTTAAAGCCAAGGAGCCTCTTGAGTTAGTACATTTTGGCCTTTGTGGTCCTATGAATGTGCGAGCCGAGGTGGCTATGAGTATTTTATCAGTTTTACTGATGATTACTCCAGGTACGGGTATGTTTATCTTTTGCAACGAAAGTCTGAATCCTTTGAAAAGTTCAAAGAGTTCAAGGCTTAAGTTGAAAACGCATTGGATAGACAGATTAAAACACTTCAATCAAATCAAGGTGGAGAGTTTTTGGACTCCAAATTCCAGGACTATTTGATAGAACATGGAATCATTTCCCAACTCTCAGCGCTGGGTACACCTCAGCACAATGGTGTAGCGGAAAGGAGAAATAAGACCTTGTTAGATATGGTTCGATTGATGATAAGTTACACTTCCTTACCGGACTCGTTTTGGGGTTTCGCAGTGAGGACTGTGGTGTACATACTCAACTGTGTTCCTCCATGAGTGTTGCAAGAACACCTCTGGAATTGTGGAACGAGCGTAAAGCTAGTTTATGTCATTTCTGCATTTAGGGTTGCCCTACACATGTGCTTAAGGCTAATCCCAAGAAGTTGGAACCACGGTCGAGGTTATGCCTCTTTATAGGCTACCTCAAAGGTACACGAGGGGGTTATTTTTATGATCCAACGGAAAATAGGGTGTTTGTTTCATCAAGCGCTACTTTCCTGGAGAAGGATCATATAAGAGAGCACAGTCCACAGAGCAAAGTCATGTTGCGTGAGCTTTCCAATGAAACTACTGAAACTTCAACAAGAGTTATTCATGGGAGTTCATCCAGTAAGTTGGTTCCACCTCAAGAGTTGAGGGAACCTCGACGTAGTGGGAGGGTTGCGAACCCACCCATTCGCTATTTGGGTTTCACGGAAATCCTTGCTATCTGCAACGTTGAGGATCCATTGTCTTATAAGAAGGCAATGGAGGATGTTGATCGGGATGAATGGGTCAAGGCCATGGATCTCGAGATGGAGTCAATGTACTTCAACTCAATATGGGATCTTGATAGAATAAGCCTGATCTGAGGTTATCGGCCCTAAATAGGCTGTAACAAATGGTATCTACAAGCACATAGACGGGGGTGCTGATAGCGGAGGGGTACAGCAACTTGCAAAGGCTCGACTGTATGGAAAAGATGGTCCTAGACCCAGGTAGAGATAGTCGACTATGAGGAGACTTTCTCGCCTGTTGTCATGTTAAAGTCGATCCACATCCTCCTATCCATTGCAACTTATTATAATTATGAGATCTGGCAAATGGACGCCAGGACGACCTTCTGAATGGAAATCTTGAGGAGACCATATATATGGTGCAGCTTGAGGGATTCATAGCCCAAGGTCAAGGGCAAAAGGTTTACAAACTCAATTGGTCCATTTATGGACTTAAACAGGCACCTCGATCTTGGAACATACGATTTGATGCTGCGATCAAGTCATATGGCTTTGACCAAAATGTTGATGAACCCTGTGTCTACAAGAAGATCATCAATGCTTCAATAGTTTTCTTAGTGTTTTATGTAGACGATATCCTACTCATTGGGAATGATGGTCTACTTACTACAGTTAGGAACTGGCTAGCGACCCAATTCCAAATAAAAGATTTGAGAGAGGCTCAGTTTGTTCTAGGTATCTAGATCTTTCGGGATCGTAAGAAAAAAGTACTAGCACTGTCTTAGGCATCGTACATTGACAAGATGTTGCTCAAGTACTCGATGCAGGACTCCAAGAGGGGCCTACTGCCGTTCAGGCATGGAGTCACTTTGTCTAAGGAAATGTGTCCTAAGACACCTCAAGAGGTTGAGGAGATGAGACGCGTCCCATATGCATCTGCCGTTGGCAGTTTAATGTAGGCGATGCTCTGTACTTGTTCAGACATCTGCTACGCTGTGGGCATAGTCAGTAGGTATCAGTCTAACCCAGGCTAGGGCCACTGGACCGCAGTGAAGAACATCCTCGAGTATCTTTGGAGAATGAGGGACTACATGCTCATGTATGATTAAAGGGATTTGATCGTTACAGAATACACAGATTCTGACTTTCACACTAATAAAGACTCTCGCAAGTCCACATCAGGGTCAGTCTTTACTCTTAACTGAGGAGCTGTAGTGTGGTGAAACACTAAGTAAGGGTGCATCGCCGACTCCACTATGGAGGCAGAGTACGTAGCGGCTTGCGAAGCTGCTAAAGAGGTCGTGTGGCTCAGGTAGTTCTTGACAAACCTGGAAGTTGTTCCAGATATGTCTAGGCCCATTACCCTCTATTATGATAATAATGGGGCACTCGTGAACCTCAAGGAACCAAGGAGTCACCGGCACGGTAAAAACATAGAGCAGAAGTATCATTTGATCTGCGAGATAGTGCATCGAGGGGACGTGATCGTCATGCAGATCGCTTCGGAGCACAATGTTGCTGACTGGTGTGTTGTTTTATGATGTGGAAATATGAATGAAATGCGATGGTGAACTTGCATTGAACACTCAAGTTTCCTCAGCGGAATCCAAGTGTAAACTCTATTGAGTTTCTTGGTAAGTCCAGGATCAAACTTAGGGACTTGTAAAAACAGGTTGGCGATGATAATTTTTTAGAAAACTTTGCGTTAACCAAAATAAATCAATAGTTGTTGAGGTTGTTGTTTGCGGTGATGAAAAATAAATAAATGCGGTGGATATGAGAAAATTCGGATTGCATGATAGATACACTGAGTATGCAGATGAACGGGTTGAAAAGGTCTTTAGCTAGCATTACTTGGGAATGCGTCAAACTATGCGATCATGCTACAACCATGCACAACAAGTCATTTTCCAATGCAAATGCGATGCTCCTAAGTCTAGGACGCATGTGTTGAATGCAAAAGTGTCCATAGAGCTTATTCCTAAGTCTCTACTCTTGTCCTATGCGATGATCCAAGATGCATAAAGGCAAGGTGACTGCACACAATCATATCCTATCTCTAGGATGCATGCGATGCATTAATAGCAAACAGTGCTTATTCCTAAGCTCATATCTCTTGATTATACGTTCTAATCTGACTCTCCCGAGCCTAGATTCTAACCTGATTTTCCCGAGCCTAGATCCTATTCTTAGACTACCCTCCCGAGTATCTCTAATGAATGAATGAAGCATATATAATACAAGATAATCGCATGGAATTAAGATTCCCAGTTGTGCTAGTTAAATGCTTCTCAACCCATTCAACAAATTTAGCTACTCATGCGTAAATAACAGAGAGTGAACAGATATAGAAAAGGAAATTCCATTTTTATAAATGAGTTTGAGTACAAAATAACAATGGAAGATAAAGGTAGAATGCTGGGTAGTAATTCCTTACTGACCGAGGCTTTTACACTATCAATCTCTATTCGATTCCAAAGATATTCCTGCTTCTGCAGGCGTCAGCCCTCTCTCTGTCTTTGAAGCTTCCGGCACTCTCCCAAGCTTACTGGAACGATCTGTTGGCACAACCTTTTTCTCTCGCGTCTGCCTTAAACTATGAACTGAACGGTGAACTCGTAAAATAGCTGAACCGATTTTTTGAAGGATGCCTTTGGTATTTATAAAACTTCCAGGGTGAAAGGCGGCTTCTCTCTCATGATTGCTCAGATGGGATGGCTTTAATTTCTTGACTGATGCGCCGAATATTTGTCACCGAAAAGCTGAATGTACTTGTTATCGTTAACGACTGTCAACTTAATTCGAATTCGATCGTCATCAGCTTTCTGTCCCATCGCGATTAATTATGCCTTTCACCCAAATGTGCCCGCCAAGTTGCACCGACCAAGTTGCGGAAATCCTTCTTGAGCAAATGTTTGCAAACACAATCACCGCAAAGCCTTGCGGCTGTCTCTTATACACATCTAGATGTGTATAAGAGACAGAACGACTGTCAACTTAATTCGAATTCGATCGTCATCAGCTTTCTGTCCCATCGCGATTAATTATGCCTTTCACCCAAATGTGCCCGCCAAGTTGCACCGACCAAGTTGCGGAAATCCTTCTTGAGCAAATGTTTGCAAACACAATCACCGCAAAGCCTTGCGGTAATGCTACGTTTGACCAATGATTTCTTATGATCACAATTTTCGCCTTGCATCAAAGCATATTCTACATAAAAATACAAAAGTCAACTATTCCTATGCGAGGAACGCATGCGGCCGCAATATAATAAACTTAATGCTTTTTGGACGCAATTTAACACATTTTATCAACGCAAGCTAGCATTATTTAAGAACTTAGCACTATGATAACGTGCATTTCTGCCCGTTATCACTGACTCGTTTATGAAGGCTCTCATGACTACAGTGTTTGAGGGTCACCTACAGAGCATGGGTCGACAGGATCATCCGCGGCTGAACTAGGGCAAATGGGAGATTTTATTGTACTGGGATTTTATGCTTTTATGCCCTAGTTTATTGTTTTGTACTAATTTTTTTGGTACACCCCACTTCGCTTTAGGACAAGTGGGAGATTGTTGGGGTTGATGCCTTAAAGTCTCGGGTCCTGTAGTTTGTAAACGGTATATACGAACACCAGTGATTGTTGATATATGATATTTACTTCACATATTGTTGTTTTTCTCAGTTATTTGTTTTATTTGCTTTACCACAAACCAATAAACATAAAATCTCTGATTATCTGTATGTGACTCAAGCATGTATGTGGTGACATATAAGTGGATCATGTCTTGAGTGGTAACCAAAATGGTCTATAGTATGTGGATATAGGAGGGAAACCTTATCTTGGTAATGCTACGGACGCGACCCGCTTTGTGGAACTGTCACAAGTGTTGTGACTTGCCACAAATGGTCTGATCCTGATCATTCGTGTTGGGGACATGCGAGCGGGGGTGTCTTATACAAAGAGTTTGTATATGACCTGACCACGAAGTGTTAATGTCTCGTTATATAACACCGTTCATGACCTGTCTCTTATACACATCTAGATGTGTATAAGAGACAGCTCTTTGCCTGAGAAGTGTTCACACATAGTTGGACTATGTTGTATTATTCATTAGAGGAATCAGTGGTAGTTAAGGAGTGAGATGTAACTATAGGGGCAAAATGGTAAATTGACCCAACTGTACTTACGAGCATCTGTGAAGGGTCATCGTACTCATGATTGGTTATATCCGATGGACACAGAAATATATCTATGGTAAGAAGAGTTTAGCTGTTGGTCTTTAGTGGAATCACTAATAGTTAACGGATGGTGAATCCCGTGGCTAAAGAGTTTAGTCAGCTATTCACGTATCGTTGGAGCTTCGAGCCACAGGTTCATTAGGTCAACTGGGTAGCTTGGATAAAGTCAAGAACCAGTGTTTGGGTTAATTTGAAGTGTTCAAATTGACCAAAGAAAGTTCAATTATATATGATATAATTGGATTGGTTGTTATATATGATATAAAATGCTAAATGTATGAAATACATTATTTTGGAGGAAATTAGATATAAATATGATTTATATCAAGTAGAGGAGAAAATGTTATAGTAGATATATGATATCAAACTATAGGATATAAATATAATATGATTATATTTATAAATTAAATTAATTGATTAATTATTTGATAATTAATCGATTAATCCATGTTCGGACGTGGGAAGCAGGGCTGCGAAGATTATGTAACCAGCGAGTTAAAGCTATTAAAATCGTTTCCATTTTATTATTCAATCGTGCATTCGTATTGCCCGCGTCCAAAAAGAATCCGTGAAAGAGCGATCGCGAGAGCCTATACGATAGAAGTTTGTTCGTCTAAATGATCGTCTAGTTCAAGCGTTCTCTAAATGATCGTATACATCTTTTCTAAACGATCGCTAAGTTTTTCCTAAACGATCGTGTAGCTCTACTATACGATAAGCATTTCCACTATACGATAGCAGAGTTCATCTCCCACTTGCTTATCGTCTACACGATGTCTTCTCCTCTGTCCTTTACCAAACTCACCAGAGCCCACTCTTTGGGGTTTTTACGCCGAGGATACCTGGGTTTCTCTTGTGGTGGTGTCGTCCCGGTGGCATTGTTCATGTACGTTCGAATTGTGCTATTGCAGTCGATAGACTTGTCAGGTGCTGGTAGATCAGTGGGAGATTTTTCGCTGCTTTGGGTTCAATCATTCGAAGAGTGTCTTCATCTGGTATGAACCCTTTCCTTGTGTTTTATTGTATCCTGAGCATGCTGATTATGAGTTTAATATGCATAATTGTTTGTATGGAATGTATGTCGTTTATGTTTCGGTCACTATGAAATCGGAGCGATCTAAGCCCGCTCATGGAACTCTCGGTATGAGATCCTTCAAATTTGTGTCCACATGATTTAACCATAACCAGTAAGTCGACCCTTCACAGGTTTTTTGTAATAACGGTTAGATCAATATGCAGTTTTACCCTCAATATTACGCCTTGCTCTTTAAGTTCCACTGATTCTCTAATGAATAATTGGTTTGTGATCCGATCACTAAACCGAATCCCTCTCAGGCCAGTGAGAGGATGGGGCCCCTTGTTCAAGACCAGGATTCAGTACTTAAAGGCACAACCTTTCTTCTATCCCCAAATCGGGTAGGCATGAATTCGTCTTGCACCCTATGTCTCCAGTTATCTACCTAGGCTTACCCTTGAAATGGGAGGCTTATTGAGTCAACGCTGTTAAGTCAACCCTCACTTATGTAAATCTAAGAATAATCCCGAATAAATAGAAGTTCATAGTTAGTTCAGGATTAAGATCGAGTTACCTAGGTCATCTAAGCGAAATAGTCAGTCTTAACAGTAAACAGTGTTATAAAGTAAGGGTGTCTTATTTCTTGGTCCGATCTTATGCAAACTCATTGCATAGGACGCCCCCACTCTTCATGTCAATACATGAACGAATCAAGATCACTTCATTTGTAGCACCTCTATAACAGTTTGTAACAACTATAGAGTAGGCCGAATCCAATAATGTTACTAGAATAAGGCACCCAACCTTATTCATATACTATAAAACATTTTAGCTATTTGCTCGAACTTGATCCATCTTTATCTCTCTACATAAAGTTCAAGTATTCATATGATAGCCATGGATCTTAGTTTATTGGATTTAGACTTTACGAATGCAATTTATAGATTCAATAATAACTTTATTAAAGAAATGTTGAATAACATCTTTATTGATAATAGAATGTATTTAACTTTACAAACTACGAGTTTTAGGATACACAACCCAACAGATATGAATAAAGTCAAGAGAGTAGGTAACTTCTTTGGTTGCTTGACAGATAGAAATGGAGTTTTCAAAGGTGGCTTTGGCATTTTATGGAAGGATACAATGGATTTGATGTTGGGAATGCCCTAAAACTCGCAATTTGTAATATATGAAACATATTCTAATTTTCAATAAAAGTATTATTGCAATTTCACTCTTGTTATAAAATCCAATAAAAGAACCCATAGGTATAGTAAGAATATTTTAACTTTATGTAGGGCATAAAATAGGAACAAGTTATAGTATATAGCCTAAAAAGTCTATAAGTATACGGATGAGATTGTGTACCTCATCTTGGGGACACTATAGATACCGCCCACTTTGTATACTGATATAAACGATGTGATCCCGAAATCGTTCATATGGAGAGATGCGAGTAAGGGCATCCTATGCAAAAGATGTTTGCATAAGACTGAACCACAAAATAGTCTTTTTTTTTTTTTTTTTTTTTTTTTATAACGATCATTTACTATTAAAACTGACTATTTCAATTTGATGACCTAGGGTAACTCGATCTTAATCTTGAGCTAACTATGAACTCCTATTTATTTGAGATTATTCTTTGATCTGCATAGGTGAGAGTAGTTCAACAACACTACTCAATAAGCCTCCCATTCTGGGGATAAAACCAAATAGATAACTAGAGATATAGTCCCGTAAGATGGAATTCGCTCTTACCCAATTTAAGGTTAGCAGATAGGTTGTTCTCTTAAGTACTGATTCCTGGTCTTGAACAGATGAGCCCTACCCTCTCATGATAGAGAGGGATATGGTTTATTAGTTGGACTATAAACCAATTGTTCAATAGAGGATCAGTGGTGTCTTAAGGAGCAAGATATATTTATAGGGGTAAAACGGTAATTTTGACCTAGTTGTAAATAAGAATGACCTGTGAATGATTGACTTATTGAATATGGTTAAATTAAGTGGACAGAAATATATTTACAGTGAGGAAAGTGCAATTATCGAGCTATAGTGGTATGTCTCGGTAGTTTAAAATATTGATTAATTTGGATTAAAGAGTTTAACTAATTAATCTCAAATCGTAGGAACTCATGATCTGTAGGTCCATAAGATCCCTATACTAGCTCGTAAAAGATTAAACCTTGGATTAAAAATGTTGAAATTCAATTTTAGGATTTGGATTTGAAGTGTTCAAATTCAATTTTAGGGTTAAGATAATTATATTTGATATAATTAATGTTTAAATTTATTGAAATTAAACGTAATTGGAGAGTTCAAAATATTTAAATAATGACTTAAATATTAACTACATGAATAAGATTCATGTTTAATTAGGTTTTTTATTAATTTAATATTTGATATTAAATTATTATTATTTAATTAATTATTTTAAATAAAATTCAATTTTTCAAAAATTTAATTAAAATTATGTTTGATTTATTTTTTGAATTAAATATAATTTAAATTGAATTTTGTTTTTGAAAGTGGATTTATCCAATTTTGTGATAGTGGGTTTCTCCAACATTCAACACCTTGGCCAATTAGCTACTGCAATTTGAAGTGTCAAGTTCTTGAAAGATTGAATGTGTTTGCATGTTTGAATTGATTAAATACTTCATTTTTCTGAATTTAGAGGCATACAATCAGAATTTTAGAGAAAATTCTGCAAAAAGTTCTTTTCTCTCAAACCCTCTTCAATCTTCTTCCATTCCCTCTCAATTCAAAGTTCCACCACTCAAATCCAAGGCTGAAAATGGTAGAGAAGGTTCTTTTGGTGGTCTACCAAAGATTTGAATGTCAAATTTATGGAGATTAGCAAGGATTTAGAAGAATTCTACAAAGCTTGTAATTCTGAAACCTTATTGTTTGAAACTTGTGTTTTAGCATGCTTACGACTCAAATTAAGTATAATTAGAGTGTCTAATGATTCTGTTAGCTTCTGTTTTATGTATGTTTGCTCTATCAATTGAGAATACTCTCATCCTCTCCAAATCACATAGATATAGAGATAATATGGAATGGCAAATTGATGAGGTTTATGGGGTTATATGGACATCCGAAAAGTCAAAAGAAAACATTAACTTGGAGGCTTCTTAGACAACTTTACAATAACATGATTCACCATGGTTAATTGGTGGAGACATAAATGAAATTCAAAGGCATGAAGAGAAATATGGTGGTTCTCCAAAACATGAGCAATTACTTGAAAACTTTTGGGAGGCTTTGGATGACTATAATATAAAAAATATTGATTTCCATGGTTCAACTTTCACTTGGTTCAGACGATGTCAGAATAATGCTACTTGAGAAAAACTAGACCATTTTTTTGTGTAATGCATCCCACAAAAGAAATTTAGGTAATGTTACAGTGGTACACCTATACTAGATAACCTTAAAGCATAGGCCTATCGAATTCTCCTTCATTTCACAAAATAGTTTAGGAACAAGGTCAGAAAGAACAAATTCAGATTTGAGGAGAATTGGACAATTCAATTCACCTTTGATACAAAGAAATAATACAAAATAAAAGACATTTGTTTTATCTAGATGGCTAGCTTTCACACTCAACTATCGGGAACCTAACCACTCTATTCTCGTGGGGCCCTAACTAGACACGGTGGAGGCAGCTCTTTTCACCCCTATTCATGCACAAACACATTATTTATTTATTTATTTGTTTTTGCAGGCAAGCTAGTTTTTGCCTCATTTTTTATATGAATTTTTTTTATTGCAAATAATTGTTTTTTTTTCTTTCTTTTTATTCACACACTAGGCCCTATTTTATCTACCTTGTCTAGTTTTGCTCTAAAACAAGTATGATTACTCCTAAGTCAAAGGTGGACCTTTCGGGATGACAATAGAAATATGAACCAAACAATCCAATTCTAAGCATGCAAGACTTTAGTTTTGCAAAACAATGACTTAAAGATGCATGAGAGACAAGAAATTTTTTTAAAATTGGGCTAAAACTCATGATCATGCTCTCCTAACATTATTTCATTTAAATTCAATCATAGGAAAAGTGCGTCATAAACTATTCATGATAACAACCAAATAACAGAGCAAACAAACGTTTAAGTACACAACATTGTCTGAGCACAGCACTCAAGGACCCTAGACTAAAATATACTACCCAATGGGTACCCCATCCCTATCCTAAAATAATGCATTGTCCCCAATATATCCCTAAATAAAGCTCTAAAAATGAAAGGGAATAGAAAACCTCCCCTGATAACATTCTCACGCACAGGATGATGGTTGGGAGGAAAACTTCATCTAATTCTTCTTTCTTCTTCAGGGCCAAGGAGAGGAACCTACAAAAGAAAAATAAAAACTAAGCTAGGAAAGCAATAAAAGAAAGCAAGTAAATTTGTTCATCTGGCTGCCTCAAGAAGCACAAATTTTTAATGTCGTTGCTCGACGTTATTTTCCTGTCAAGGTATGAAAAATTCTCATATTTCTCAGGCTCTTTCTTCCTTTAATCCATGAAGCTACTCAATGGGAGCAAGCTTTTGAAACATTTAAAGACTCTAGAAACGGAAATATTTTTTAATTCGTTTTTGGAAAAGTAAATGTAGACTCTACTGACTCTACAGAAAATAAAGACTCAGACTTGTGAGGTAAAGATGAGTGTTCAGAATTAAATGGGGAGCTAAGAGAAAGAGCAGGATGAGGCTTGATAGCCTTAAACTCTTTTACTTGAGGCTCCTGGAAATGAAGCACGAGCTCATACTTAACCTTACTAACTTGTTCTTTGCATGGAAGAGGATCAACATCATCATCATTTTCAATCCAGGGAAATTCCTGAATAAGATTGGTCTCGTTACCACAAACGATGAGAAACTCTGAATGATTCTCCAATGTCAACACAGAATGTGCAAGATGAGTGATAGGGTGGACCTCAACTGGCACAGGAGCTTGACTATCTAGGTGAGACTCAATAGACTCCTGCTCATACTCAGAGGAACCATTAGCAAGTTCAAACATTATAGAATCCAACGTTTTACCTTGGCTAGTAGCTCGAAGAACCAACTACTCAACTTGATGACCGATGCTAGTCACTCCACTACTCAGTTCGGTATAATCAGAAGATGGTTCTATCCAAAACTCTTCCAGTCTCCCAACTGATTCAGTAATCTGAGTAACGAGGTCATTCAAATTCTAAAATTTAGTTCTATCTTCGATTCGAAATAGAAGCTATCTTGTTGGAAACTCGAGGATTATTCTTGATGACTAAAGGAAAGTTCCTGCACAAACTTACCAGAGCTGTTAGAAAGCTCGTTAACCAAATCTTCTAAAGACATACTTGAATTGACAGAAGAGGCATGCATCGATGGCAGGGTTTGGTTAGGCATCTCCCATGAAGGATAAAAATCGCATTCAGGATCACGCAAAACCTATAATTGCCTAATAACCAAACTTGAACAGGAAAGGTTAGTTCAAATATTTGATTTCTAAGCTCATTAAATTCTCTTACCTCTTGTTCTTTACATTGAGCCACGTTCTTCGCACGAAGTACATAGTAGATATTCATATCATCTGCAATGATAAAACAAGTAGACACAAGAAAAGAAAAATATTTCTAGGTTTTTAAAGTTTACCAGTCAAATTTAAGTAAGAAAGAGATTTAAATGGTTTGCTTCCCTGGCATTACACTATTTTTGTTCAGCTGCCTTTTTGGTGTCGTTTAATTCCCCAAAAAGACCTCGAAGCAAAAGAAGAATTTATAAATTACACCAAACTACTCCTATTACTACAAAAACATAGCAACAATGGTAAGTGTGGGGTCGAACCACAAGAAGGTCAGGATTTAATCTTCTCTTAAACTAAATTTGACTGTGAAAGCAGTAAAAACGGGGTTTTGGTTTGATTGACAAGAAAACTAAATGTGGAAATTAAAATATGAAAAAGTAAGATAGATTGAGAAAGAGAGAGATCGAGCACAAAATTACCTTCGCCGGTTTAGAGATCGTAGGGTTTTCCATAAACCTAATCATCGATTAATTATGAAAACATACTTGAATTAACTATTTCTCAAGCCTAGTCAAATTAGGGACAACCCATACAAACTCCCTAATGAGAATCAATATGTCGCTAATCCCGAAATTAACTAAGCTCATTACAAAGGCAATTTACCTAGTTAATTACATTACGTTCTTTGATTGATTAAGACATTACGTAAGAATGACCAATTTTATCCTAATGCATTTCCAATCCTTAGGTTTTGTTATCAATTAGGTGATCCTAGATAGCCTAGATATCATGCTATAAATCAAACTAAAACCTATTGCTACTTAATTAAGCATGTTTTCAATGCAATTATGAACACCAGAAACATATATAGCAAAGATAAACATACAAGAAATCGAGTCGTCAGTTCATCAATCCTATATGCTTGTACTAGAAATTGATTCAAAGAATAAAAATCACAAAGAAATAGAAACATCCAATAAAAAATTCATAAAAAGTCTCAAAGAATTCAAGAAAATTCCTACAACCCTAAAAAACCAACGTCATGGTCTTCAATCGTTCATCGAATCTGATTCACAATGGCAAGATTTACAAATAAAACTCAAAAGGAAAGGAAATCTCATGAGTTTTGACTTGGAATGGTCAAAATCGAACAACATGCTCTCTAAGACGGCCTAACTCTCCTCCCCCTTTACCTAATTTGAAAATAACATATTTATATGACAGTCGCAGCGTTGTAATGCTAGGAAGAGCGTTGCAATGCTTTGTCAATCCAACTCTTAAGCATTGGGTAGGGTTGAGGAAGCATTGCAACTCTAGTGCAAATTTGAGGCGTGCACAGATTTCAACACTTTTTCATCAAAATTCGTAGCGTTGCAACGCTGATCCTACAATTGCACATTCTGCCTTATAGTGTTGCACGAGCGCTGAGCGAGGGTTGCGATGCTACAATTAGGGGCACTTTAGTCATTTCTTCTCCTTTGAAGCCCAAGTGCTCAAATTACCTCCAAATTACTTCAAATTAACCCTGTTTCTCATCAAATAGTCAATTCTACCTCTTGGTTGCTCGATACCTACAAAATAAGATATTTAACATGTAAAATCCATTAACCAACGTAAATTAAGCTAGGAATTATAACTCTTTTTTAGAACTATCACTTATCCCTAAGATAAAAAATCCAACAAGAGTTGAGGATTTCAGGCCAATAAGTTTATGCAATTTAAAATATAAGATTGTTACCAAAGTCATTGCTAATAAACTTAAAGGTACTCTTGATAAAGTGATATCTATGACTTAATCTGCATTAATTCTGGGAAGAGCCATCATTGACAACATAATTGTGGGTCATGAGTGTTTTCATTTTATTAAAAACAGGAAAAAAAGGAACAAATGGTTTGACGACGGTAAAATTGGATATAGGAAAGCATATGACAGAGTTGAGTAGTCTTTCAAAGATATTAGGACTAAAATGGCTCTTAATCCTTAGTGAATTAATCTTAATATGGATTATATAACAGCTGTTGAATTTTCTATATTATTAATGGAGAACATAAAGAATCTATTGTTATAAATCGAGGCCTAAGGTAAGAAGATCCTTTATCTCCATAATTTTTTTTTTTTTTTTGTTATTAACTGAAGGCCTTTCCTCTCTTGTGCAGGATGCAAATAATAATGAAGCACTCTCTGGAATTGAATTTGCTCAATCAAGCCCTCGTGTTTGCTTAATCATTGGAAATCTAAATCTACAGAAAAGAGGAACAGATATTTCATCTGCTTTCCCAGGTTGCAATAATGAAGTTGAGTCAACAGACCACGCTCTTTTCAAATGGCAAAGAGAAAAGATAATCTAGAATACGATGTCAACTTCTTCTCTGATTCGTGAAAATTTTCGAGACAGCTTCAGAGATATATTGATAGCTTTAAGCTCATCCTGTAATACAGAAGAAATTAATATTATAACTACTGCTTGTTGGGCAATCTGGAATGACATAAACTCTCTATGTTACAAGCAACCGATTCCTCCTTATGATGTGAGAAGGACATGGATATTGAAATATTATGATGAATTCCAAATATCTTCAAAAAAGAAAAAGATTGAACACAATCAAACCATTAAAGAAAATTGAACAACCTCACAGTTGGCTTCCACCTCTTTCATGTTTCTACAAATTGAATGTGGATGCAGCATGGATTCTAGGATCTCCATTAACCGGTCTTGGCACAATTATCAGAAAATTTCGAAGAACTATCGTTGATGTTGTTGTCTGTTCGTCAGAGTTAAAGTTTGATCCTCCATTAGTTGAAATTTTAGCAATTCGAGAAGGAATTCACTTTGCCTCTACCCAATCTTGCCCAAATCTGATTGTCGAGTTTGATTGTATACAAGCCATTAATATGATTGGTGATGAAAGGATGAAGAATATAAGCTCATACATCAACATCAATAAGCTATTTTCACATTTTTTTTAATCTTTACAGTTAGTTATTGTAACTACTTGTATCAGAAATAGTATTTTCAACATTTACTAATTTTAGAAACAATAATAATTACAAAGCTTCAAGAAAACTTCAGCAATCTGTAAAGAAAAAGGGTCCGTGACTTAGCTTCATAATAGAACTATCTCCTTCCCGTGGACGTAGGCTTTCACAGCCGAACCACGTACATCACAATGTATTTTCTTCTTCTCTTCTCATCGTCTACAAGATCGTCCATCGTTTACCTTTTCTCTTCATATTGTCTAGTAGAACAGAACGATTGTCTACCTTTCCTTCAAAGCAATCGTCTACACGATTGCGCGAACGTTCACCTTCTTACAAGCAATCATCTACACGACTGCACGATCGTACATCTTTCTTTGAGCAATCGTCTACACGATCCACGTGCTAGCCATCAGCTAAAAAATCGTGGTCAATTCTCAACCTAGTTCTATACCAACCAAGAATTGTTGGGGCAAAGAATCAGGGCTTCAAGAATTGGATCAAGGTAAAAGGGCCTCTTTATTTTTTCATCATTTGGGCTAAAATATTTTTTTTTGTAGAAGTAGGCCCATCGAAGAAGAAGCAGGCCTAAAAAAGTGGTATCAGAGCAACTAGACATTCAAGATCTCAATTCTTGGAGAATCAAGACACAAGTTTTCATCCAAAATGTCAGTAACAAGGTTCGAGGTGGAGAAAGTCGATGGCAAAGGAGACTTCGGACTGTGGAAGGCCAAGATCAAGGCCATACTCGGCTAGCAGAAAGCCCACAGAGCCATCCTTGATCCATCAACACTCCCTGCCATGGTGACAACCCAAGAAAAGGAGGATTGAAAGTTGGCAGCCTACGGTACGTTAGTTCTTAATCTAAGTGACAGTGTTCTTAGACAAGTATTAGATCAAGAAACTACATATAGAATTTGGACTAAGCTAGAAGAGTTGTATGCTACTAAAGACCTTCCTAGCAAAATGTATCTTAGGGAGAAGTTCTTCACATTTAAAATGGATTCATCTAAGACATTATCTGACAAGTTAGATGAGTTCAAGAAGATAGTTACCAAATTTAAAACTCTAGGAGAAGTTTTAGGTGATGAAAACGAAGCCTATGTGCTCCTAAACTCTTTGCCTGAATAGTATAGAGAATTTAAGAATGCACTAAGTATGGAAGAGATAGCATAAGCACAGACACCATAATCTCAGCCCTTAGAACCAGAGAGGTTGAGCTACAAGTTGATAAAAAGGATAAACCTAGTGGTGAAGGACTGTTTGTAAAAGGAAACTTCAAATAAAACCACTCTAAAGAGAAGAAACCTCATAACCCAGAAGAAAATAAATCTAAAAAGAAAATAAAATGTAAGTATTGTAAAAAGTAAGGACATCTAATAAAAGACTCTTTTATTTTAAAGAGAAAAAACCAAGAGAAGGAGAAGGATTCAAAAAGAAAACAGCTCGAGGCATCTATTGTAGAGGGTTCATTCATTTACTCAGACGCCTTAGCCTCAACTCTAAATAGATCTAATCATATAAACCTTCTAGGTAAACATGATTGGGTTTTAGACTCCGGATGCACCTACCATGTGACATCAATGAAACCCTGGTTTAACACCTTTAAGGAAATATAAGGAGAAATAATTTATATGGATAACAACCAAGCCTGTAAAATTGAGGGCATTGGCTTTGTTTCCATGAAACTCAAAGATGGAACTATCAAACTTCTTAGGAATGTGAGATATGTTCCTCTACTTAAGAGAAATCTAATCTCCTTATGCATGTTAGATGTTATAGGGTGTGAAAACAGGGGTAAAAGAGGAACTTTTGAGGTGCTAAAGGACTCTAAAGTAATCTTAGTTGAGGAAAAGGTAAATGACTTGTTTGTGGTCAAAGGGGTAGAGATGATGACTGGAGCTTATGTAGTCACCACAAATGAGATTACCGAGGTTGATTTATGACACAAAAGACTATCTCACATAAGTGCCAAAGGCCTAGAAGTCCTATCTAATCAAGGTATTCTCCCTAAAAGTCTTTCAAAAGAACTAATCTTTTGTGAGCATTGTGATTTAGGGAAAGTCACAAGGCATAGTTTCACTAAAGCACAACATACCACAAAAGCTATCCTAGATTACATACACTCTGACCTATGGGGTCCAGCTCCTACACCTAGCCTAAGTGGCTCTAAGTATTTATTTTCTTTTATTGATGATTTCTCTAGGAAAAGTTGGGTCTACTTCCTTAAAACTAAAGACTAAATGTTTGATAGGTTTAAGAAATGGAAACTCATGATAGAGAAACAAACTTCTAAAGAAATTAAATACTTAAGAACTGATAATGGGCTGGAATTTTTGTAGTGAAGAGTTCAACAAATTCTGTAAAGAAATAGGAATTACTAGGCATAGGACAGTTAGATACACTCCTCAACAAAATGGAGTTACTGAAAGATTCAATAGGATAGTCATGGAAAGAGTTAGATGTCTCTTATATGATGCAATTCTAAGTGAAAACTACTGGGCAGAGGCTGCAAGCTACACAGTGTACACCTTAAATAGGTGTCCACATTCCTCCCTAAATTTTTTGACTCCTGAAGAAAAATGAACCTCACATCCACCTAACCTAGATAACCTAAGGGTATTCGAATGTGTTAGTTATATACATCAAAATCAGGGAAAATTAAAATATAGGACAGTAAAGTGTATATTTGTAAGTTTTTCTGAGGGAGTAAGAGGTTTTAAAATGTAGAACCCTACTGAAAAGAAGTTTATTATAAGTAGAGATGTCACCTTCAGAGAAAAAGAAATGTTTATGCAAAAGGAAAGGACATCCTATGAAGTTCCTAATAGCCCTAACACCACTAGGATTGAGGTGGAGTCACCTAAAGCTTCTTCCACTAACCAAAACCCTCCTATAGATTTAGAAGAAGAAGAGGATGTCTCAAATGAGACCACTGAGAATATTGAAGCTGTCCCTGACCTAAGTCAGTATTCTTTAGCTAGGGATAGACAGAGAAGAGTGATAGTTCCTCTTGCTAGGTATACTGAAAATAGCTATATGAACCTAGTTCTAAATGCCACAATAGCTCATAATGACCAAGAACCAGCTACTTTTGAAGAGGTAATGAACTGCCCTAATGCTAGGTCTTGGATTCAAGATATGTGTAAAGAGATGAAGTCACTCACTGTCAATAAAACCTGGACCCTTGCTCCTCTTTCTAAAAGTTGTAAACCTATAGCTTTTAAATGGATATATAAACTAAAGGAAGGTTCTACCAAAGACGAAAGGCCTAGATACAAGGCAAGGTTAGTGGCTAAAGGATTTACTTAGAGAGAAGGAATAGACTATACTGAAATCTTTTCACCAGTGGTGAAACGAACCTCTATTAGGCTTCTTTTATCACGAGTTGCTCAGTATAATTTAGAACTAGATCAACTAGATATTAAAACTTCCTTCCTACATGGAAACCTAGATGAGGTAATATATATGGTTCAACCTAAAGGGTTTGAGGAAAAGGCAAGGAAGACCTATATTGTCTCCTAAACAAATCAATATATGGTTTAAAACAATCCCCTAGATGCTGGTACAGGGGGTTTAGACTACATAGAGAGTATAGGTTTTCAAAGGAGTTCCTATGATATTTGTACTTATATCAATTCTATTACCTATAAGGACAAAGTCTACCTATTACTCTATGTTGATGATATGCTACTAATTGGAAAGTCTAAGGAGGATTTAACTCATGTAAAAAATCTCCTAAAGAGAGAATTGACATGAAAGACTTGGGTCAGTCTAGAAAGATCCTTGGGATTGAAATTCAGAAAGACAGAACAACCTCAACCCTAACCATAAGTCAACTATGCTACTGTGAAAAGGTTATAAACAGATTTAATTTGGCAAATGCAAAACTTATTACTATTCCTATTGCTATACACTTTAAATTGTCCTCTGAGAACTCACCAAAAAAGACAAACATAGGACATTTGACTCATATGCAATCAATTCCATACAATCAAGCAGTAGAGAGTCTAATGTACTTAATGATATCTACTAGACCAGACTTATCATATAGCACTAGTTTAGTCAGTAGATACATGTCTAACCTTGGAAAAAAACATTGGGAAGCAACAAAATGGATTTTAAGATATCTTATTTAGTCTAAACAGTCAAAATTAACATATCAAAGTACTTTCCTTCAAAGCAGAGTATATGGCACTTTCAGAAGAAATCGCAATGTATTTTCTTCTTCTCTTCTCATCGTCTACAAGATCGTCCAACGTTTAGCTTTTCTCTTCATATCGTCTAGTAGAATAGAATGATCGTCTAACTTTCCTTCAAAGCAATCATCTACACGATTACGTGAACGTTCACCTTCTGACAAGCAATCGTCTACACGACTGCGCGATCGTCTATCTTCCCTCAAGCAATCGTCTACATGACTGCACGATCGTACATCTTTCTTCGAGCAATCGTCTACATGATTGCATGATCGTCTACATCCTTTCTTCTGCCTCTGTCTATCTGACTACAAGCTTCCTCATCGTTTACTCATAAACAATCGCACAGATCAAAGAAAACTCATTAGGGTTAGAACAAAGAAAGAATACAGAAAGGTGGTAGTTCGAGAGAATCTGAAAGACAAAGAGAGAAATAAATTTCATTTTTTTTCACCCATCAGAAACAAAGTCATTTCATTTTTCCATTAGACAAAATTTCAGTGGGATCTTCCACGTGCTAGCCATCAGCTGAAAAATCGTGGTCAATTCTCAACCTAGTTCTCTACCAACCAAGAATTTTTGGGGCAAAGAATCAGGGATTCAAGAATTGGATCAAGGTAAAAGGGCCTCTTTATTTTTTCATAATTTGGGTTCAAATATTTTCTCTTTTGCAAAAGCATGCCCATCGAAGAAGAAGCAGGCCTAACAAAGGATTTGGTCGAACTATGTTGATTTGTTGGATTGGAGATATTAGAAGTCTGGCTGAAGGTTTCGATTCCATTTCTTTTAATTTCTGCCATCATCAATGTAACAAAGTTATTGATCACATCGCAGTCGACCAGATCTTTGAGTCTTAATGTCGATTCAAATTTTCCTATGTAGATTGTAAACCAAGTCCAAAAGACATCTGTACAAATTCTGCCTATGCGGCTTTTTAAACAAAAATATATATTTTTTAAAAAAAATTAAAGAAACTTATAGATATAAATAGTTTTTATATATGCTTAATATTTAAAAATTTAAAAAGAAATTAAAATAGATCAGAGGATCATTAAGCAGAGACTAAAAAACACAGAAAATCAATTCAAAATAGCGCTTAGATTTTGAAACGTTTGAAAAAAAAAAAAAAAAAGGGTATGTTTTAAAACCAAAACTCGTTTTTGTAATGCTCTGTGGCACTCGTGTTTGGATCATGTGCAGCTTCAAGGCTTTGTACGTGAAATTATCTAATGAAGCCGCCGTGGGACTGGTGGTTTTAATCTTCTCATTGATGTTAGAGCATTCAAAATTGAAAAAGTAAATGATTCACATTTTTTATGGTCTATTGTTTCCATTATTAATTGGATTTAGAAATAATATCTCAAATAATCTAGTTAGTACGAAATCTCATGAAATCTAATAATGTTTCTTTTAAAAGAATGAAAAAGAAAAGAAAATCATTTATAAATATAGTAGTCTTGTCTTTTTGAAAGAAAAACAATGAGTTTAATCTATTGATCGTGAGAAGAAGTTTAAAGGAAGGATAAAAAAGTCTTCTAATTGAGAGAAATGGTAGAAGTATCGTAATGACGAAAAAACAAAAACTTAGTACATCAATTAGCAGCAGTTGTGATGATATCTTCCCAAATGAGTGCTTCATTCTTGGTTTTATGTCCATAAAAATTTTACTATTGCGCTCGAGCCAAATAGACCATAATATAACACCGACAATTTTGATACTTCTATCTTTCTTTTCAACATATTTGATTTTTTTTTTCTCTGTCAAACTTGTCCCATTCTAAAATTTTCCATCTCAAACATATTTAACACATTTTTTTTTTTCTTGAAAAGACATATTTAATGCAATTGACAATTATAAATGAAGCATTGAATTATGGGTCTATTCATTTTCTAAAAGGTAGAAAACAAAATGGGACGGTATTCATTTAGTATTAGGAATTTTCAATTTTTTTTTTACAGTTGCAAATATAGATATTAGACCAAAATATTAGCAAATATAATATAATGTAAAAAAAAATTACAAATATAACCAAATTTAAATAGTCTATCAGTGATAGACCCTATTATTGGAGTCTATCAATGATAGATGTCTATTGTTGATAGACTTGAGAGTTTATCAACGATAGAAGTCTATCGCTAATAAATTTATCTATATTTGAATTTTTTTTAAATGATATTATACATTTGGTTATTATTCTTAAAAATGGTATCAATTGTAATTACCCATATTTTAAAAGAATTGATTTTATATTTGAAATTTAGCATTGAATTCATATTTTTGTTTGTTTTTTTTTTTCCAAAAATTTTGTAGAATTTTTTAAAAAAATAGAAAACCAAAAATAAAGAAGTTGACTTGTTTAATAACCCTTTGATTTTGTTAATAAATTTCTTTTGTTTTGGTATTCACGTTTCACCAACATCTTAAAAAACGACTAAGCAAGACTAAAAATAGTAGTTTAAGAAATGCAATTTTTGTTTCTAAAATTTGACTAAGAATTCAAATGGTTTTTTTTTAAGAAATGTAAAAATCATGGTATAGAATTCAGGAGATCAAAACAAACCAAACTTTCAAAAATAGATAACAAAAAACAAAAGCATTTTTTAAAAATACAAATAGAGAATGGGGGATTCAAATCACATGCATCTTGTTGAAATGTCTTTAATATATTATCTGACACTTCAAATGATCTAAGTTAAATTCGTATTTGACATTATTTAATTATTTATGATTATTAACGATCATGACCCTAGGGTTTAAAGAAATGTACTATATAAATTCTCTAATCCTAACGGTGTCATTGATAATTTTATAACATTGTCTCTAATAATATTGTTTTCTTTTTGCCTCATAGACATTAAGATCCTGTTAATGAAACACATAAATTTGTATGTCGATTATCTATTATTTTTATACTTTTTATAATCTTTAATTGTCAATTTCGTAAAGGTGTTAAACTTTTTTAATCCCAACTTAAAAATTCAATTATAAAAGTGAAGTAGGTGGAAAAAGGACAATGTCGCCTAACAAAAATTAACTATCTTGTAATGTAGCCATCCACATGTTTGCTTTTATACAATTACCGCGCCTGAAAAGTTGAAATTTGAAAGTAACAAAAATTACAGCGAATATGCTAGCTAGGGCTTCATATTCTGTCTATAAAAACGAAGCAGCAAAACATGTTTGTTACATAAGAAAAAATCTCAATCTGTTTGGTTGTAATTGGCATCTACAACCTTAGTTTGTACCATTTTTCATTGTGATAATTAAAAGAGAGAAGTAAAAAATGCGTTCTAGTGTTGATTATTTAACACTGAAAGCTGAGAGTGCAACTTTATTGAACCTGTTTTTATTCACACTTTCTTACAAATTTGTAGACATCAGGAAATTGGTGGATTGTCCCACAGGTAAAGAACAATCTTACACAAGCTTTGGAGATCGATGGATCATTGTCTCCTTCATTCTCCTCGAGAAAATCCTTGTCGCCATTGCCAATCTGCTCAAAATGTTCAACACCATGCGAGGTATATCTTTCCTAAATTTTTAAAATTACAAATGCACATCTAACAGAAACCAAATTAAAACCTCAGAGTTCTCTTCACTATAAAATTCAAAGGAATTACTAGACACACAATTAAAATTTTGGGAACTCATTGGACTTGAAATTTGGAGACTAAAATTGTTAAAGATTCAGTGGTGGCAACAAAAAAAAAACAGAAGAGATTGTTGGTTAATTAATTATGTTAATTGGGGATGGATGCAGCAAAGATTTGGGGGGTATCTCAAGAAACTTACGCACCAAAAGTAAAATGTAGAGATTGGAGAATAGAAGTGGGGAAGAACTTAAATCTGGGCGACCATAATGAATTTATATATTATGGTGCCCTAACAATCATGGCTTCCACTTTGGCTTACGAAGTTCTCTCCGTCATCCAGACCGTCGTTAATAACTGCTGGAAGGTAAATTATAAATCTGTTTTACTTTGTAACTTGGCCAATTCAATCCAATCTTTAATCGCTTTCATAAGCTTGTAATTTGTGCATGTCTACTCTGTTTAATTTTCTGCAAAGCTTGATTTTTTTGTTAGCATTATTATTTTAAATAATTATTTGATTTTTTTGCTGAGGTGGGAATATATCAACACTAATGCACTAGAACATGTTTGAACGAGACTAGTATTAAATTGGGTGGCTACTTAAAAAAATTCATTTTATTTTTGGTAAAAATTAGCTTATGACAACTAATAATGTGTTTCTTTTGGATGCAGATGAACCTACTTAAATGTTATGATTTTTGGAATGGTAAGACCGTGGACTTTCATATTAAATTGGCATAAACTAGAACACGTTTGAATACAATTCATCTTTTTATTTTCTTCCATTGAAAATATTGCATCACATGCATATAAGGAGAGATCTGAAACTACATGGATGAAGCCTAAGATTTTGAGAATCTTTTTCAATTTACCAAATAATAATAATAATAATTTGTCTTGACCTACGACCTAACCAGTTTTGGATTCGCCTTAAATCCATCCTCTCCTTATACATGGTCTCCACTTACTGCACATATTTCTTTGAGTAATTGTAATTGGTAGCATTTTTAGGAATAATAATAAAATGTATAACATCATTTTTTTATAAAAAAATTCAAATATAGCTAAGTCTATCAGCGATAGACTTCTATTGTTTATAGACACGAACCTCAAACCACGAGATTGATAATATGAACAGTATGTCAGTTGAGCTACACTCTTGTTGACATAAATCTCCATTTTTGGTACCACAAAAGTTGAATCATTCACATTTTATAAGCTACATTTGTTTTCCGCCAAAAGAAAAAAAAAAAAGTCATGATTGTCAATGTTCATTTTCTCTCCCAATATTTTCTATTCAAAAATAAAAATAAATGAAAATAACTCTTTTTAGTTTTCAAACTTCATATGTGATTTTATAAAGTTTCTTTTACAAGTGAATTAGAGAAAAAAAAAAATTATTTTTATCTTTAATACTAAAAGAAAAATGAAAATTTTAATTATTCTTTACGTGGAATTAGAGCAGGAGTTAATGTTCATATACTGAAACTGAACATTTCTTTTATTTTGTTTTTAAATTTCAACATGTTTAGATTTCCAGGGAAAACCTACAACCCAAGCATTTGCATTTCAAAACACCGCTAAAGACCCAAATGTCATAATAGTGGCATTCAGAGGCAGCTCCGAAATAGGGGATTGGTTGGTAGATTTCAATGTGTCATGGTACAATATTGAAGGCATTGGCCACATCCACGACGGCTTCATGCAAGCCCTTGGCCTTCAACAGGACACTGACTGGCCCAAGGAGCTCCCTCCCCGCCCTGACAATCGTCAATTTGCCTACTACACTCTTCGCCAACTCCTAAGAGACATTGCCAAAGAGAGTGATAACGCAAGGTTCATCATCACCGGTCACAGCCTTGGCGGAGCCCTTGCCATCCTCTTTGTCACTATTCTTGCCTTCCACGGCGAGTTTGCGCTACTGAAAAAGCTGCAGGCTGTTTACACATTTGGCCAACCCCGAGCCGGTGACCGACGTTTTGCTCAATTTATGGATAACCTTACCAAAAAATAAGGCTTCCATTATCACAGATACGTTTATTCCTTCGACATGGTTCCTAGAGTTCCTTTCGATTTTAAAGATTCATGGTACAAACACTTCGGTGAATGCATCTACTACAACTCCTGCTACAAAGGGAAGGTATAACCTAACACTAACCTCCAACAATTCTTTCTTCTCTACATAAAAAATAATAATAATAATAATAAACATGAAGTTTCATCTCCATGTATCTTAAAGATTATGAAGTCCTATCTTTTTAACGTGTCACCTCAAGATGGTGTTTATTTTAGGTTCACAATTCTTGGGTCGGATTATATTTTTTAGATAAACATGAGTTTCATCTCCAAACAATTAACAAATATGAAAGAAGAAATTCATATATTTTTAAGAGATGATTTCTCTCACCTTTTTAATGTGAGATTCTCAATATGAATCTCATATTAAATTCAAAATCTTAAATTGATATTGATAGTAATTTATCAGTTCAAATTTTTTTGATATAATTCTAAAATTTTCTTTGATCAAAAGTGACATAATTAAAGTATTAAAACATTGATATAATTAAATTTACTTAAAATTTTGAGTTGACTAGTAATTAAACAATTTTGACGATGATCTTTTTTTTTTTTTTTTGAGAGCATGCAGTTTTTGGAGGTTCAGCCAAACAAGAACTACTTCTTTGAGATTTGGGTGATACCCCGCAAGTACTTGACTGCATGGTGGGAGCTTATAAGAAGTTTAGCTATCCCGATCTTCAAGGGTCGTGATTACTTCGAGGGTTTTACTAATTTAATATTTAGGATTTTTGGTTTGCTTCTGCCTGGAGCATCAGCTCACATGACACAGAATTATATCAACTCTACTCGTTATGGAAAAATACAACTACCCCAAGATGTCAAACCCTAATTTTTGAAGACATTCGTATCCTTTCC
>NC_052357.1:84854559-84932381 GCF_009727055.1 Benincasa hispida
CATTCAATTGGAAGGCTTTTCTCTAGCCTCCTCATTATTTTTCTACGCTTTTCTTCTTTGTAATCTCTTTTGATTAATGCATCACTTTTTTATTCGAGGTATTATGTGGATGCTACGGATGTGTCAACCTAGTTGAGATATCTCCGTGTATCTACTGATCCCACCTCCTCTCGTATCTTATAAAAAAAAAAAAATTCATAATATTTGGTCATGCAACATACTAAAATCCATATGTAACATGTTGAAATAAATAAATATTTACAAGTCTACAATAATAAACAAAGCACAAGCACATGTATTATTTTTAACTTAATTGGGATCAGCTAATTATTCTATAGTTTATTTTTCTTTTTAATACAAGCACATGTAGCGGATGTAACATCAGTGTTGACTATGTATCAGGACGTAGCTTATATAATCCCCCCAACCTTGTTCCCCATTTTCATTGTGAGATATAGTTTTTTTCTTTCTTTTCCTCTGAAGAAGAAGAAGAAACAAAAAGAGAAATGGATTTCGAAGAGACTGAGTACAGTAAAGATTATCTGGTCTTGAAGCCGAAAGATGCAACTCTAAAAGACGTGTTTCTGTCCTTACTTCCTTCAGGTTCTACAAAGATCCAAAACTTGATCATTTGCCCCGACGACAAAGTAGAGAATTACACCAACTTCAAAGCTCGACGGGATATTTTCTTCTCCATTTTGGTGCTGAAATTCCTTTTCTCCCTCGCCTCTCTTCTCAAAATCCTAGGAAGATTTTGCTTCTCTCTTAAACGATTTTTCTTCAACTATATACGACGTAGTATATACATTTTTCTAACTCCAAACCGATCTCATATCACGTCAGAGGCGGATCTGTCAATGGTTCGAGTGGCGAATGCGCCCCCTTCAAATGGTGATGTTTTACTATTTGTACATTGATTTTCATTAAATATTATAAACCCATAGTTGTATAATTTAAATATATCTTATTTCGTTTCGTTGTGAAACTAAAATTTGATAGTGCTTCAGTGGCTTGGAGTCCACAATTGATCGACTTGTCCACATCAATATCTAAGGGTCAAACCTCCGGTACTGCACTGTTTTGTTTAATAAGCACAAAGTTTTCTAACTTTATATACATTTGTACCCGATCTGTCACTGTATCATGTTGATAATGTAGTGTCCAATTGTTTTAGTTAATTAGATTGTGCATGCAGGTATACATTCGTTGGTGCCAGATAATTTTGCATGTACGATGCCTTCCTTACCAAAAGTGAGATGTAGAGAATGGCAAATAATGGATCCAAACGACAACACTATGAATGTACAGGACCGTTATTTCAGATACTATAGTGCCTTAACCATTATGGCCTCCAAATTGGCGTATAAAGATCATTCACTCATATACTCCGTAGTAACCCAATGTTGGAAGGTAAAAAATCAACTTAAATTTACTGTAGTCATCTCTATAAGTTTAAGCTCTTGGATATTCCATATGAATATGGATGGGTTCAACACTTTCTTCCTGAATATATATCAAACTTCAAATTTATTGATTGTTTCAGACTTTTAGTACAAACTTTATGAATCATAATATTTCAGATTGTTTTTGTTTGAGGAATTATAAAAATGGATCTAGACACATATGAAAAAACGATGGAATTTTGGAGAAGACAACTCTAATGTAAAATGCTGTTGAAATTTGTGAGTCTAGCTAGATAGATTTTAGTTGACGATCTATTAGTGAAGCTGTGTACAAGTAAAATTTGCAATATTTATAAACTTCGGATAATTGGTTATTGTTTATTTAGAGAGAGAAAAAAAAAAAAACATCTAATAGTGTGAAAGCAACCGTTATATAATTTTATAGCCATTGTTGAGAAATACCTGTGGAGGTTGGATGATGTTTTTCTTTGCTTTTTGGCAGATGGATTTAATTGGCTGCTTCAATTTTCGGAACGGTAAGTTTTTTTCTATTATTGGGGACTTTTAAATTTCAAATAATGTATAAATAGACTTTAAACTTCTTTCTTCAAATAAATAAAGACTGGAATTCTTTATTTTTTTTTAGTCGTAATCAGAATAGATTTTACTTTTGATATTTAATTGGACTTATGATTAATTGATTACGATACCATGTTTTATCATCGCACTATTTGCTAAACTATTTGGGTTAGTTTGGATTGTTTAGTAATACTCTTTGATTTTTTCTAAAAAAAAAAAAATTAAACTTATTTTCTATTTTATGTTTTGCTTCTTTCTTGAATAAAACAGTTGATTTCTCAACCAAATTCAAGAAATAGAAACAAGTTATTGGAAACTATTTTATCTCTCAAAATTTGGTTCTGTTTTTTAAAACGTCGATAAAAAGTAGATAACAAACAAAAAAAAATTAGATAGGTAAAAAGTATTTATATATATACTTAATTTTTAAAAACTAGAAACAAAAAATTAAGGTCGCGTTTGGTAGCTATTTTGTTTTTTGTTTTTGTTTTTTAAAATTAAGTCTATAGATACTACTTCCACCTCCAAATTTATTTTTTATTATCTATTCTTCATCCATCGTTTAAAAACAAGGTCAAATTTTGAAAATTAAAAAAAATAGCTCTAAAAAATTTGTTTTTGTTTTTGAACTTTGGCTAAGAATTCAACCATCATACTTAAGAAACATGCAAATCATTGTAAGAAATGTGGATAAAATAGACTTAATTTTCAAAAACAAAAACAAAAAATCAAATGGTTACCAAATGGTGCCTAAATAGTTATCAAATAGGGCATTGAGTTTTTGGCTTTTGGTTTTTGAAAATTATGTTTGTTTTCTCACAATTTTGTATTCATACTTTTCATATTTTTATCTAAATTTAAATTCTTAGTCAATTTTCAAAACAAAAACTACTTTTTCAAAACTATCTTTCTTTTTTTTTTTTTCAAAATTTAGTTTTGATCGTGAAAACACTCATAAATGTAAAACAACCTATGTTTAAAATATCGATTTCGATGGAAATATCAAAGTCTTAATTTTACAAAAATTTTGATGAAAATATCGATAAAATGTCGACGATAGATATTACTAAAAAAATTATAAAAAGATTAAAAAAAATTAGCAAAGAAACATTTTATGATGCGTAAACAAAACTAATATGTCTATTATAAACAAAGTTAAACTAAGTTAACATGTCTATATTATTTATATTATATTTTTAAACAAAGTATTGGATTATATTTATAATAATATCATTTTGTTGCTTATTTTTGTTATGTTTCATAAATTTTTCTACTATACAATGAAAATATCGATTGACCTCTTATGTCGATGTTGAACCCATGAAAACGTAGAAATATCGATGGAAATATTTACGATGAAAATTTAATACTATGAAAATAACAAAACATAGAAATTAATAATAATAGAGACGTGGAAACCATGTTTACATGTTTAATTTTAAAAAATTAAAGGATTATAACCAAATCGTAAAAGACAAAGAATTCCCAGTTAGCCACCTCCTCTTGTCCAACATTTTCATATTGGTAAAAATAAAGAAACATCTATCCAATTCCAAAACAATTATATTCCCTTATATTACAACTTTACAACATATAGTAGAATTTTCTCATTCCCAATGGAAATTCTTTTTTAATTAATTGATTTAAATTTGTTCAGACTTTTTGGAGACAGGATCGACTCATGCATTTATGTTTGAAGACAAATCGAAAGACGTAACAGTAGTGGCATTTAAAGGGACCTCCCTGTTTGACCCCACCGATTGGATGATAGATTCCAACTTTTCTTTTCACGGAGTAGACGGCGTCGGCCTAATCCACTACGGCTTCATGCAAGCCCTTGGATATCAGAAGAACACTGGTTGGCCCAAGGACCTCCCTAAATTAGCCCACCATGATTTTGCATACTACGCCCTTCGCCGTAAACTTAGACACATTGCTAAATCCAACCACAACGCAAAATTCATCATCACTGGCCACAGTCTGGGCGGTGCACTTGCTACCCTTTTTGTTACTTTGTTAGCCCATCACAAAGAAACAACCCTTCTTCGCAAGATTCAAGGTGTTTATACCTATGGCCAGCCCAGACTTGGGGACCAAAACTTTGCACAATTTATGGTCAAAGCTATCGAAACATATGACATTAAATATTATAGATATGTTTACTCTTTCGATTTGGTACCTAGAGTTCCTTTCAATTGTACCATTTCCAACTACAAACACTTTGGTGGATGCATCTTCTTTAATTGCTTCTACAATGGCAAGGTAAAAATTTCCATTCATTACCCTCCCTCTTCCGTCTCCATAAATTTATTCAATAATTTGTCTCTTAATAACGTTGGATGCGTATTGAGAATTACTTCACATAAGAAAAGTGAAAATATCTCACAATCAATCTTTTAAAATTAAATGAGTTACTTCTTTCATTATCGATTGATTTTGAAATAAAACCCATGTTTTTTATCAAAACCCACAAATTTCAAAATGAATATTTATTATATTTTCTCCTTCTATTCTCTCAGCATCCAATGTTACATCTACGTATGATTGTCTCTTTGAATAATTTTTCCTCCTAAGCTTCTCTATTTAATATTATTAGAGAGTAATTTGTTTTTTTTTTTTTGGGTATTTTTATTATATGCAGTTTCTAAAGGAGCAGCCAGACACAAACTATTTTTCGCTATTTTGGCTGATACCCAAGTACTTAACTGCATGTTGGGAGCTTATAATAAGTTTAATAATAATCCCAGTTTTGAAGGGTAGAGATCAATTTGAAGGATTTTTTATAATAATGGAAAGGTTGCTTGGGTTGCTTATTCCAGGAATATCAGCTCACGTATGTTCAAATTATGTTAACTTGACTCGTTGGGGGAATATACAGCTGCCACCTGACCGAAAAGAAGACTTTGCTCAATGCATTGAAGCCGACTAAGCCGACTACTAGAAATTAAGAATCAAGAAATTAGGAGTCTTTTCCGATTGACTTTCTCTTAAGTTTTTTCTTTTAATATTTGTTATAAGGTGTATTTGTTTGTTGCTCTTAGTTTTTTAAAACTTGAGTTTATAACAGTTTGGAATTTGGATATGATTTTAATTCCACGTAAAATGCGGTTGTGATCTAATATACATCTCCTTTGAGTTTCTTAGACACATTATGCCATTTTCACCGATGCACTATATTTACCTAAGTGCTTCCGTAGTTACTTTTATATCCTGAGTTTTTATGAGTTTTGTTTGTATTAATTTGATCAGTTTTAAAATATTAAGATCTATTGAGTAATTTTTGTTTTCTATTTTTATAAATTAATTTTATAAACACTATTTAATTTTTTTAAAGAAAATTAACATGTTTGACCATTATTCAATGAGATATTTTAGACCAATCACAAATTGTCATGCCATTTCTCAAATTTATGACAAAATTACAAATAATAGAATAAGGGACTAATTAAAAGTTGACACGTGTCCCAAATTGAATTTGAAGATATAATTGCCAAATCTCGATGGGCAAAGTGTTTTTGTCTTGACTGTCAGATCAAATTAATTATTTTGGTTCAATTAAATATTAAGGTTTTGACTAAAGTCAAATTGAATCCAAGAATATGCTTAATTAGACCCAAATCCAATTAATCGGGCCCAAGGGATAGGTCTATGGACCAACCAAGCCCAAGTCCAAGCCCACAAAGCCTATCGAGAATTCTATAAATAGAGGAGTTCTCTTCAATTGTAGGGTCATCAATTCTACACTCCAAAGTGCCTAAAGAGAATTCTCCCAACAATCAGAAGACTTCCAGACTCTTGAAATTGCACACTCCTTGAAAATATAAGTCTCCTGAAGATACAAAGATTCTTCCAAGTCTTCAACTTCAAGAACATCGTGCTCCATTCCCCAAGTCAAGCATACGTATTCAGTTGAGAGAGAATCAGAAGATCAAGTACTAGAGATCGAACCACATCCGCATCAAATCTACATCAACACAGGTTCCCAGTTCTGGTTAATGGGCCCGCCCTAATGCGCCCACTGTAGGGAATAAGCAGATTAGAACAAGAGACTAAGTAACCTTATCCTATACAAGATATCAAATAAAGAAACATGCAAAACTGTCGTCCTATAGGGGGACACTCCCAGGGTGCCTCGAGGCAATGTGCAGAAACTTTATTCAATCTAACGAGAGAGACCGTGGGATATTCTATCGCACTTCTCACTCTCATTTACTATGAACATTCTCTCCATCCACCTTGTTATTGACCTACCCAAACATCATCCTTTAGGGGGACACTCCTAGGGTGCCACAAGGTCGAGGGTAGATCTCACGGTGTGGACAATAAGGGAGAAAAGTGAGAGGTTGAAATGAAGCATCAAATGCCTCAAGTACCTCCCACTGAATGCTCAATCTAGGGGTTCATTAACCTAGACAATCCGGCTACTGACTTTAGTATGTGTCATTTTTAATCAGCTCAAAAACAACTTTTGTCTTTGAAATAAAACAAGTTCAAGTAGTCATATTAAACTCTTTAATGAACTGTCCTTAACCTTGCATGCATTCATCAAATCTATCTAATTCACCTTTCCATGTAGATTCCCAGGTAGAGGTGTTCTATTTCCGTCACCTTAAAAACCCTAGCCTAGACAGAACCTGCCTTAGACAAAAGTCCCTTATAGATAGATTTTCTACACTTTAACTTTTTATTAGTCAATTTAATCCTATTAAACTGATTAAAAGATTAAAGCCTAAGGTTGCTAATCATATTAGAACCGTAATCTTAGGTCTATGTCATCCAAGTTTTAAACATTTTAAAACCATAAATTAAACCTAAGTTGGCATGCATGTCTTTCTTATTGATTTTAGTTCTAATTTCTTTTTATAACCTTTATAAAAGAAAAAACTAAAACCATACATTGCAAAACAATGAGGTATTTATAATGCTTATAAATTTATCCTATATGTCATGCTTCATACAATGTCTAGTCATTATTATACATAATTTTTATATAAAGTAACAACCAAGCACACATGTTTTCCATACACCCTTATACTATAACACGTATAATATAAAAATGATGCATGTCTATGCTCTATGCATGCATAAATATAACTCTTATATTATATGATGCATGAGCATGCTCTTACGTAATTTAAATCATGCTTCTCTAAATCATAATATTTATAATAAAGAGATGTTGCATGATCAATGCATAACCTAAGGTGGGATTTTTTTTATATGGCATACCATATGACATATAAATAAAACATACATCTTATGTATATTATCACAAATTAATGGACCAAGATGAACCACCTCAAAACCGAAATGAAAAACTCTATCTATTACATTATTCCACCAAGTAAACCGGTTCACAAATGAACCGGGTTTTAAACTGTCGGGCGAAGCTCCCATCATTTAGTAAATGCATGCCAGGTGATACGATCGTGTATTGCACAAGACGAAAACACGTGGATGCTAAACGATCATTTAGAGGACAACGAAGCTGTGAAGCCCGATCATCTAGACGATCACTTAACACGCAATATGTAAACAATTTACTCCGCGATCGTATAGTCAATAACTAAGCAATGAAGCTTGCTGAGCTACACGATCGTCTAGTGCATGCACATAAAACAGCTCCCAAGTATCTGATACTCAACGATCGTCTACCCCATTGTCTACACGACCCGACCAACGCTTGGTCGTCTTAATCCTCGAAGAACATTAACCCTTGTTACTAAGCTTCTTCACGAACGACTCATAGACTCAAACAACTTTGAAATTATAGACTCGATAGCAGTTAATATGCCTAAAAATACAGAAGCCTTTACAATTAACTTGTAATCTAAAAGAATTTAACAAACCAGAAGCTTCATCCCAGAAACTCCATTAATCCACACACCCACAAACGATTTAACGCTTAAATAGAGAGTATTCATGCTTTTGCCCACCGAGAATGTTAATGCAATTCTTTGCATCAATGAATTTGGAATATAAAAAACCTGGCTCTGATACCAATTGAAGGAACTCTTACATAAGAGTACCTCTGAGTGGAAGTGGATTTTTTCAAGACATTGTGACAGAATTACCACATTTACATTCAAACATACAAATATGCATCAAACTGTAAAATTATCGGGATGCTTTAAGATTAACAAATAAGAGAACAAGAAAACTTACCAGTCAAAGAACCTTTCTTCACGACAAATCTCGCTCTCTCCAAGGAACGAGTACTCTCGCTCTCGCTGGAACGTCAAACTATCGTTCAGCAAAATTCCAATCATCTACCACGAATGGTCTCCACACGAACAGACAGAGATGGGGACGACACCACCACTTAGAACCCTTAGTATTCTCGGTGTGAGAATCTAAAGAGTGGGCTCTGTTCAGATTTGGTAGAGGGTAGGAGGAGAGGAAGATTATATACAACGATCAAGCAAGTAAGAGAAGCTTGTGTCTATCGTATAGAAAAAATGCTTGATCGTTTAGGTGAAGTACACGATCATGTAGGAAAAAGGCAGTGATCGTCTATACAATCATTTAGTAAATGCTCGAGCGCTAGACGATCGTTTAGAAAAAAGTAGGCAATCGTTTAGAAAGAAACGCGCGCGTGTACGTGATCGTGTAGTAAACTCGAGCTATCGTATAGTCTCTGATTTTACTAAGCGATCGGTAGTATACACTTCGTGAGCAATTAACCTGATCTTTTGCAAAACGAAAACAAGTTTCATTTTATTCTTCAATTACGAAAACCGAATGGAGCTTCTCACTAATGCACAGTTACGGAGAAAACGGCGGCTAATTATCCTATAATTGTCCAATTAAAAATTAATAATTATAATCATATTATATTCATTAACCTATAGTTTAATAACATATATCAACCATAGTGTTTTCTCCCTCACTAGAAATCATATTTATATCCATTTCCCTCCAATTAATGTATCTCATACATAAAGTTAATCATATCATATTTAATTAACCAGTTCAATCATATCATATATAATCGAACTCCCTCTTGTCAATTTAAACATTTCAAATTGACCCAAAAACTGATTCTCAACTTGAATCCATTGAGTTACCAAGGGGACCTTATGGACCTATGGCTTAAAGCTCCAACGGTACGTGAATAGCTGACTAAACTCTTTAGCCACGAGATCTACCATCCGTTAACTACCAGACATTCCACTAAAGATTGACAGTAGAACTCTTCTTACCACAGATATATTTCTGTGTCCATTGGATATAACCAATTAACAGTACAATAACCCTTCACAGATACTCGTAAGTACAATTGGGCCAATTTACTGTTTTTTCCCTGTAGTTACATCTAACTCCTTGAGTACCACTAATTTCTCTAATGAATAATACAACATAGTCCTACTATGTGTGGACACCTCTCGGGCCATGAGAAGGTGTGTGACGACACATCATTCAAGCCCTGGGATTAACCCTCAAGGGAGCAATCTATCTACTTACCCCTTCTTCAGGGAATGAGTGAATTCGATCTTGTGTAGCCGAGTTCCCAACTCACAAATCAGAAGAATCCCCAAAGTGGTAGGTTTTAGTCAGCGACCTGGCTACTCACACCCATGCAAATCAAAGGACCGCCCTCAAAGGCAGGAGTTCCCAACTCACTCAGGATTGAGGTCATGTTACCTATGGTCATCCTAGTGAAGTGAAGTCTTTGTCATGAACGACGTTATATAACGAAACGTTAACACTTCATGGTTGGGTCTTAAACAAACTCTTTGTATAGGACGCCTCCGCTCGCATGTTCCCACACGAATAATCAGGATCATACCATCTGTAGCAAGTTACAACACTTGTAACTATTCTACAAAACGGGCCGCATCCGTAGCATTACCAGGATAAAGCTTCCCTCTTATATCCATATACTATGGTTATCACTTAAGACATGATCCACTTTTATTTCACCACATACATGCTTAAGTTACATTGACAACCGGGGATTTTAGTTTATTGGTTTATGGTAAAGTAAATAAAACATCCAATGTTCAAAGACAAGTAGTGAAGTAAATATCATATATCATACATTATAGGCGTTTGTACAAACTGTGTTTACAAACTACAAGATACGAGACTTTAGGGCATCATCCCTAGTAGAAAAGACCTAAAAAGACTGAGAATTTTGATGTTCCTTGAAATAGGAAAAATTCTCAAGGTGAACGGGCATAGGCTTAAAGTTTACAACGAAGAGCATGTAAACCAAGTTCAATTGGACTTGTGTTTGACTAATCCCTCATATATATGATCCTTCTCTTCACCAACGTCGAGCAAGTAATGCTAAAAGTTTGCAAAATAGGATGAATTTTCTCATTCTTTTCATTTTCAATTTTTTTCTTTTCCTTTGCTCTTACTTTGTTATTTTTGTATTTATTAGTATACTTTGTTAATAAATAAAAGAATGAAAGAATAATTGATCTTTTTCTTTTTCCTCTTGGGAAAAGCTCAAAGAAAAAAAAAACAAGGAATTCTCACAATCAAAAGAATAAGCAACCACAAAAACTAGGGAAGTTTCTCTCTACATCCCTTACTTTTTGTTCTTGAACATATATGCATAGTTTAAACATTGAAGACAATGTTCAATTTTTAAGTTGGGGGTAGAAAACATTACATGCATGCTTTTTATATTTTTTCATAGAAAAATGAGCTTTACTAAAAGTTTTGCTCTATAATGATATATAAATGCATGTCTGGAACCCTTGAGCATCTGAGCTCGGTTAGATTTAGATTTTATCATTTTGATATTTGGATATCTCGACTATATGTTTGTGGCTCTATGGTGGCGACCTTAATATTGTGAATCATGATTTCCTTTTTTATGCTCCAAAAGACTATTTTGCTATAAATGCATGGTTGATTGAATGCATGAGAACATAAAACAAAAGAATCACATTCATTTTGTTTTATGTTCTCATTAGATTTCTACACAATCATTTTTTTCTTATTGATGAAAATTTTGATGACACACTCTTTTTAGCAAAGATACAAATAAAATTTTAGACATTTTAAAATTTTCTAAAAAAATTTTGGAACCATTTTTCAAAAGAAAATTTTTTTTCCTTTTAATTTCATAAAAAGAAAAAAACGAATGCTTTGTTTTTATGTTTATTTAGAATCTTAGACTTATAGAAATGTAATTTCTACTTGATTTTCTTTGTTACCCCAATAGGACAACTCTTGGTCTTGAGAACAACCAACTTGTTTTAAAAGCAAGTCTAGACAAAGAGGAATAAACATTGGCCTACTAAAAAGTTGCTAGCATAAAAAAAAGACAAAACAAAACAAGCTTGCAAAATAACATAACTTTTACTAATGTGTGTGTGCATGAATAGAGGAGAAAAGAGCTACATCCATTATGTCTAGTTAGGGCCCATAAGAAAAGAGTGATAGGCTCCCGATTGTCAGAGTGTGAAAGCTATCCCTCTAGGTAAAATAAATGCCAATTAAGATTTGTGTGCATTAGTTTATAAATGCACTCTTGTCTTAGAATTGCCTCTCTTTTTTGCAAGTTTAGGTATATCTTAGACCGATAACTGAGTCAGTGTAGGGTGAAGAAGAATTGAGAGTTAGATAAAACCTTTCCACTAGCCTTAGACTCTTAAATAAACTAAAAACCTTACAATCTTTTCCTTCATGATTTTGGTAGAAAAAGAATTTTCTTTTGAAAAATAAGTCTGAATTGATTGTTAGTAAATTCTAACTTTCTAAATGCTTGTTTGTATCAATGCTTCCTTGATTGTTCATAAAAGAGTTAAGAATGAAATATTTGTGTAAGTCAAGTAAGCATATAAATAATTTGAAAGAACAAACAAATGAATGAACAAATAAGTGATTAATAGCTTGACTGAATGTATGTATTCAATTTAACTTGCTCAGGACGACCAAGAGTTAAGTTGGAGGTATTTTGATAGGTCTTGAAAACAACTACATTTTAATACATAACTCCCTCAATTTTATACTATCAATTTGCTTAATACGTCAATTTTATAGGTAAAATGGTCCCGAGAGCATTTTAGAGTCATTACAACAAACTTGGAGCTAATTGGAACAAAAAGGACCAAAAATATAGCCAAAGAAGTCAAAATCGAGCAATGGATCAAAGGAAGAGAAGAAAAGAAGGAAGAAAATATGAAGATAGACAGATTTTTTGCCAACCCTGTATGTCATTAGAAGTAGATTTTTGCTCTCTGTCATTGTTTGTTTGTCATTAAAAGGTCAAGGCAGAATGTTAATAAATAGGCCAACATTGCAACGCTATGGATTTTGATGGAAAGATAAAAAAAAATGTGCGTGCCTACGCAAGGGAGCGTTGCAATGCTACGACATCTGTGTAAAAGCAGTTTTTCAACCATTTTTACGAGAGAGAGACCCATTTTTATGATTTTGAGAGCTTTTCTTTGTATTTTTTAGAGAGATTTCCATAATTTTCTTCAATCTATAAACTCTTGTAAGACTCAATGGATTTCTTGAAGATTTTGTTACTTCATGAGTAAGTAAGTTCTTTTATCTTGAGGATTATGTTAGGTTAGCCAATTCTTGAGACTTTTTCATTCAATTACTTCTTGTAATTTGTTGTTCTTGAATGTTCTTGCTGTTAATTTCAATAAAATCTGATAAAAATGGGTTGACAACTCAATTTTTGTAGGTTGTTGTATACAAAATTACATGGCTCTATAACATAAGTGTAATTAGGTTGCAAGAACTAGTAATTTTAATGGAAAATTTTGACTTTTTCCCATGTTCTTGAAAAGATTTACTAGTTTAGAACATTCATATTAATCATGCTTGATTTTAGTCTTTTTAATTTCAAGAATGTCATAGTTGAGAAAACCCAAGAAATGCATGTAATTTAGGAATTAAATGTAGAATGTCTTTAGGAAGCATTTATGAACTAACTTAGGGTTAATTGATCAATTTAGGTTAATTAGCTAATTAAGGCATTAGGGCTTATCCTTAATGAACTATGGAGCAATTGAATTGCTTGAAATCAATTAAGTCTATGATAGAATTAGGTTAATCTACATAAAATCCTCAAGATCCTTTTTCCATTGAAATTATTACATAATTTATTTCATACTCTCTTTCATTAATCTCATTACCAAAATTTCATAGCAAATCTTGTTGTACTTTTACTATGTTTCTTAAAACTAGCAAACCCCCGCTCTCAATTTGGAGCGACCTCGTGCTTCCACTATTACTACGTGTTAGTACTAGTAGTTGTGCGTGTTTTACAATTTTTTTTTGGGTTAAGTTGAACTAACAACATCATTTTTAGCTCAAACACTCATCCGAGAGTCATAAGTATAAGTCTTAAGGAATTTCTTCATTCCTTAGTCTAGCTCAATGCCTAGCTTCCTCCTTACATTCCTTCCCAAAGTTTTTCACTAAGTGTTGATGGCTTCTCCAACCATCCAAACGTATTCCCCCCACAGTTAGGGAATTCCCTTATCAACCTTTAGAGATGTTCTCTTCTTCTTAGCGTTTACATTCATGATATATATATATACATTGAATTAACATATACTTAAATTAGCATTACAACTATCATCAACATATAAACAAGAAGAATAAATTTAAACATGATTACTTAATAAAGTAAGGTTAGGGGCTTACAATTTACCTCCCTTTAGAAAATTTCGTCCTCGAAATTTGTCTCAAGCTTCGTCATTTAGACAAGTGGGGATATCTATTCTTCATTTGTTCATCGACTTCCCATGTAGCTTCTTCTACCTCGTGTTTCTCCATAATATTTTACTAATGGGATTGACTTATTTCGCAATACTTGCTCTTTCTTGTCGAGAATCTCTACTAGTTCTTCTTCGTATGACAAGTCTTCCTTCAATTGCACTGGTTGATCATGTAAAACATGGGAAGGATTTGGTACATATTTCCTCAATACTGATACGTGGAAGACATCATGTATCCTCGATAGCTCTACAAGTAATGCTAGTTTATAAGTTGTTGGCCCGACCCATTCCACTATTTCATAGGGTTCTATATATCTTGGGCTTAGCTTACCCTTCCTATAAATTCTGAGTATTCCTTCCAACCTCAAACTTCAGCTTTCCTTTTCGCCTATCTGCGTAGCTTTTCTATCCCTCTCGAGCTATCTTCAGATTTTCTTTGATCAATTTAACATTGTCTGAGGTCATCTGCACGAACTCTGGCTCTATTAATTTTTTTTCTGCCACTTCATTCCAACAAATGGGAGTTTTACATGGTCTTCCGTACAGTGCCTCGTACGGAGCCATCCCAATACTGGCATGATAACTATTATTATAAGCGAACTCTATTAATGAAAAATGCATATCCCAACTACCTTTAAACTGCAATACACATGCCTTTAACATGTCCTCCAACAACTGAATCATTTGCTTTGATTGTCCATTCATCTGTAGATGAAATGTCGTACTAAAATGTAACTTAGTACCAAGAGCCTTCTGTAAACTGGACTAGAATTTTGAAGTGAACCTTGGATCCCTATCAGACACTATAGACACGGGAGCTCCATATTGGCTTACTATTCTCTCAACATATAGCTTGGCTATCCTATCAAATGTAAAAGTAGCCTTAACTAGTAAGAACTTAGCTGTCTTTGTGAGTCTATCCACGGTAACTCATATGCCATCATAGCCACTAGGTGTTCTGGGCAATCTAAATAATGTGATATGCTCCCATTTTCACTCCGACACTGGAAGTAGATTAAGTAATCCAGTAGGCCTTCGATGCTTAGGTTTAACCTGCTGACATATTAAACATATGTCCACAAACTCCGCTATATCCCATTTCATCCCAAGCCAACAATAACACTTCTTCAGGATCCTATACATCTTAGTACTACCTAGATGCATGACATAGGCCAAACTATGGGCCTTTTCTAAAATAGTGTTCTTCAAATTCATAATATTAAGCATACACAACCTGCCTTCTTTAAGTAAGGCTCCATCTGATCTCAACTCATAATCCAGCCTTTAGTTCTTACTTACTTCTTCGACTAACTTCCTAAGACTAGGATGTCCCAGTTGTTCTCGAAGAATATCATCTACTAGAGTAGATCTAACCTGAAAATGAGCTATCAAAGTTCCTACTTAGCCATCTCTCAATGTGGGATTAACACTCTCCAGCTTCTACGTCAACATTCCTCGAACAGCACTAACAATAGCTTTTATCGATCTTGTCTTTCTGCTTAGTGCATCAGCTACTAGCTTTTTCTGGGTGGTAATCAATAGTACAATCGTAGTCTTTAATTAGCTCTAGCCATCTCCCCTGTCTCATATTTAACTCTTTTTGATAAAAAATGTACTTTAAACTCTTAAGATAAGTAAATATATGGCATCGCTCACTAGATAGTTAATGCCTTCATATCTTTAGGGCCAACACTACAACTGCCAGTTTTAGATCATGGGTAGGATAATTACACTCGTGCTTCTTTAGTTGTGTGAAGCATAGGCAATTACCTTCTCTTCTTTCATTAATACACATCCTAACCCTTATCTAGAAGCATCACAGAAAAAATCTTAAACTCCTTGCCCGATACTAGAAGGGTTAAGATTGGTGCAGACACCGATCTTTGCTTCAGCTCCTGAAAACTCTCTTCACACTTCTCAGTCCATTCAAACTTCACGTCCTCTATGGTCAAACTTATCAATGGAAGGGCTATTTTTTAAGAGCCTTCCATAAACCTTCTATAGTAGCCTGCTAGACCAAGAAAACTACGTACCTTTGTGATTGAGGTAGGTTGCTCCCACCTCACTATAACTTCTATTTTCTGAGGGTCCACGCTTACTCCCGCAGCTGACACTACATGTCCTAAAAGTACTTACTAAACTTTGCATACAATTTCTTTTCTTGAGTTTCTGTAGTACAATTCTCATGCGCTCCATATGTTTTTCATTGTCTACTGAGTAAACCATGATATCGTCAATGAAAATGATCACGAATTGATTTAAGTGATAACAGGTAGAAATGCACGTTATTACAACGTAAATAAGTAAAACAATGAGGGAATGCAACGGTAAAAATATATAAAATCATGTCCAAAAGCGATAAACTGAGAATATTGTGATTGCATGTGCCCATCGCATAAAAGCAGCTAATTTACTTATTTTATGCTGGAAAAATGCGTTGGCATACGTAACATTGCGATCCAAGGAATTCGGCGTCCGCGCGCATTGAAAGATTACGGCCGCAAAGTCATGTGATCGTATGCGCTCGCGAGAAGTTGCTCAAGAAGGTGGTCGCATAAAGACGGCGCATCAAGGTGAAAGCTTAATAAATCATGATGGGACGGAAAGCTGATGACGGTCGAATCCGAATTTAGTTGACAAGCCGTTAACGACACACTGTAGCAAGTACATTCAAATTTTCTGTGAATATTAATCGGCGCATCAGACAGAAGATTTAATGACCTCCCATCATTGCAATCATTAGAGAGAAAAGCTTCTTCACCTTAAGCTCTATAAATATCGAAGGCCACCATTGATAAAGAAGTTCGCCATATAGAAGAAAGATCATATAATATAGTTAGTCGTTAGTCTGTTCATAGATTTTTATATACTTAGAAGACGGAAACGAGCAAAGAGAAGAAGACGCCGAGAGGTCATTCTCAGACAGCTCGAAAGACTGCCTGGGAGCACTACAAAAAGAGAGAGGGTCAACACTTAAGGAAGCAAAGACATTCATTTGAGCAGAGTTGGAAAGAAAAGACAGTGTAAAAGGCCACGGGAAGCAAGACATTGCTACCGAGCTTGTTATCCCTGCATTCTATTGTTATTTTGTGTTCTTCATTTACTCCATAGACAATGGAAATCTTAATTCAACTTGTGCTCAATCTCTCTATATCTCGCATGAGTAGGTAAATTTTCGAATGGGTTGAGAAGTATTTAGCTAGCATGACCTGAGATCTTCACTTTATGCGATCATCTTGTCTTATGTATGCGTCATTCATCCTTTAGAGATGCTCGGGAGGGTGGTCTAAGGATAAAATCTAGGCTTGGGAAAGTAAGATTAGAATCTAGGCTGGGGAGAGTCAGATTAGAACCACATAAACAAGAGATAGAAACTTAAGAATAAGTTCTGTTTGCTATTAACACATCACATGCACCCTAGAGATAGGATATGATAGTATGTGGTTACCTTGTGTATGTGTGCATCATTCATCATCACATAGACAAGAATAGAGGCTTAGACATAAGTCCTATCGACATTATCGTATACATCGCATGCATCGTAGAAATAGGAATTATGGAATTTGCATTAAGAGATGACTTGCTGTTGTGTGTGTGTAACATGATCACATAAATTGAACGCAATCTTAGGAAGTGTTAGCCAAATCCCTTCTCAATCCGTTCACCGTATACTCATTGTAACTCTCGATTTCATCAACTCTTTTCTCGCATCCGTCACATAGGATTTATATTTAAACTAAATACCAACCAACTTAATTGTTTTTGCCACCGCAAAGGAATCAAAATTTACCGTCGCATAGTAACTCAGTAGTCCCTGTGTTCGACCCTGGACTTACTAGGAAACCTAGTGATATTTATACTTAGGTTTTACTAGGAAAACTTGCATGTGCAACGCATAAATCATCATCGCAATTATACACCATTATTGCATCACATTTACAATGCATCACTAATTAAGAATGAAATATTCTATTCATTACATCCATAAACACTGTCAGGGAATTCGTCAAACCAAATGGCATGACTAAGAACTCAAAATGCCCATACCTCATTCTAAAAGCAGTCTTGAGAACATCAACTTCTCTAACCTTCAGGTCTATCTTGGAGAATATTGTAACTCCCCTCAGCTAATCAAATAAGTAATCGATGCGGGATAATAGATACTTATTCCATATTGTCACATTGTTCAACTGCCTATAATTAATGCACAACCTAAGAGTGACATCCTTCTTTTTTACAAATAGAACCGACACTCCTCACAGTGACACAATGGGCCTAATATAGCCCTTATCCACTAGTTCCTGTAGCTGAACTTTCAACTCTTTTAACTCAGCTGATGTCATCCTGTATGTGGCATGTGACATACGAGTTGTACCTGGAATTAGGTCAATGGTAAACTCTACTTCTCCATCAGTTGGTAAGACAGACAATTTAAATGGTAATTTGATTTAATTTGCTGAAATCATACAATTTATTTATATTAGTAACCTATACATTAACCTATTTGACAAAAACCAATCAAATTTAGCAAAATAATCTAATGTACCCTAAGTGACATTTATTTTGCAATGATGTTTCAATGAGACAGGACAAAAGTCATCGTCGGGTGATCAGGTGCTCTTTCACTGAAATAAGACTATCTCAACCAATAGACAGAACAACTTCTTGTTACTATAACTGTCAGCCACCATTGTTTGGTTTAGAAATTGGTAAACTCATTTAACATTATCTTGTAAGTGTAGACCCTCATTTTAGATTTTAGAGTTTTTTCGAGATGAGCCAACCATAAGGAAAAATCAATTGGGGAAAAAACTAAAGTAACCTTATCCATTTCTGGAGTTTGAGGTAAAGAATCATGCAAATTCTATTCATAGAGGGATAATGAGCAAAGGTGCCTCGAGGCCGGGCATGAAACTTTACTACAAACTAATGAGAGAGACCGTGGGATATGTTGACACACGTCCCACTCCCACTTACTATAAACACTATCTCCATCCACCTTGATATTAACCTATATAAATACCATTAGTAGGGGGACACAAGCAAAGGTGTTTCGAGGCCAAGTATAGATCTCACGGTGTGAATTTTTAGGGAGAAACATGAAAAGGTAAAATGAAGTATCATATACCCATTTTTCTCCCACTGAGTGTTTACCTAGGGTTATTTAACTTAAGAAAATCTGGCTACTAATTTTTAACTAATGGTTTGTTTAAATTTGCCTAAAAGTAACATTTACTTTGGATGGTTAAACAACTTTGATCGATGTTTATTAAACACTTTAATAATCTTCAATTAACCATTGCATGCTTGTAACAAATCTATCTAATTCACCCTTCCAAATAAGTTCCCAAGTAAGGGTATTACGTTTCTGTCAACTTAAATACCATAGTCTAGACAGAACTAACCTTAAACAAAAGGTCCCTTATAGATACATTTGTTACAAATTTAATCTTTTAATTAAAAATCAATTTAATCATTTTAAATTGATTAAAATATTAAACTTAATTTCTAATCTTATTAGAAAAATAATCTTAGGTCTATGTGAATTATATTTTAAAACTATTTTAAAAAATGATTTTAACCTAAAGTTTGCATGCAATTCTGAATTATTGATTTCAATTTCTAATTTTATTCGATTAATTTTTACAAAATAAATGAAATAAATTAAAATCATACAATTGTATTCATTGACACACTTAGTAAATTATAACAATTATAAATTATCTAAGGTAGTATCATGCTTCATGCAATTCCATTTCATTACTAACTATATATAACACTTATATATTAAAGTAATGAAATAAATAATAACATCCATCCATCCATACATTCAACTATAAATTATAACACTTATATATAAATGATGCATGACTATGTTAATAATGCATGCAAACATATAGTATAACACTTATATTATATGATGCATGAGCATGCTATAAAAATTAAATCATGCAATTATATATATATTATAACATTTATAATATAAGTAATGATGGATGAATAATATATAACCTAAGGTGGGATTTTTACTATATGACATACATTATGACATATATAAAATTAAAAATAAATCATACATCAATTGCATAATTTAAAACTGGATCAAGATTGAACTTCAAAATTATTAATTAAATTAATATAATACTTATATTAATTTGATTAATAAAAAATAGTTATCTATGACAAAATTAATGGTCAATCAGTTCAAAACAAGTGAAACGAGTCTTGAACCACAAGAATCGGACCGCCTAGCACCCGAATTGGCCAAGAATCGCTCGAACCAACCAAACCAGACATGAACTAGCCGAGTTGCAAATTGAATCGCGCGTGAACCAATTTGTTCTTTCCGTCTTGCAGCATTGCAAAGCTGTGACTTAGCGTTGCAATGCTACGGATAGAACAATTTGTTCATCTAATCGTAGTGTTGCAACCTTAGGGCACAACGTTGCAATGCTACTGTACAAAATGTACTGTACAGTTGCAATCTTCTTTGAAACTCCTCCGATTTTGGCTTCATCTTCTCCAGAATTTGATCGAAATTGCCACGAACGACTCACTAAACATCAAATACAGACTCTATAACAATAATTATGCCCAAAATATGGGCCTTTACAAATCAAGTTAGTAAAAAAATAAAGACTATAAAGACAGGAGACCAATCCCATAAACATCCAAAATTGTAAACAATTATTCCATACATTCACCAATATACCAAATGCTAAAATCCCACCATAAACTGTAAAATTAACTCTGAAAATTTGGAAAAATTTGGGCTAAAAACTCTGCTCTGATACCAATCGAAGGAATTGATGAAGGTTTGCAGCGGAAGCAGGGATTGGTCCCAAAAACCCCAAGTTTTACAAAACATAAATTTTACATAAACATTACGCATGTAATTTAAATTACAACACGATAATTATGGATAAAAAAAAGGGATAAGAAGATACTAACCCTTGAAGATCTAATCTTCTCATATGATTCCTCCTCTCCAAAAAGTCACAAACTCAAAACTCTAATTTGGCCACCATCTCGAAAGCTTCCTTTATATTCTCTAGGATGAGAATCCAAGGAGTCGTGGGCTTTTGGTGTTTTGGAAAAGAGGGAAATTGAGAGGAAGAGAAGGAGAAAAAAAATTGAGAACTTTTCTTAGGGAATTTTCTTTTTGGAGATTAGTCTTCACAGAATTCTCTGTAAAACTCCAAAGGAGGAAGATGATTACAACCCCTTTCTGCACACCTTACTTCCACGTACGTTGTAGTGAGAAAAAGGGAGGGACTTACAATTCCCCCAAAATAAATTTTCAAAATTTAAAATAAATAAAAGAAAAAATTGTTATAATAAAAAATTTATAAATTTATATGATAACCACTTTGTCATGTAATATATATTAAACTATATGTTATATCAAATATAACATGTAACCTATAACTTAATATTGTATCAAATACAATATAATCTATAGTTTTCATTCTCTCATAATGCACGCTATTTAATATAAATTCCATTTATACTAAATTTAATTATATGAAGCCAACAATAATTAATATTTGGATCATATTAAAATATTTATTTTCTCTCAAATAAATTTTATATTAAAATTTATCAAATACATTATAGCAATTATATCATATATAATTAAATTAAATTAATTATATCATATATAATTAATTCCCTCAATTAATTTGAACAATTCAAATTAATTTAAAATTACTTCTCATTTAATCCTTTTTTAGCTACAGAAGGGACTTCGTTGGGCACTCCATTAAAGACCGAAAATTTCACTCTTTACACTATAGATATATTTATGTGTCCATTGGATATAAGCAGTCAATAGTGCGATGACCCTTCACAAATTGCTCGTAAGTACAATTGAGCCAAAATTACCATGTTGCCCCTAATTACATATAACTCCTTAAGTACCACTAATCTCTCTAATGAATAATAAGTCACAGTCCAACTATGACCAAACCTTCTCAGGCCAAGAGAGTGTAGCGCCACATTGTTCAAGCCCCAGAATTAGCCCTTAAGGGAGTAATTTATCTACTTACCCAATCGTTATGGAAGGAGTGAATTTCGTCTTGTGTAGTTGTATTCCCAGCTCCCCAATCAGACGAATTCCCAAAATGGTAGGTTTATTGAGTCAGTTATCTGGCCACTCCCGCCTATACAAATCAAATGACTCATAGACAGGAGTTCACAACTTACTCAGGATTCAAGTAATGTCACCTATAGTCATCTTGGTGAAATGTAAGTCTCAATTATGAACGATGTTATATAATGAGACTAGTCATTTTGTGGTCCGGTCTTATACAAAATTCTTTGTATAGAATACCCTCACTCACATGTCTACACATGAATGATTAGGATCGGATTATTTGTAGCACTTTACAACAATTGTACCATCTACAAAGTGGGTCGTATTAGTAGTGTCATAAGGATAAGGTATTCAGCCTTATCCATCTACTACAAATCATTTGGGTTATCACTTAAACATGTATGTAGAAACTTACAGGTGAATCATAATTGAGACATGATTCACCTATAAGTTTCTACATACATGTTTAAGTTACAGATGATAACCTTGGATGTTAGTTTAATGGTTTGTGGGTATAATGCTATTAAATGTTAAATAAAACATCTCATATTTTATTAAATAAATAAAAATTTTATACAATACAATTATAAACTACAGGACCCTACAAGATTTACGGTATCAACCTCAATATTACCTCCCTAAGGAGTACTTCCCTGTTGTTTGGAAGCTTCAACAACACTGAGTCTATCCCCACAATTTCACATTCTTGGTTATTTCCTATGTAAACCGAGTTTTCTTCTATTAATTTGTATTCAACAAACCATTTTCTTTTAGAGGCCATGTAATAGGTACACCCTGAGTCTAAAACCCAGTCTTCCATATCCTCAGTTTCAAATTCCATGGCCTTTTTATTTGTAGCAACAAACACCTTAGTGAATTCATAGGCTCCCTCCCTAATAGGATTAGCATTTCTCCCATGTTCCCTTTGTCTTCTTGGATCATCTCTTCTAAAATCTTTATTTCTGTAGTGATCTTATTTTCCATATGGATTGTATATTCTATTTTCTTCTCTTCTAAACGATGTACCTCTCTTTGGATAATTTCATTTGAAATGTCCTTTATGACAAATATAGCATTCCAAGGCTGATCTATCTTTGTTGTCTCCATCCCTTGTTGAAGTGGCCTATTTTTGAATTATTCTCGACTTTAGAGATGAGAGATTAAGATCCCCCAACATTTTTATTTTCTGTTTTTAATTCCAGCTTTTTGCATTCACACTATCTCTTCCATATTTCATTGCAGTTCTTACTCCTTTGTAGGTGTTTTGAATTGAATTAATGAGGATAGTAGCTTCACTTTCAGCCCTTACTTTTTCTCTAATTTGGTTAAATCCATTTGTGAGTTCCTTGAATTCACCAAGATTCTTATCAAGAGTCTTGGATGGATTCATTTTAAAAGAAAAGAGTCTCTCTGTTAGGCAAATCTTTCTTATCATAAAATACCTTTAATTTCTCCCCTATGCCAAAAGCTATATCTTTTTCTATGATTTGTCTCACTACATTGTCGGTTATATTCAAAATCAGAGTTCCATGTGCTATTTCTTCCATACTCTAGTTTTCTTCAGGACTGATTGAGTCTTGAAGCATTTTTGGATCATCAAGAGCTCTTAAAGCTTTCTGTACACTCAACAAAGTTGTAGTTCTTTTTGCCCAGAGAGTTAAGTCCCCACTCCCATTGAATCTGTCATTTTTATACTTGGTTGCGGTGGCCATTCTTGGATCTTGCATCTTTCTTGCTCTGATACCAGTTTGTAAAAGAAAATAAAAGCTAAAGATATTCTTCCTAGTGTGGTTACGTGTCAAGCATGCCCTCAAACATGTGTTAATTGCATTCCAGCTTCATTCTAAGTTTACTTTCATCCTATTCACGAAGTGAAGAACTAAAGCTAAGCTAATCTCTTTCTTTTCTCTCAGCATCTTTCATGCAAGGTTCAAGATGATGGGAAAAATTCATCAAGAATCGATCGAAATTAAGAGAAGAAAGGTAATTAGCAAGAAGAAAAGGAAATATTTGAAGGATTATAGTGGTTTGGCATGTAGCCTGAAGGAAATCAGAAATGAGATTTCCATGAGAAGTGGAACAAGACTATTTCAAATTACAATCATGAATCAACAAATCATTCACAGTCGACTTCAAACAAACGGTTATGTGATTCATATAGAAATTACAGCATGTAAAAAACAAAGGAACAGAGAGTAAAACTCTACGCACATATAAGAAAACTTCTCCACGCTCTGTTGCACGACTCTAATCGAACAACAGCAACCACAAGCGCTCGATCTACACGACCACAACACAGCACGAACACCGCACGAAAACTTCACGTTCTCCTCAACGATCTCCTCGTTCACGAACTCTTCAGCAACATGAACGGCCTCCAGAAAACCTCGACGGTGTTGAGTTGAGTCTGACACCACCAATAAGGTGACCTTGGTATTCTTGGTATGAGAATCTAGAGGGTGGGCTCTGTTCGGACTTGGTATGAGGCAGACGAATGGAGGAAACAACAATCGTGTACATGACTGGGGAAGTGGGAGATGGTTGAGACCTATCGTATAGGTCGATGCCTAATCGTTTAGATTAAGCTATGTGATCGTCTAGCAAAAGCTATGCGATCATTTAGCTCTATCGTTTAGCTCTGTCTGTCGTCTACAGACTCTACACGATTGTTTACCTTGAGCCAGCGATCGTCTAGCAAAGCTATGCAATCGTTTAGTAAATACTGCACGATCGTTTAGCTCTACTTGCACGATCGTTTAGCTCACTCAACCGTCGTTTAGTAAATCTGTATTTACTTAACGACCACCGTGAGTTTCTATACGCTGAGAGAAAACTCAAAAATCCTTTTCAAATGTTTGTAAAACCTCTTTTCAAAATAGGAAACCACTTTCCTTTTAAACTCACGGTTACCATGATTCAATAACCACCTACTACTTTGGTTATTTAAAAGAAAAAGAATTAATTATCTAATAATTAATATTATTATAAATATAAATGGTAACCAACTTATCATACTATATTTATAACCTATAGTTTTAATATTTCATCTCATGAAACAAATAAACCATAGTTCTTTTTCTATTCCATGGTACTTAATGTAAGTCTCATTTACATCAATCCTCTATTAGATGTATCTTATACATCATACCGATTATATCATATATAATAAAACTCTTTAGTCACAGGATCCACCATCCGTTAACTGTCAGGCACTCCAGTAAAGACCGACAACTGAACTCTCCTTACTACAGATATATTATGTGTCCATATTAACCAATCAGCAGTACGACAACCCTTTACAGATCGCTTGTAAGTATAGCTGGGCCAATAACCGTTTTGCCCCTGTAGTTACATCTGTCTCCTTAAGTACCACTGATCCCTCTAATGAACATAAGTCATAGTTCTACTATTACTGAGTCTTCTCTTCCAAAGAGAAGCTGTGGTTACTATGTTCAAGACCCAGAATCAGCCCTTAAAGGAGCAATCTCTCTACTTATCCCTGTTTCGGAAAAGAAGTGAATTCCATATTGTGAATTGAGTTCCCAGCTCCCAGATCAGACAAGTACCCAAAAAGGTAGGCATTTTGAGTTGGCAATCTGGCCACTCTTACCCATACTAATCAAAGGACTATCCTCAAAAGCAAAAGTTCCCAAAACACTGAGGATTGAGGTCGTGTCACCTATGGTCGTTTAGGTGAGATGTAAGTCTCTAGTATCAATGGCGTTATATATAGAGTCTAGTCATCTCGTGGTCCAGGTCTTATACAAACTCTTTGTATAGGACACCCCCGCTCCACATCTTCACATAAATGGTCAGAATCTACCATCTGTAGTAGTTTACAACACCTGTAAACCTCTACAAAGCGGGTCGTATCCGTAGTGTCACAAGGATCAGGTATCCCACCTTAATCCTTATACTACAGACCGATTTAGGTTATCACTTAAGGCATGATCAACTTGTATATCACATATACATGCTTAAGTTCACATAAGATAACCAAGGAGCTTTGTTTATTGGATATGAGTAAATGCCAGAATTAAATAACACTTATTTTATTCATTGAATAATGTATATCTTTACAAAACAACAAGACTCTGGGAGAATTAGGACACCAATCCCAACAATCTCCCACTTGTCCTAATGATTTGGGAGACTAATAAACAATACAATATAAAACTGTACAATATACAATAAACTAGGGCATACCTCAGTTTCATCTCCCACTTGACCTAGACAAGATGTCGCATGTCCTGCAGATCTAGACTTTCCAGGTGACCCTCGAACACATTAGCCGTGAGGGCCTTTGTAAAGGTATCAACAATGTTGTATCCCATTAGGATCAGATCCTTAGCTCTATACACAAGCATAAATGGACCTACAGTACCAAGAAAGCTACTGAGCTGTTGATGATCTTCTTGTAAACACAAGGCTCATCAATGTCCTGTTCAAAGCTAAACGACTTGACATCAGTGTCAAATAATGTTCCAAGATCTAGATGCTTGTTTCAACCCATAAATGGACCTATTAAGCTGGCAAACTCTTTGCTCTTAATCTGAAACTACGAACCCCTTTGGTTGAGTCATGTAAATGTTCTCCTCAAAATTACCATTCAGAAAGACAGTCTTGACGTCCATTTTCCATATTTCATAATCATAAAATGTGGCTATGGGCAGGAGAATCCTGATAGACTTTAGCATGACAACAGGTGAAAAAGTTTCCTCATAGTCAACTCCCTCAACCTGGGTATAACCCTTTGCCACGAGTCTAGCCTTAAAGGTTTGCACCTTTCCATCTACACCTCTCTTCTGCTTATAGATCCACTTACACCCAATAGGTTTCACCCCATCAGTTGGATCAACAAGCTCCCAGATGTTATTGAAGTACATAGACTCTATTTCTTGGTTCATGGCCTTAACCCATTCATATTTGTCAACATTCTCCATTGCTTTCTTAAAAGACAACGGATCCTCGACCCTATCATTCGTAATGACGTTTTGGGCTTCAGTTAAACCCATGTAGTAATTTGGTGGATTCATAACCCTCCCACTACGTCGAGGCAGTCTCAATTATTGAGCTGGTTGACAAGACGTCCTGACCTCAACAACTCTTGTTGATCTGTCGATCTGTTCAACAACTCTTGTTGAACCTTCAGCAGTCTCAGTCTCACTTAAGATCTCACGTAAAACGAGCTTATTTCGTGGCTTATGATCCCTCATGTGATCTTCTTCCAAGAAGATGGCATTAGTGGAAATAAACTCTTTGTTATCACTTGGATCATAGAAGTATCCTCCTCTTGTTTCCTTGGAGTAGCCCACAAAGAGGTAAACCTTTGAACGTGGTTCCAACTTCTTTGGGTTACTAGCACATGTGCCGGACGACCCAAATCCTGAAGTGGTTAACTACCTTTACGGCCTCTCCATAACTCAAAAGGTATTTCAGAAACACTTTTCGAGGAAACGTTGTTCAGGATATAACATGCAGTCTGCACTACATAACCCCAAAACGAGTCTGGAAGATGAGCATAACTCACTATAGACTGAACAAGGTTCTGTTTTTCCTTTCTGATACACCGTTTTATTGAGGTGTACCAGAGGCCGAGAGTTGGGACATAATCCCATGTTCTATCATATAGTTCTAGAATTCGAGGTCCATATACTCTCCACCATGATCTGATCGTAGTGTTTTTATCTTCTTATCTAACAAGTTTTCAACTTCAGCCTTATACTCCTTGAACTTGTCAAGGGCTTCAGACTTATGTTGCATTAGGAAGAGATACCCAAACCTTGAATAATCGTCTATGAAAGAGATGAAATATTCATACCCACCTTGAGCTCTAACATTCATCGGACCACAGAGGTCTGAATGTACAAGCTCCAAGGCTTCCTTGGCTCTATAACCTTTTCTAGTAAAATATCGTTTGGTCATCTTGCCTTCGAGGCATGATTCACATACCGACAAGGAATTTTCTTCTAAACTCTTTAGAAGTCCACTTTTCACCAACTTCTCAATCCTATTGAGGTTGATGTGACCTAACCTAAGATGCCAAAGATGGGCGTTTTCCTTTGGAGAAAACTTTGGTCTTTTAGCTGTTGTTGCCATACTGAACATTTCAGTGTTAAATAAGGCTTTTATGACTAACGATCTTAGTACATATAAGTTATTTTCCATTAAACCATAACCAATCTCCATTCCATTCTTGAAAATAAATACTTTATTCTTAGAAAAGGAGATGGTATAGCCTTGTTCAATGAGACAAGAAACTGAGCTTAAGTTCCTCTTAATATGAGGAACTACAAAAACATTATCCAGTAACAGATAACGTTTCTTGTCAACAAATAACTTCAGCCTGCCTACGGCAACAGCTGAAACAACCTCACCAGTACCGACTCTAAGAGTCATCTCTCCCTGTGGCAACGTTTGCTAGGAACTGAATCCTTGATAAGAAGAACTGACATGATTGATAGCACCTGAATCAAGGATCTAGGCAAAATCATCATTCTCTACCAGACATGTCTCCAAGACCAATAAATCGTATTTACTGTCTTGTCTCCTCTTTTGGAAAGTAGTGGGATGGAGGTCGTTTACCACGAAATTTGTTTCACATGATTCTTTTCACTATAAATAATCGGTCATTTTTAAAAACTTTAAACAGAAATACTAACGAGTTGCTGAAAAGAAAAACACATTGATCTACGTTAGGTTTTAAGCAAATACTTGTTGTAAGACAAAACAACATCCAATAAGGTTTTAGTAAACCTAACATGAACCTCGTGTGACATCTAGTTTCGCAATGACGCTTCAAAAATTTAGGACAAAAGCTGCCTAAGGGGGTCAGTTATCCCTTCTCTATATTGAGAAGTTCTCAACTAGTCATTAATACCAGAATAACTTTTGTTCCTATAACGACAAGCCATCATTGATTTGGCCAAGAGATCATTAACTTACTTAACAATCTCCCATAAGTGTGACCCGTTATTTTAAGCCCTAGAGGTCCATCCCAAAAGGCCAAACCGAAGGGAAAAAATCCAATTGGGGCAAAATCTAAAGCGACCTTATCCATTTCTGGAGTTCACCTTGATATTGACCAACTGCACAAACCCATCTGAAGAGGGACGCTCCGAAGGCGGCACGAAGGCGTACAGAATGATCTCACGGTGTGAATTAATGACAGAGACCATAGGACGTGTTAACACACACCCTTCACCCACTTACTATAAATACTCTATTCGTCCACCTTGATATTGACTTATGCAAACACCATCTGAAGGGAGATGCATCCTGGGCATCTCAAGACCAAGCATGAATCTCACGGTGTGAACATACAAAGAGAAACGTGAGTGAAATCATAGACATATATGATATGCCTCCTCCTCCCACTGAGTATTTTATAACCTAGGGTTTAGCTTACTTATAAAAAACACGGCTAAGGATTTTAACTAAGTGACTTTTAGGTTTTCCCAAGAGTAACTTTTACCTTGGATAGTTAAACAACTTTTGATCATCATCCATTAAACTCTTTAACGGAGTCTTTGACTAAAACATTGCATGCTTGTTGAAAATCTATCTAATCTAAATTCTATCTATCCAGGTAGTGTTTCTAGATAGGAGGTTGTTTATGTAGAGTTTTCGTCACTTTTGAATTAGGAATTACCCAGCCTAGCCGAAGACACACACGCATCATAGAAATAAGAAAGGTCTTGTACATCTAGATAGTGTCTCTCTACTAAAGCACAAAATGTAATATCACTTTTATATTACACTAAAACCAAAGTTTAAATTCCTTATCTAAATAAACGATTTAGTATAGAGAGAATATATTAAATCTCACATATATAAACTCATAACTCTTTTAAGAAACACGAGCTTATATTCTTTAGGTATCTAGAAATCACATTGCTAATATCCAATTCGGTATCAATAACAATGCGGTATAGAAATACATACGTGATCGTATATGCAATCTCAAAGAACAAAAATGCTTTGATGCTAATCACTGTAATGTACATAATTTAGAGGATATAAGTAGCACCTTATCATCTATGCATATACAAAGGCATTAATAACATGGACCAACACCATGCACTTATAATACTAAGCTACTATACACATATCTTACATCAGATAAGACGAATTTCATAATGCATCACAATAAGCAGAACTATCTAGTCGCGATAAGCGGTTCACTTGCGTCAGAAATCGCATATGGTCCAGCTGGGGATATGCATTATGCATGGATACAAAATACAAACACTTATACAAAACCGCAATGACAACAAGCAAAACACGTTTCCATTCACTTTAACTATAACTATCTCATATAAAAGGATGATGCATGAAAAATGCTCAATGCAATGAAAAATATCTTTTATATTTCATGATGCATGGCATGCTTTCAAAATCTTCTCATGCTCGATTACAATTATAACACATAGCATGAATAATGCACAACCTAAGGTGGTTTAACTATATGACAAACACTTGACATATAGCCATCAACATCACATGTATAGCATGAGTTGATGAACCGGTTAAATTGCCTTAAAACACAAAAAGGAAAGTACTATAAAAAAGAACAGAGTCTCCGGTTCAAAACAGCGCAACTGGTTTTTTGAACCGCTCGACAAAGCAATCGCTTTCCAACCATCCATCGTGTATAAAGCACCCTGCGATCGTATACACGATAAAGCAAACTCTTTTGCTCATCGCTTAAGCGCTCCCAGAGTTAAATCGATCGTTAGCATTTAACTATACGATCGTCTAGAAAAAAAACAAACGATCGTTTAACTATTATTACCGACCAATGACCTTTACTAAGCGATGAAGCCTGAAGTACATAGATCGTTTTAGCATGCTTAGCAACCGCCCGCTTCCACGATCCTGCATCGTTTAGCTAAGTCTCTGTATCGCTACGCGCAATCGCATAGTAGTAACTAAGCATGAAAGCATTGCTAACTACCTCGTCTACGCGCGCTTCTAACTAAACGACGAATCCATGCTTCACACGATCTTCTACCTCTACGCCTGATCGCGCAACAACGCTATACGATGTAGTAACGATTTACCCATCGCTTAGCATTAGCTAAACGATCGATTAGAAAATACTACACGATCATCTAGAAAAAAATATCTAAACGATTGCTTAGTGAAATCCCAACGATCGTCCCTAAGGTTAACGATCCGACCAATGCTTGGTCTTCTTCTTCGTTGAGAACTGCATCGCCATGTGGAAGCTCATCACGAACGACTCGACAAGCTTGAACTTTTTGAATTATAGACTTTGAATTGCAAGTAATTTCACCCAAAACACAGGGCTCTTACAATTAACACTTTGTAATACCGAAAGCTTTAACAAAAAGGCAATTAACCGAAACGTTCATAAAAACACATCACAAATGTAGAAAACAGTTAATACAAATGCAGAAACCCACCGCGGACTGTAAAAAGTTTGATTCAGATCTGTAATTTGGAATATCAGAGAACCTGTCTGATACACTGATAGGGACAAGACCCTCAACCTACCACAATGGTATGATATGTCCACTTTGGGCATAAACCCTCATGGTTTTGTTTTTGGTTTCACCCCAAAAGGCCTTCATACACATGGAGATAATCATCAGTGCATTCCCAACAATCCTCCCTTCGAACAAAGGACCACTGAGCCTCCCCAAACGCCCAGATCTTTATTGCATTTAGAATTTCAAAGAAGCATTACAAGATAAGATTTCTTCTCACAGTTTAATCTCATATTTTTTCTCTCTGAGTTTCATCATCACGCGATTTACAAAGAGTTATGGAATTTATAGATGTTTGCTTTAGTCATTAGGAAGCAGAATCTGTTGAGCTAAATTAACAACTTCATTCTTCTGATTTGCAGGGGCAAAGGAAATTGTTCAACAATCTTAACATTTATGTTGGGCTTGAAATGAAAATAATAGGCTGATAACACACTGCACTATTGATATTTTGGCTTAATGAAACCCAGGCCCTATTCTGAATACCGGATACCACCTTTGTTCAACACAAACACAAATCAGTGGTGCTAAAAGCACAATCCATGTGATGAAAAATCTCCACCCTACACCTTGACGATGTGATTAAAGATAAGCACTTCCGTTGTTTTTAGAACTCAAATGACTATTCCTATCTTTCTTTGTTGTGAGAAAAGAGAGAAAATAAGAGAGAAACCTGAAGGAGAAGCTGCCGGAAATCGCCTGGAGATAGGCTGCTATCGTCTGCGATGAGAATAGGTAAATACACAACAACCATTAACGCATAGTAATGTTTATATCTTAAATCGCTCGAGTAATCCTAGCTCGTCACACTATCACATCACAACACCTCTCGGTGGTCAGCGGATGACTATATTTCTTAGTGCATGGTTGCAACGAGCGTAAGATTGTGCCTATCTCTAGGAACAATGCATACTTTGCTTTAGTGGGATCCATCTCTTACCTTTTCAGGCAGTTAGACGTGGCTATTTAACTTATAGACAAGCAATGCAACAACCCTAGACAAGCATTGCTACAGCCTTTCACAAGCAAAGAGGATTAACTCACTATATCACATAACGCACCTCTCGGTGGGTTGTTACATGCATCCTATTTCTAGGTTACATGATTAAGTATGCGATCGCCTTTGTGAAATAGACGATGAGGTAAATGATGATAAAGATAAAGATGATGAAGAGATGCATTGAAGGAATCAGAAAGATGCATTGATTACAAAATTCTTAATATCTTAAACTAAAATGTATACAATACAGGGGGTAGAAGAGAAATGAAGACTCTGGGTCAAGGCCCTACGGTTGGTGCCATGGATGAATGGTGGAGATGTCTGTCTCGAGCTCTATCTCCGGCAAAGCTCTGGTCGTCACTTGGTCTGGTTTATGAGGTAAATTCTCACTGAAAATCTTGCTCAAGCTCTCATCTGTGATCGCAAACCTCTGCCTCGTTCGGATGCTTTGAAATGAAGGTCGAAGAGGCTATTTATAGGGTTTAAATGCCGACGCTTCATGATTGCGTTAGGTCTCACTACTGCCTTTGTTGCGGTATGGGCAATGTCACATCGTCTTATCTTGTTGATACTCTCAAGGTATGCATCCGAGCTTCATTCAGCTGAAGTATCAACGTGTTCTACTCATCTTGCGATCGTCTTTCTATTATGGTTGTCACTTCGTGGCCACAATTTCCAATTGATCACCACATTCGCTTGATCACTGCAACTTCCATGCGATGGACGCATTCGATCACCGCATGAATTCGTCTATGCGATAGCTCGGTTTTCAGCGCATGCGTTTGTCTTCGTGATCGCCTGGCTTCAGCACGTGCGTTTGTCTGCGATTGCTTATTTCCAACGTATGCATTTGATTCCTACAATATCTACAAAAATAGTCACTTTGGCACAGAGTAATGCATAATATTTGGGTCAGTGAGGACTTAGGTGCTAATCTATGCAAAACTAAATTCTTCGCATATTCTAAGTATTATCACCGCATTTTCTATTTATTAGCCCTCATAATTCTAAATAAAAGGTTTATAATAACTGGCATTTCTGCCAATTATCAATCGTTTAGACGATGGGGTTCGAAGTTGACGATGGTCTACGCGATAGAGGTGCTGAGGTAAACGATCGATTGCTAAACACTAACGATCGATGGCTAAATGGTAAACGATAGAACAAAGAAGATCAGAAAAGAAGATGAACACGATGATTTACGTCGTTCGACCAAGGATAGCATACATCCACGATGAAGCTGATGGGAGTTTTATTAGGGGAGTTACAAGATTGATACAAGATAAGTTGTAAACCTTTCTTGAACACTCTGTATTTTCTACTCTCTTACATTTACATGTAGTTACAAAATATATATAAAGGTAACTTGAATGTAACTGATTTGTAACAACCTTGAAGTTATTTTCACCTTTCTGTAATAACAATCTCCACCTTGAAATAAACTTCAAGTGTTTCTTCAGCTTCTCTAAACTGACTGTCTTCTTCCTTAACCTTTGTCTCTTAACTCAAACCCTATAATATCAAGGCACTTCTGAAGTTTGAGCTGAGTGACTGTCTTTGTCAACATGTTGAAGGCATTCTTTGAGGTATGTACTTTCAGGACTTCAACTTGTTTTGCTTCTATCTGTTCTCCAATGAAATGATACTTAACATCAATATGTTTAGTTCTGTTATGGTACTGAGGGTTCTTAGATAAATGTATGGTGCTCTGATTGTCACAAAATTTTTTCACTGTATTCTATTTGATCCTGAAATCACATAGGAGACCCTTTAGCCATAGACCATCCTTTACTGCCTCTGAAAGGGCAATAAACTTTACCTCAGTAGTAGAAAGGGCTACTACTAATTGTAAAGTAGCCTTCCAACTTAGGACACACCTTCCATATAGGAAGATATACCCTGATAAGGATCTTCTCTTGTTTAGATCTTCAACATAGTCTGAGTCAACATACCCAATCAACTCTGGTTCACTGTCTAGAAGTTGTTGGTACATTAGTTTAGCATTAGAAGTACCCTTAAGATACCTCATTATCCACTTAGTTGCCTCCCAGTGCCTTTTATCTGGATTAGCCATATATCTACTCACCAGACTAGTAGCATAGGCAATGTCAGGTCTTGTAGACATTATTAGATACATTAAGCTTCCCACAACTTGGAAATAGGGGACTGTTGACATTATCTTCTGATGTTCAATGTCAGATTCTCTAGGTGAATTCTTTACTGAGAGTTTGAAATGATTAGCTATAGGAGTAGATACTGATTTGGTCTCTGTCATGTGATACTTCTTTAACAATTTCTGGCAATACTGTGACTGATCAATGCTTAGTATACTTGCTTTTCTATTTCTGATAATGTCAATGCCTAGTATTCTTGTTGCATTACCCATGTCTTTCATTTCGAATTCTGACTTGAGTAAATCTTTTACTTTATTTAACTCTTTCATAGTTGCTCCTGATAAAAGTATGTCATCCACATATAGTAACAAGTAGATAGGATGACTGTAGGTATCTGTGCTTATGTAAACACAGTTGTCGTAGGAGCTTTTATAAAAGCCATTCTTCTGTACAAAATCACTAAATCTTCTGTTCTAGCATCTAGGGGGCTGTTTAAACCCGTAGATAGATTTTTTAAGTAGGCATACATAGTCTTCTTTACCTCTGATCTCATACCCCTTAGGTTGGCTCATATAGATAACTTCCTCTAGGAAGCCATGTAGAAAAGCTATTTTAACATCTAGTTGCTCTAGCTCTTGGTTATTCTGAGCCACAATAGACAACAACAATCTGATAGAAGTCTGCTTGACCACTGGAGAAAATATCTCATAGAAATCAACACCCGGCCTCTGTGTAAAATCCTTAGCAACCAACCTAGCTTTATATCTAGGTCCTTAATCATTAGGGAAACCTTCCTTCAATTTGTACACCCATTTGGATGCAATTGGCTTGCATCCTTTTGGCAAAGGTGTCAACTCCCAAGTGTTGTTCCTTACTAGTGAATCAACCTCTTCATTCATTGCTTCTATCCATAACTTAGCTTTAGGACAACTCACTGCTTCTTCAAAGGTTGAGGGTTCTGAATCATTAGATAAATCAGAAGCATTCAAAGCTAAGTAGTCTTCATACCTTGAAGGTGATATAATAGTTCTTCTCTGCCTATCTGTAGCTAGGCTATACCCTCTCAAATTTGGTTCTTCTTGCTCGGGATCAATAATGGCATCTTTTACTTCTTCTTCAAGATGAGGTAGTTGATCAAAAGGTGATTCGAGCTTGAAGGATCAAAACTAGGGATAATAACTTGCTCTACCTCAATTTTATCATTCTTCATTTGGGGTGCTGTAACATTAAAATTATATCTTCATATACATTTCATCCTCCCTGAAAATAACATCTATGTTGATGATACATTTCTTCTCAGTAGGGTGCCACATTCTAAACCCCTTAACACCTTCTGTGAAGCCCAAAAACATACACTTCACAGCTCTAGCAGCTAATTTCCCTTTACTCTGATGAACAAAGCCAGTGCAAGCAAACACCCTTAGGTTATTTAGTTAGGAGGTTGTTTGGTCCACCTTTCTTCAGTGATTAGAAGGTTGAGAGATGCATGGGGGCATCTATTTAGTGTATAGACAGTGTATGAGGCTGCTTCTGCCCAAAATTTCTCAAGAAGTATAGCATCTGACAATAGGCTTCTTACTCTTTCCATTATTATTGTATTCAATCTCTCTGCCACCCCATTTTGCTGAGGTGTATCCCTAACTGTTGTGTGTTTAGTAATACCACGCTATCTACAAAAAACATTAAACTCCTCTGCACAGTACTCAAGCCCAATATCAGTTCTTAGACACTTAATTTGACAATTAGATAATTTTTCAATCATAATCTTCTATTCTTTAAACTTTTCAAAAACTAAATCCTTAGATTTAAGGAAATAGATCCAACTCTTTCTAGAATAGTCATCAACAAAGGTTAAGAAATACCTGGCTCCACTTAAGGACTGGAAAGGTGAAGGACCCCATAGGTCCGAATGCACATAGTCAAGAATGGTGTTGGTTGTGTGCTGAGCCTTCACAAATCTCTGCCTAGTAGCCTTCCCTATCACACAATGTTCACAAAAGGATAGGCTTTGATAAACTCCCTTAGGTAGAATTTCTTAATTGGCAAGAGCTTGTAGACCTTTGGCACTAATGTGTGAGAGTCTTTGAACCAAAGATCTCCTTCAGTAGGCTGCTTCTAAGTCACAATCAAAGCTGAGTGAATTTTCTAAACTCCTTGAACAACATACACACCATTAATCTTCACCCCTCTAAGGATAGGCTTACTATTCTTTAAGACTTCACAGTAACCTTCCTTACCTTTGTATTCACAGCCAATAGAATCAAGCATGCCTGGTGAAATTAGATTTCTCTTCAGCTTAGGCAAATGTCTGACATTCCTCAATAGGTTGACTGTTCCATCTTCAAGTTTCAGTGAGACTAAGCCAATCCCAACCACTGGACATGAGTTATTATTACCATGTAGACAGATCCTCCATCCAACTCTCTATAGATACTAAACCAGTCTTTATGGAGTGTCATGTGGAAAGAACACCTTGAATCAAGAACCCAATCTAGGTTCTTATTATCTTCTTCTTCTGCCTTCTAATTAGAGGTAGCTAAAGCATCTAAATAGAAGTAAGAGTCCTCGCAAACTGAGGCTTCACCTGACTAATTAGGTTGGACTTTCTGTTGAGGTTGTGGTTGCTTGTTTTTCTGCTCATTCTTCCATTTCATAGTTCTGCAATCCTTGATTAGATGTCCAAGTTTTTTGCAAAATTTACATCTAACCTTGAATTTTTCTTTCCCCTCTTCAGTTGAGCTTTGTTTTCCTTTTTCCTTATTGTTATGCTTTGACTTATCCTTGACAAATAAGCCCTCTGTACTAGGCTTGTCTTTCTTGCTAGTTATGAGCTCCATTTCTTTGATTTTGAGAGTAGGAATGATAATATCAGTAGTTAGGGAATCTCTCCCATATTTTAGGACAGTCTTCACATCTTTGTAAGAATCCGACAATGAGTTGAGAAGCACAAAGGCTTCATTATCTACCCCAATCTCTTCTCCTTGAGTCTTGAATTCAGTAGTCATCCTCTTGAAATCATCTAGATTCTCTGTCAAGGATTTAGAAGCACTTATTTTGAAGGTAAAGAACCTTTCCCTTAGGAAAAGTTGGTTGGGCAGATTTTTAGTCTCATATAGCTCATTCAACTTGCTCCACATCTTAAAAGTTGTCTCTTGGTCGATCACTTGTCTTAGGACACTGTCAGACAAGTTTAAAACCAATGTTCTATGAACAATTAGCTCCATGTTCTCTTTTTCTTCTTTAGTTGTAGTGATTGGCAGCTTGTCTGAATCCTCTAGGGCCTTATGTGCCCTTTATTGTCCCAAGATAGCCTTGATCTTGGCTTTCCACAAACCAAAATTGCCTTTCCCATCGAATTTTTCAATGTCATACCTTGCTACTGTCATATTTGATTCAAATTCTAACTAAATAGCTCCAAGATTTTGCTTCTTTAGAATCTTGACTAATCTTGAAGCTTTCTTGCAGGCTCTGATACCACTTGTTGGGTTTGAAATGAATATAATGGGCTGATAACACACTGCATTATTGATCTTTTGGGCTTAATGAAACCCAGGCCCTATTCTTAATACCGGATACCACCTTTGTTCAAAACACAAACAAAAATCAGTATGCTAAAAGCACAATCGTGTGATGAGAAATCTCCACCCTACACCTTGATGGCTGTGATTAGAGATATGCACTTCTGTTGTTTGTAGAACTCAAATGACTATTCCTATCTTTTCTTTGATGCAGAGAAAATGGAGAGAAAAGAAGGAGAGAACCTGAGGGAAATGCTGTCGAAAATCGCCTGGAAGATGAGGCTGCTATCGTCTAGTCAATTGGAGGTAAAGCAAGAAGTCGTCTAGACGATAAGGGAAGAGTCGTCTGGACGATGAAAGCTTTACTGAAGATCGTCTAGATGATGGGGTTCGAAGTCGACGATGGTCTACGCGATAGAGGTGCTGAGGTAAACGATCGATGGCTAACCGCTACACGATCGATGGCTAAATGGTAAACAATAGAACAAAGAAGATCAGAGAAGAAGATGAATACAATGATTTATGTGGTTCGACCAATGATAGCCTACGTCCACGGAGAAGTTGATGGGAGTTTTATTAGGGGAGTTACAAGATTGATACAAGATAAATTGTAAACCTTTCTTGAACACTCTATATTTTCTACTCTCTTACCTTTAGATGTAGTTACAAAATGTATATAAAGGTAGCTTGAATGTAACTGATTTGTAACAATCTTGAAGTTATTTTCACCTTTCTGTAATAACAATTTATCAATAGTCTTAAAATGTAGAAACCAAATGGATAAGAATTTAATAATATTTAGGCTACATAAACAATGCATAGGCACATGTAGCTTCTTCAACTTTGAATTAGCTATATTATTTCATTATTTTTTTCATTTGAAAATATAAATCGACCAGTTGGCGTCGATGTTGACTGTTTAATTAATCACGATGTAACATATCATATATAACCTCCCGTAATTCCCCAACCTCATTCCCCAATTTCATTGTGAAAAGAAAAAAAAAAAAAAAAAAAAAGGGAAAAGTTAATGGGTTCGAATGAGATTGAGTTCAGAGAAAATTATCTGATACTGAAGGCGAAAGATGCAAAAGTGAGAGATGTGTTTTTGTTCTTACTTCCTTCAGGTTCCAGGAAGATCAAAAACGTGATATATTGTCCCGACGATCAAATTGGGTTTTACACAAATTTCAAAGCTCGATGGACAATTTCTGTCTCCATTTTGGCGCAGAAATTCCTTCTCACCCTCGCCACTCTGCTCACTTTGTTAGCCGCATTTTGGTCAATTATTCAACGCTTTTTCTACAAGTATATACTGCTGGCTGAATTTTGGGTTGCGCCGCAGACTATTAATTTCATGGATTTGAAGCCCAAAGTGAGATGTAGAGACTGGAAAATTTTGGATCCCAACGACAACGCGGACATGAATTTAGAGGAGCGTGATTTCAGATATTATAGTAACTTAACCATTATGGCTTCCAAATTAGCTTATCAAGATTATTCTCAATACCCCTCCGTCGTCGAGTCCGTAGTCAACGACTGCTGGCAGGTAAAAAAACAAAGCAACTTTTACATACTCCCCCTTTCATCCATTCATATAATTAATTAGAAGCAAAATATTAGGTGAAGTCCATCTCCATCTCTATACAATCCAAGCTTCTATTTAATAAAAATATTATCATGTGATAATTCTTTTAAATAGTTTATTATTATTATTATTATTATTATAAATAAAGAGAACAGATAAAGTATATAGGTGCAGTTTTGATTGCACCTAATTATTATTCTTAAATAAATTATTTTTCAATTATAGACATTATAGATGTCTCAACCTAATTAAAATGTCTAGTTGTATCTCAGGATCCCTCTTTCCCTTCGATTTTTTTCTAAAGAAAATATTCTATCAACTTTTATTTTTAACTTTCAATTTTACCAATTAATTTAAACCTTCAAAGTTTTGGGTTGAGTTATTAAGTTAGAAATTTGCATAGGAATGTAGAGTTGATTATTATGAAATCTAAGAATTTGTTTGTCGGGTCATATAGTAAGGTTTTTTTAAAAAAAAATTTAATGTATTAAGGTGGTGGGTGGGTTAAACTCTGTTTTTAATATAAATTTTGGAAGAAAAAATTTACAAATTCTCATGTGGCTTTTGTTCAAAGAATTATATATAAACACTCATGGATCTAGTATGAAAAAAACCATGAAATTTTAGAGAGAGACAGCCAACCTTAATGTTAAATTATTGTTGGAATTTGTGAATTTTAGATAGTTTTATTAATTATCGATTTTTATAATAATCATTTACTTCTATTTTTTTGTCACGCTTTTTCTGATTGAAACTGAGATGAGTTTAGAAAAAGTCAATTCTAATATTAAATTATGGTTGGAATTTATGAGTTTTAGATAAATTTATTAATTGTCGATTTTTGTAATAATCATTCACCTTGATTTTGTGTCACGCATTATTCTCATTGAAACGGATGAATTTATAGAAATTTTTCTCTCCTTTTTTTCCTTTTTTTTTTCTTTTCATTAGTGAATAATGTGCATGCAAATAAACTTTGCAGTATTCATAAACTTCAGATAATTGGTTATTTATTATTAAGTTTTTAGGGGAAAAAAACATATCAAACAGTGTGAATGTTGAGAAATAACTGTGGATAATGATCAATGATGTTTTTCTTTCAAATGCAGATGAATTTAATTGATTGCTTCAATTTCTGGAATGGTAAGCCTTTTTTTGTTGGACTTCTAATTTTCAAATAAAATATAAAGAAAGACTTTGGACTTCTCTTTTTCAAATAAATAAAGACTCCGGACTTCTATTTTTTTTTCAAATAAATGAAGACTTTGACTATAATTAAAGGCCGTAAGCACAAAAGATTTGGCTTTTAATGTTTAATGGTCTCGTGATCATCATAGGTCGTTTTATTAAAAAAAAAAAAATTAAATATATAAACGCACCTTGTTGGTTTTCGTAAAAAATTATATTTATATTATAATTTGGAAAAAAAAAACTTAGGTACAATCCTTTTCGATTCGAATTTCTAACTTCTTATTTTAAAATATATATCTTTAACTAAAATTTCATTAAAATCTATTTCTAATTAAAATTAAGTTTATAACAACCTTTTTATTTCTAATTTTTTTCTTTATCATCTTTTTTATTATTATTTTAAAAAACCAAGTTTTAAAAATTAAAATAGATAATTTTTAAAAAAATTATTTTTATTTTTGAATTTGACTCACGTCTTCTACTTTAAAAAAATTGTAAACCATCCTGAGAATTTAAATAAAAAGAAGCATTATTTTTAGAAATAAATAATAAATAAAATAAAATAATTATCAAATAGGACCAATTTTTTTTCAAGAGATATTGTTTTTCATGGACAATTTGTTGTGCAAATCAGTCATCATTTAATAAAAAATAATTCGCCAACTCGTTAACTAACCAACTTGGCTTTAATTTGTCTCTTTTGACGGCTTGCTTCAAATATTAAATTCAACTAAACTCGATAATCTAAAACGTCTTGAATCAAAATAAATAAATATAAATTTTAAAACTTAAAGACAATATTTATTTATTTTTGTATTAGCACCCCTCTTCTTGCCAAACAATTAATCATCTCTACGTTTTCAACCCCTATAATGAAAACAAAAATGGTGAAACCTCAAAACTAATTAACAATTATTTCCGGAAATAGATTTATATTTCTGTTTTCTCTTTTGAATCTAAAACTTCTCGAATAAAAACAAAATAAAAATTAAATTTCGAAACAATTATTTACAACATTTAGTAATTTTCTTTTCTTAGAATAAATAAATAAACTTATTTTTCAGACTTCCAAGACAAAGCTACAACTCATGCATTTATGTTCGAAAACACATCCAAAGATCCAAAAGTAACAGTGGTGGCATTTAGAGGGACCTCCGTACTTGAGCCTAGCGATTGGACGGTCGATTTCAACTTCTCTTGGTCCAAACTAGAAGGCGTTGGCAACATCCACGCTGGCTTCATGCAAGCCCTTGGCTTCCAAGACCTTGCTGGGTGGCCCAAAGACCTCCTCCAACCCAAACACCAATACGCATATTACACCCTTCGCCAAAAGCTTAAAGACATTGCTAAAGCCAATGACAATGCAGAATTCATAATCACTGGCCACAGTTTGGGCGGCGCCCTTGCCACCCTTTTTGTCACTTTGCTAGCCCATCACAATGAAACAACCATTCTTCACAAGATTCGAGCTGTTTATACTTATGGCCAACCAAGAGTTGGGAATCAAGAGTTTGCACAGTTTATGGTAGACACTGTCGAAAGATATGGTTTTAAATACTACAGATATGTTTACTCTTTTGACTTGGTTCCTAGAGTGCCTTTTGACTCTGTTGTTTTCAAATACAAACACTTTGGTGGATGCGTATACTTTGACTGCTTCTACCATGGCAAGGTAACATTCACTTATCCATATCTATAACTCTTTCTCCATTATTTGGTTAATCCCGGTTAGTCAGTCTGTACAATGTGACTCTCTATTAGAGTTAATAGATTTAAGATAGTATTAGGAGCAGATGATTTATAATGGTAGAAGTCTAGAAGACTCAACAAGTAGAGATCCATTTTAATTGGGGAGAAAATAACGTCACAGGACTTGAATACAGAATCTTCTTGATCACACTATTCTGATACCATCTTAAATCGTCAATTGACCAAAAAATTTAAGCTAATGGCCGAAAACAAATTTAATATCATATCATTTAACAATATCACTAAATGTGATAATAATATGCCAATATTACTAATATTTAGATTGTGAGTCTCTTTGAATAATTTTTTCTCTTAGATTATTTTCAAAGAGTAAATAATTTTTGGGGTGTTTTATGCAGTTTTTAAAGGAGCAGCCAAACACAAACTACTTCTCTCCAATTTGGTTGATACCCAAGTACTTAAGTGCATGTTGGGAGTTTATAAGAAGTTTAATAATAACTCCAATTGTGAAAGGTAGGGATTACTTCGAGGGTTTTTTTACAATACTGGAAAGGACACTTGGATTACTTATTCCAGGAATATCAGCCCATGTATGTTCAAATTATGTTAACGTGACTCGTTTGGGGAATATTCAGTTGCCATCTGACTACGAGGAGACCTTACAGCTTGCTCACTATATCGATGCCAACTACTAGAAATTAAAGTATCGAAAAAAAAAAAAATTATAAGGGTATGTTTCAATTAATTTTCTCCAAGTACTTTACACAACTCTTTTTTCTTTATTAATATTTGTGGTAAGTTGTCTGTTTGTTTGTTGCTCTTAGTTTTTTAAGATTTTGGTTTGTTAAAGTTTGGAATTAGGATGATCTTTTTAATTCCAATTAAATGTTATGGGTGGCATAAAATATTGGATTTGCAGTCTACTGTAATTCTCCTTTTGGGTTGCATATAATGTATGAGTTTGTGCAATCTTTTTTCAGTACAACTGATAAAGGATTGAACTTTCGATCTCTTAGATTTGGAGTACATACTAATATTATCGAATTAAGCTCACTTTGACAATACCTCTTGGATCGGAGTTTGTGCAGTCTAAAGCCTATTATATATATGTAGTTTGAGAACTTAGCTTAACTCATGGTTAATTTTGGAATAAATAAACACAACATCAATAATAATCCATTTTTTAAGACATGTTGAGAGTAATTATTAAATTGTTAAAATCACTTTTGTAATTTTTTAAGATTATTATGAAACATATTTTTAATCATTCAAAATTTGATGAAATAAAAATTATATTTAAAAAGTATAAATTTTAATATTAAATTAATTTCAATGGATTAAAAGTAGTGTTGTGAATACTTTCATAGTCAAGTTTGGTTCTAATTAATCAATTATTGTAAAAAACCATTTGCTTCTTCTTTGGTAAAGAAATAAATAAAAAAGAAGAGTAAAAAATAGAAATTGGAAAAAGAAAAAGAGGAAAAAAGATAGAAAAGAATGGAAAATGGCAAGAAGGAAAATATATATAATGTGAAGGGGTAGGATTGTCTTTCCACTAATTCCAGAAAAAGTAAAATAAAATGAAAAAAAATTGCACAACCGAGACACGTGGGTGGTTATGTATTAGTGGTTGGGTTTTACTCGTGGAGCTTGCGTAAGACTTATGATTGATGACTCCATCTCACAAATGTATGTCGTAGCCTTAACGTGAAGACCATTTCTATTGTGATCTTCACTTTTTTTTTTCAAGAAATTCTAACTCTAACGTGATGGTCATCTCAATCGCAATCTTTATTGTTCTAAAAAAAGCATTATAACAAGAACAAGTTTCCATGACTCTAAAAATTTGTCATTAAAAAGTTGACTTTTTATGTCAACTAAACCATTACATTGACATTAAAAATATGTTACAAAAACATCAATAATGACATATTTATAGTGTCAATAATGCCTTAGTGGTGACACATTCTAAACGTTATTAAATTACATATACTAACACTTATTTATAGTCATTGAAGTTCGATTGATGACAGTATACCATTGTCATATAAATATATCTTATGATATTTGTGAAATATCAATAAAATGCTTATAAGATGGATAATTATTTGTTTCATACCTCTCGTTACACCTATATTACTCCAATTTTAACACAAAATATATACACAAATATAAATATGAACTTTCATATATAACGATAAATTGTGTAATGTTAATACAAGGAAACTATATACAACGAAACTAGTAACAAAACTTTGGTAAAATTATTTACTACAAATACAATAATTACAAGTGTTGACACTATCACAAAATAATAATAATAATAATAATAAATAATAATACATATGTAAATAACTTGTTTGGTGGGACGTATCTTCGCTTCAATAAGCTTGTGTGAAGGCTTGGTAAAAAAACATTCATTTTAGAATTCAACTCAACACATTAATGTTAACAATAATAATATACATATGTTATATATACCTTCTTAATATTCACAATCTCTCTTATCATACACTCACTACATTTACACTCAAAACCATACTTTAATCATATAAATAAGTTTCAAATGAAACTTTAAATAAAAACAATACTTAGAGTCACAAATAACCACATAAATAGGCTCAAATTACATTGTAAGCTTCAAATCAAACTTTAATAACATAAATAACCTCCAGATTTAACTCATTCTTCAAAAATCATATAAAGGATATAACAACTCAACATAAACCAAATTATAATAACAATAAACATCAATCTTGCTCAAAATATTAATATCAAATTTTCTTTAAAAAAAAATAGAATACTCTCACGTGGGTCTATTAGAAAGAATATGGTTAAACAATATATATTGTATCAAAATTAAATTTCTTCTTTAATATAAAAAAACATCTTCCTAGAACTCAAACACATTAATCCAAATAAGAGAACAAGAGTAAGCATGAATCTTGAAACATGCCACATAGCTAAAGCATAAGATTCAGAATACATAGTACAAAATATTCTAGAACCAATATAGTACATAAAAACTCATAGTCCTCATAGATTAAATTCCTCCCTATATTTTAGAAAAAAAAAAAAATAGTAAGAAACTTTAATGAAAAAAATATTAAATTCACCTCAAAGCAATGAAATGCACCCAAAATCAATGAAATCCTCAAACATCTTGAAGGAAAAATAAGAGGACAAAAATGTAAGCTTCAAACAAAAAATTGTGACTTCATAACCATCACCCATTTATTTCTCTGGTCAAACAATTCAATAATCATCTTTTCGACTTTCCATATGTAAAACAAAAGAAGGAACAAGAAAGGACGCTACAAAGATAGGAAGAAAATATAACCACCAAAATATATACCATCGATTCAAGAAGAGAAAACTGAAGATATGGTGTCAATCTTCCTGTCAACGGCTAGATGTGAAGGTGATGAGAAGGGGGACGAAGAGGAGATATCGGAAGGAAGTGATGCCGAGATGGACGTCCGAGGGAACGACTTTGGGACAGAGGAAAATCGAAGTTAGAGTTTAAGGAAATTAAAGAGAGAAAAGAAAGAGGGAAAGAAAGGGTTTTTTTGTATGGATGACCTCATTTGGGAGGCTCAAGAGTCACCGGTAGAGAAAGTAATGGAAAATTATCTTTTGCTTATGTCATATTTTTGTTATTTCAATCCGTCTAGAGTTATTGTTTGAGTAAGATAATGGTTTTGCTAGTATGATATTGTTTGTTTTTGGTTTCAAACCAAAAGGCCTCATACCAATGGACATAGTTATTCTCACTTATATACCCATGATTTTTCTCTTATTTAACCAATGTGGGACTTTGGTCGCATTCCCAATAATATCAAATTGGACCAACTTAATTTCATTCAATCCAATGGCCATGATGAAAACAATTTCATCGAAATCTGTCAATTTATGTCTTCAATTTCAATCTGCGACACACGTCAGCTTTTAATTGGTCTCGAATTTGATGATTTGTAATTTCTTCTTTAATTTAGGAAATGATGTATAAATTTATGATTGGTCCAAAATTGATCACTCAACAAATGTTCCATTTTCAAGATTTATGTATATGAATGGGTGAATCTCGAAAAAAATAAAATTTGAATCAAAGGTCAAGCTGTATGTTCTTGATTTAAACTCGTTTTGATGTGTCAGTCACACTATTAATTTAATACATATGTTTGAATAGAATTTGGGATAATATTTGGAATATGATCAAATTTTAATTTGCAATAAACTTGAGGTATTATATACAATTTAATTTAGTTTGAAGATAAAAACTTAAATTTGGATGATAAAAACTTAAATCGTGCTGTCGTTGGTGTTAGTCGCCGCGCACCGTTAAAGTTTTGTTCGCCAACATGACCAAAAAGTTGGGACAACCTTAAGTGTGTGAGATTAAGTTGGAATTTAAAAAAATAATATATTACGAAAGAAATTGGAGTATTTAACACTATTAGAAATAGCTTTTTATGTATATTTTAATTAATTTCTATTATAAATTTTTAAATAAACATAAATTTTTAAAAAAATTTAAGTCAATTCAAACGGATCGTAAGTAGACCACGACTCAACGAATAAAGAGAGAAAATGGGATGGAATTTAAGTTTTTTTTTTAATATTTTTTTCCCTTTTCCTTTTCTTAACTCTTCTCTCCCTCCTTTTTTTTTCAATTTTTTCTTTTTTTTTCTTTCCTTCTTTATTTTTCACGTTTTCTTTTTCTTTTTTATTTCTCTTTTCTTTCTTTCTTTTTTTCCTCCTTGTTTTTTTCTTTCTTTATTTTTTTCTTTTTTTACTTTTGTTGCTTTGACTCACGGTTATTTATTTATTTTTTTCCTCTTTTTTTTTTTCAACTTTTCCTTTCTTCCTTTTTTTCTTTCATTTTTTTCTCTTTTTTTTTCTTTCTTTTTCCTTTGCTTTCCTTTTTTCCTTTTTATTTATTTATTTTTTACTTTTTTATTTCCATCTTTTATCATTTGGGACTAACTTGTTCCCATATTCTTTTTACAGGAATTAAAGTTATTGTAACTTTCACTTTGAGGGAGTAGCTGTTTGATAGCTTGTAAAAGGTGGGTGGTTATTTTTTTTTAATTTTTTTTTAGAAATGCCTTGATACGTGACCGACACCTTCACACACATAGAGATTTCTTCGAAAAGGTCTAAACAACCCTATTATATCACCTATTGATCAACTAGAGATGACCGCAGAAAGGTCTAAACAATTTTACAATACCACTTTTTGATCAATGTAGGGATGGCCCCAAAAAGGTCTAAATGACCCCAATATAAAACTTCTTGATCAACATAGGGATGATTTTGGAAAGGTCTAGACAACCCTATTATATCACTGCTTGATTAACGTAGGAATGACCCGTAAAGGTCTAAACAACCCTACAATACCAATTTTTTATTAACGCAGGGATGACCCTAGAAAGTACGAAATGACCCTACTATATCATTCCTTAATCCACGTAGGGATGACCTCAGAAAGGTCTAAACAACCTTACTATAATACTTCTTGATTGATATGAGGATGACCTTGGAAAGGTTTAAATAACCTTATTACATCACTGTTTGATCAATAAACAACCCTACAATATCACTTTTTTTTTTTTTTTTTATTAACGTAGGGATGACCAGAAAGGACTGAACAACCCTACTATATCACTCCTTGATCCACTTGGGGCACCACAGGAACCTTATTATATCGTGTGCTAAAAGTGATAACATTTTTTTGGTGATCGCATCCATTAGTGCTCTCCATCCACTTGGACTTAGAATAAAATAAAATTTTGTGGAGCTCACCATATTTTTTGTCTTTCATGTCTAATTTTCTTTGGATTATGCCGTCGAGACTCATTCTTTTAAGGTGATATTTTCTTGTAGAATGATGGTTCATTTTACTGAACACATCTGGTCTTGTAAAAGTCACCTCGTGATTCTTGTAGATAGAGGTCAACCAATAAAAGTTGGACTTAATTTTTCTTATGGAAAAGTCATTAATTGGCTCTTTTGCAAAATGTTGATCAAGTTTAGACAACAACATGATTCTTCTTAAATTATCAATAGAAGTACCTTCAACTCAGGGAGGAAGCGAGTGGATCTTACAATAAATTCATGACGAGGATTCTAATCCCGACCAATTGTTAACTCTCGAACGTCGTATAATTGAAGGTCTACTCACTAGAGCATCATAATGAATGTCCTTGGAGAATTTAGCTTTGCTGATTGCTATTGGGAGTAGCTTGTGTTTATAGTTGGCTGAAACAAGCGATTCCTTTATGATGTCTGTTTATTTGGCACGGTGATGGCTTCTCTGTACACATATGATCGTAATAATAATGTTCGACCCTTTTGCGAAGCTTGGTGTCTCGTTGACTTCGATCTTGGTATACTGTTGGCTTGATCTCAGTGGGTGACCTGAGGACTCCATCAATTTTGGCTTAAGTCCTTGACTTGAATGTTTTGTCGGCTTCAAGCTCAGTGTTCTACCGATTTTGATACCAATGTTTCGTCAACTTTGATATCGGTGTTTTGTTGACTTTGATTTTGGTGTTCTGTTGACTTGATTCAATCTCAGTCCATTGGTGTTCTTAGTGTTCCATTGGATTCAATCTCAGTCCGTGGCATGAAGATTCCATCGATTTTGACTTAAGACCTTGATTTTAGAATTCTGTCAGCTTCAAGCTCAGTGTTAAATGACCTTGATCCCAACGTTCTGTTGGCTTCGATCTCAGATGATGTAGAGCTAGACAGACAAAACTTAATCCCACAGGTAAGGCAGAACCTTGTAGACCGGAGTTGATCTCAGATATGAGGTGGAGCCAGATAGCCTGTACTTAATCTCGTGTATGAGGCAAGGCCATGAGGACCAAAGTTGATCTTATATAAGAAGCAAAACTAGGTGGATCAGAGTTTATTTCACATACGAGGTGGAGCTAGGCAGACTAGACTTGATCTCGCATATAAGGTAGACCCAGACAGATTAGACGCGCTCTTACAAATGAGGCACAGCCAGACAACCTAAACTTGATCCCGTGTATGAGGCAAAGTGAGAAGGACTAAACTTGATCTCACATATGAGGCAGAGCCAGGAAAACTGAAGTTAATCTTGCATATGAGATGGAGCCAGGCAGACTAGAGTTGATCACACATATGAGGCGGAGCCAAGTGGACCAGAATGGATCTCACATATGAGGCAGAGCCAAGAAGACCAAACTAATTCCATAAATGAGACAAAACCATACAAATGATGAAGGATTTTGAATACCCACAACAGAAATATTAAATGCAATCACATCTCTAATTTTTATTTTATAGAATAATTAGAGTAGGGAGCAAAAAAAAAACTATAAACAATTTTACATTAAGCATGCTGTCTACTATGAAATCTAGGAGGAAATTCAAAAATCTGAAAGACTTATCCTTGAAGAACAAAATTTTCATGAATCTTCTCCCGATCACTGCAAGATCACGAGCAACTCAAACTTTTCCCTCGGTCTCACGAACATGACAATGCTCTAAAAAATGGACACCACAATAGATCTACCTCATTATTATCAAGGATGAGAACCACTAGGGAGGAGTGGGCTTCTAGGGATTAATTTTGATTAGGGAGAGATTTTTATTTTCTTGAGAGAAAATATACAGAGAACACAATGAGAACTTGAGAGATCCCTTGAAAGAAGAAGAACACCCTCTGTGTTATCACGTCGGTTTTCGAGAGAGTGAATTAAGGGAATTATTAAAATAACTCCCTCCCCATAACTGAATTAAATTCAGATGAATTATATATATATATATATATATACACACACGTATATATAACAAACCATATGCTATATCAAATATAACACATAACTTATAGTTTATATTATATCACATATAATATAACCTGTAGTTTTTAATCTCTCATATAACCTATAGTATTAATATGAAATCATATCCATATTAATTCTAACCTATAGTTTTTATATAAATCACATTCATATAACTAAAATTTAAAATCATATTCAAATATTTATTTTCTCTCAAATAAAACTTATATTATAATGTATCACATATATTATATTAATTATTTATATATAATTAATTCCCTTTAATTAATTTAAACTATTCAAATTAATCCAAACTTAATTTGATTCTCACGAATCCTTATAAACTAACAAGAGAACCTTATGGACCTATAGATTGAAGCTCCAATGATATTTGATTAATTAATTAAACTTTTAATTAAATTAATCAACGTTCATTAACTACCGGTCATTCCACTAAAGACCGGCAACTGTACTCTTTGTACAATGATATATTTTCGTGTTCATTGGATAGAGCTAATCAACGGTGTGTTGGCCATTCATAAATTACTCGAAGTACAATTGGACCAAAATTATTGTTTTACCCCTGTAGTTACATCCAACTCCTTAAGTACCACTGATCCCTCTAATGAACAATTAGTTATAGTCCAACTATAACCGACTCCCTCTTGGGCTAGGAGAGGGCATGGTCTCACATTTCTCTAGCCCTATAATCAGTCCTTAAGGGAACAATTTCTTTACTTACCCTAGCAGAAGGGAATGAGTGAATTCCTTCTTATGTAGCTACATTTCTAGCTCTCCAATCAGACGAATCCCCAAAATGGTAAGCTTATTAAGTTGTGAATCTGGTCACTCTCATCCATACAAATCAAAGGACCGCCCTTATAAGCAGGAGTTCACAACTCACTTAGAATTCAGGTCAAGTCACCTATGGTCATCTTGGTGAAATTTAAATTTGTTTTAGCAACGGTGTTATGAAGAGAGACTATTCATTTCATGTTTCGGTCTTATACAAACTATTGATATAAGATACCCCCGTTCACATGTCTCCACATGAATAATTAGGATTAGATCATTTGTAGCACCTTACAACAATTATAACAACTACAAAGTAGGTCGTATTCGTAGTGTCACCAGGATAAGGTACCTAGCCTTATCCATCTACTACAAATCGTTCAAGTTATTACTTATACATGATCTACTTATATGTCTCCACATACATGTTTAAATTACATCCAATATCCTTGGATCTTAGTTTATTAGTTTTGGGTTAATGCAACTAAATATTAAATAAAATAATACTTATTTTATTAAATAAATAATGTGTTTGTACAAATACAATTTTACAAACTAAAAAACCACGAGATTTAGAGCATCACCCCAACAATCTTTCACTTTTCCTAAAGCTAGTGGAGTGTACATGATAATAGTACAAACTAGTACAATAGTACAAAAAAAAAAAGAAACTAGGGAATACAATATGCGCCCAATATAAATCTTCCACTTGACTTAGATTAGATGAGGTTTGTCTCATAGACCTAAACTCTCCAAATGACCCTCAAACATCTTAGCCGTGAGGATCTTTGTAAACGAATCAGCAAGTCGTGCTCGGAAGCGATCTTCATGACGATCATGTCCTCTTGATTAATAATCTCCCAAATCAGGTGATACTTGCACTCTATATGCTTTTCATGCTTGTGCCTTATAGGCTCCCTGGAATTAGTAACAACAACACCATTATCACAATAAAGGGTGATGTACTTTGACATATCTAGAACAACTTCCAGATTGATCAAGAACTTCCTGAGTCATACAACTTCCTTGGTGGCTTTGCTAGCCGCTACATACTCTACCTCCATGATGGAATCAGTGATGAAACCTTGCTTTTTGCTTCTCTAGACTATAGCACTTCAATTAAAAGTGAACATTGATCTTGAAGTGGATTTCCTAGAATACGTATCAGTTTGAAAATCAGAGTCAGTGTATCCTGTAAGGATCAAATCTTTAGACTTATACACAAGCATATAGTCACTCATTCTTCTAAGATACTTGAGGATGGTTTAAACTACTATCTAGTGATTTAATCATGGATTAGACTGATATCTAACAACTATCCCCACTACATAGCAAATGTCAGGTCTAGTATATAACACTGCATACTTCAGACTACCAATAGCCGATGCATAGGGGATCCGTCTCATCTCCTCAACTTCTTGGGGTATCTTAGGACACTGTTCCTTAAACAAGATAACTCCATGCATAAAAGGTAGTAAACCTCTCTTGAATTTCTGCATCGAATACTTGACAAACATATTGTCAATGTACGATGCTTGAGACAAGGCTAGCGATTTGTTCTTACGATTCCTAAAAATCTGAATTCCTTGAACATACTGCATCTCTCCCAAATATTTCATTTGGATTTTAGTCGCCAACCATTGTTTTATATCAGTCAGTAGACCTTCATCATTTCTAGTGAGTAGAATATTGTCTACATACAATACTAAGAAAGCTACTGAATTGTTGATGATTTTCTTGTAAACACAAGGCTCATCAAATTTATGGTCAAAGCCATTAGATTTGATCATAGTATCAAACCTTATATTCCAAGATCAAGAAGTTTTTTTAGTTCATAAATGGACCGATTAAGCTTGCAAACTTTTTAGAAAGGCAGTCTAGAAGTTAGGATACGAATCCTTCTGATTTTTGTATATAAATGGTCTCCCCAAGATTACCATTTAGAAAGGCAGTCTTGACGTCTATTTGCTAAATCTCATTGTTATAATATGTGGCAATGGACTAGAGTATGGGGATTGAAGGTGTAATATAACATGCAATAGAAGAAATCAGAATCAATAAGTACTCTAACTAAACTTAATTTGAGTTTGAAACATGCTATAAAAGTAAAATTCATAAGAGAGTTTGAATAGTGCTATACCTTTGTAGAATTCTCCAGGAATTTAGCTGGATCTCCACTTATCTGAGCTTGATACTTCAAATAGACTACCACCAATGTCTTCTCTACTAAACTCAAGAAGGAATGTGCGGTAGAAACCTTCTAATTGAGTTCAATTTTGGATGATAATAAGTAGAGTTTCAAGGGTTTACTAAGTGTGCAGACCTTCTATATAATAGTTCTAATCTACCTCAAAATCTCAGCATGCATGTATAATATATAGACTCAAACCATGCAAGGAGAAGAGAGTGTATGTAGGACAGATCCTACTAAGGGTTATGATTGAATGAGTGAGTGGAATTGAGTGATTTTTCGCCCGATTTTGAGTTTAGTGGATTTTTCCAAAAAAAATGTTAGAAAAACCCACTAACTCAATTTTGTGTTTAAAAAATGAATTTCCTTTTAAATAAAACAATTTTATTTAAAATAATTAGTTTTGTAAAATTAATAAATAATTAACTTAAATAAAACTAATTTTAATTAAACCTTTTAATTAAAAAAACCATTGATTTAACATCTTAATATTAAATTAATAAAACATCAATTCCACCAATATGATTCAATTTCATGTTATTAATATTTAAATCATAATTTAAATATTAATTGATTCTCCAATTTTGTCCACTTTTTAATAAAATTAAACGTTTCAATTATATCGAATACAATTGGTTGAAACCTTAAAAATTGAATTTGAACATTTCAAATTCACAACCCTGATTTCACTCAAACATATTCAATTTGTTAATCTAATTTATGAACTAGTAGAGGGACCTAATGGACATACAGATCATGATCTCCAACGATTTGTAACTAATCAGTTAAACTCTTAAAAACCAAATTAATTTCTATTCATTAACTATCAAGGCGTACCACTATAGCTCGATAGTTGCACTCTCCTCACTGTAGACATATTTGTATCCATTTTTAACCATAATCTGTAAGTCGATCCTTCACAGGTCGTTCATATTTACAGCTAGGTCAAAATTATTGTTTTACCCCTGTAAATGCATCTAGTTCCTTTAGCTTCTTTAGCTCCCACTTATCCTCTATTGAACAACTGATTCATAATACCACTTATGAATCGTCTTTTTCTAGTACGAGGGGATGAGGCCCCATTGTTCAAGACCAAGAATCAGTACTTAAGAGAACAACCTATGTACTAACCCTAAGACGGATAGGAGTGAATTCCATCTTGCAAGGCTATATCCCCAGCTATCTATCCAGTCTTATCCCCAAAGTGGGAGGTTTATTGAGCAGTACCATTGGACTACTCTCACCTATGCAGATCTAAGGATAATTCTAAATAAACAAGAGTTCATAGTTAACTCAGATTAAGATCGAGTTATCCTAAGTTATTTTATTATGAAATAATCAGTTTTAACAATAAATGGTCGTTATAAAGAAAAGTGACTATTTCGAGGTCCAGTCTTTATGTTTGCATAGGATGCCTCCACTCATGTCTCTACATGAATGATCTGCAGATCACATCATTTGTATCAGCATACAAAATGGGTCACATTCAATAACAACCAGGATGAGATACCCAATTTCATCCATATACTTATAGACTATTAAGCTATATACAATAACTTGATCCTATTTATGCCACTATATAAAGTTAAAGTATTCATACTATAGCCATTAATTTGTTTATTGGATTTTCTAATAGAATGCAATATCAACAACTTTATTGAAAAAAAAAACTCAATAATTTCTTATTGATAAATAGAATGTTTAACATAAATTACGAACTGCGAGTTTTTAGGACATCCCCAACACGGATATAATTTAGCATGGCAACAAGTGAGAAAGTCTCCTCATAGTCAACTCCCTCAACCTGGGTATAACCCTTTGCCACAAGTTTAGACTTAAAAGTTTGCACCTTACCATCTACACCTTTTTCTCTTGTAGATCCATTTGCAACCTATAGATTTTACTCTATTAGATTGATCCACTATATCCCAGACTGAATTGAAGTACATGGACTCCATTTCGAGATCCATAGCTTTGATCCATTCATCTTTGTTCACATCTTCCATTGCCCGTTTGTAGGACAATGGATCCTTAATGTTGCCATCTGATATGACGATTAGGGTTTCTATTAAACCCTATAACAAATAGGTGGGTTTGCAACCCTCCCACTACGTCGAGGTTCACTCAATGGTTGAGGTAAATGTGATGACTAGATGAATCGACATCAACAACTTTTGTTGGTGTACTAGGCTCTTCAACAACTCTTATTAAAAGTTCAGTAGTTTCATTGGAAAGCTCATTTAACATTATCTCACTATGTTGTTTATGCTCACTAATGTAGTCCTCTTCTAAAATGCGTTTGTAGACACAAACACTTCATTATTTTAGGATCATAAAAGTAACCACCTCTCGTTCCCTTAGGGTAGCCTACAAATATGCATAATTTTGAATAAGGTTCCAATTTCTTAGGATTAGCCTCAAACACATATGCTGAGCAACCCTAAATCCTGAAATGGTATAAACTACCTTTACGACCATTCCATAATTCTAAAGGTATTTCAGAAGCACTCTATGATGGAACACAGTTCAAAATATAGGTCGTAGTTTGTATAACCCTAGAACGAATCAGGTGAATGGACGTAACTCATCGTAGATTGAACCATGTCCAACAAGGTTCGATTTCTCATTTCTGATACATCATTTTGCTAAGGTGTACCAGGTGCTGAGAGTTAGGATACAACTCCATGTTTAATCAAATAGTCTTGGAATTTTAAATCCATAACTCCCCACCATGATTAGTTTGAAGTGTTTTAATTGTTTTACTTAATGAATTTTCAACTTCAATCTTGTACTTCTTGAAATTTTCAAGGACATCAGACTTATGTTGCATTACGTAAACATATCCATATCTTAAATAATCATCTATGAAAGAGATGAAAATTCAAACCCTCCCCTTGCCTTAACATTCATAGGATTACAAAGGTCTGAATGAACTAGTTCTAAGGGCTCTTTGGCTTTATGACCTTTTCTAGTAAAAGGTCTTTTAGTCATTATGCCTTTAAGGCATGACTCATATACTGATAAAGATTTTTCTTCTAACTCGCTTAAAAGTCCATTCCTAACCAACCTCTCAATCCTATTGAGATTAATGTGACCTAATCTTAGGTGCTTAAGTTGGGCATTTTCTTTAGGAGAAACTTTTTGTCTTTTATTTTGGGTTACTGCAAACATTTCAGTATTAAAAAGGGCCTTAGATGCTAATGGCCTTAGCACATAAAGGTTATCTTCGAGATTTTCATAACAAATTTGACCATCATGCTTGTAAATAAAACTTATTTACAATAAAATTTAATGTATAATTTTGTTCTAATAAACCTTTTACAGAAATCAAGTTCCTCTTCAAATCAGGTACTATAAGATTTATGTAAGATTAACCAGAGCCCTCCCACTGCCATAGTTGGGATGATGTGCCCAGTTCCAACATGCATTTTCATCTCCCAAGTCTCCAGATATTGTCGGGAACTAATTCCTTGAAAGGAAGAATAAACATGATTAGTAGTGCCTGAATCTACTATCTAGGAAAAATTAACATTCTCCACTAAACAAGTTTCCAAAATGATTAAGTCATATTTACCTTGTTTGCCCTTCTTCTTTTCTGCCAATTATTCGGGATAATTTCTCTTCCAATGTCCTTCTTGGTTGCAGTGGAAATAGATTCCCTTAGCACCCTTGACCTTTTTTCCCTTTTGGGCAGTAGTGGGTTAGCATTCCCTTGACCTCCTCCTTTCTCTTCTTCCATTTTTTGGTGTCAAAAGAAGAAGGTGCAGACTTTGTTCCAAAGGTCGAACCACTGTAGAATTTCTTTGAGGACGAGTCAACATTTTCCTCACCCTTCTGTTTCTTGATTTTCATCAAGGATTGGTTTTTTTGCAACTCGATAAGGAGGGTGCTCAGGTTGTAGTCAAGCTTATTCGTAATAGTGTTGCTACGAAACTTAAGGAAACTCTCAGGTATAGTCTTTAATATGAAGTTAACCTGACTGGCTTCATTGATGACAGATCCGTTCATCTCTAATATGTTAAAGTGGACCATCATGTTCAAAACATGTTCACGAACAGAGGCCCCTTTTTCATATGGGTATTGAAGATGTACTTAAGAGTGTTGTGACGGAGTTGTGTGGACGAGTGTCCAAACATCTCCTTCAACGAATCCATGATCTCAAGAACTGCGGCCATGAGTTCTTGCTTTTTGGTCAAGACTTCAAATAAGTTAGCGAAGAGTATGCTCGGGCCTTTTTATTCGCCTTGACCCATCTTCCATATGCCTCCCAAACATTTCAGGCTGCATTGGTAGTAGGACTTGAGGATATTCCTTAAGAAGAACAAATCTCAGGTCATCTATAATTAGCACAGTGTTAATAGTATTCTTCCAACTTGTGTAATTATCATCGTTCAATTTATTAGCAGAAAGCAAGTCTAAAGTAGTACTCATCATAATGATAGTTGCTGAAACCATACAATTTATTTATATTAGTTATTCATGCATTATCCAAATCAAACCAATCAATTTAACAAAATTTTAGTGTACCCTAAGTGACATCTATTTTCCAATGATGCTTCAGTGGGTTAGGATAAAATTTATCATAGGGTGATCAGTTATCCTTTCACTAAATTGAGACAATCTCAACTAATAATTACACCAGAATAACTCTTATTCTTATAATGATTGATCACCATTTTTTAGTTTAGAAATCATTAACTTAACAATTTCTTGTAAGTGTAATCCTTCATTTTAGATTCTAGAGGTTCACTTCAATGAGCGAACCGTAGGAAAAAATCAATTGGGACAAAAACTAAAATAATACTATCCATTTATGGAGTTTAAGTAAAAATTCATGCAAACACTATCTGTAGGGGCACAAGCAAAGGTACCTCGAGATTGAGCATAAATCCCATGTTGTGAACTTGTAGGGAGAAACATGAAAGGAAATGGAAGTATCATATACAACATTTTTCTCCTACTTTGTATTTTACTTAGGGTTGATTAACTTAGACAAAATCAGCTAATAATGTTTACTAAGTGATTGTTAACTTTGCCTAATGTAACAATTACATTGGATAATTTAATAATTTTGATTAATGTTTGTTAAACACTTTAACAAAATTTAATCACTCATTGTATGCCCATAACAAATCTATCTAATTCACTTTCTAGAATGGTTCCCAAGTAGGGGTATTCTGTTTCAGTTAGCTTAAATACCCAACCTAGACACAATTTTTCTTAGACAAAGGTCCCTTATAGAGAAATTTGTAATAAATTTAATCTTTTATTCAAATCCAATTTAATCCTATCAAACGAAATTAAAAGATTAAACCTAGTTCTAATCATGTTAGAAATATTGTGAATAGAGGTCTGAAGTTAAATAAATTTTAACCTATTTAAAATCAATTCAACCTATGTTTGTATGCAACTTTTTATTTTAGATTTTAATTATAATTTCATTAACTCAGAAGAGGCTAAGCAGAATCGACTTGATGCAAAATATGAACAATGAAAAAACCACCGACTTCGTGGGGAGATGGAAGAGCGAGAACTTGAAGAAGCATAGACTTTACTTCAGGAAGCTAAAAAGCGTGTTGGTGAAAAGAAGGGAAGCAGGAAGCCGGTTCTCGACTCTATGAGTTCTTTTTTGTTAATTCTTTTTCTTATTTTGGAATGTTGTAGACTCGACTAATAACAATGTATATATATATGTATATGTATGTATGTATATATGTGTGTGTATGTATGTATATATATGTGTGTATGTATGTATGTTTCTTTCCTTTCGTCCTTCCAATTAAACTTAAATGTCTCAAATTAATTTGATTATCTTCTGAAAACTAAATCCAGAACTTTAAATTCCAAACTCACAATAACTTATCCAATTTTTAGAAAATTGAATTCCAATTTCCCAAATCTTTTGTCTTTACAATTTAATTTCCACTTAAAAAAAATTTCCAAAATCTCCTCCAAAGTCAAATAGATTCTCACTAATCGAAATTAAATTAATTTTTTTAAAACATTAACACTTAATTTAAATTGAATTATCTTAACTCCAATAATTCCATTTTAGTCCTAGAACTCAAAATAACACCAAGCAATTTAAGTTAATTAAATTAAAAATCACCTTAAAATTTGGGATGTCACATTCTCCCCTCCTTGAGAAACTTCCATCCTCAAAAGTTCTAATCCTAGAAGAGCTCTGGGTATTGAGTCCTCATCTCGTCCTCACGTTCCCATAGCTTACTCGAACTGATGGTTCTAGCATAAAATGTTTATTATAGCTATCACCCTGTTGTGCAACACTTTCACTTCATAACTTAAGTTTTCATTTAATTTCAATGACTCGAAACCCACCACATGAAGAATCTGTCACATACTTCCTCAACATGGAGACATGAAAAACATTATAAACTACAGAGAGAGAAGGTGGCAATTAACCGGTATGCCACAGGGCCAAGTCGCTCCAAGACTTTGAAAGGTCCAATGAAATGAGGATTTAGCTTCCTTTTTCTACCAAACCTCATAACACCCTTCATAAGTGCTAATTTCAAAAATACCTTATCACCTTCCTCAAATTTCAGGTCCTTATATCTGATATCAGCATAACTTTTCTGTCTGCTTTAAGCTATTTGCATATGTGCTCTAATCTTTTGCATCGCTTCATTTGTAGTCTGCACAAACTCAGGTCCCAACAATTTTCATTCACTAACCTTATCCCAGTAGACAGGAGATTTGCAACTCTTCCCATACAGGGTTTTAAATGGCGACACACCAATAGAGAAGGGATCGGATCCCGCAACGGAAGCGTTTTGTAAGAACACCTTGTATCCCGCAATTTGATTTACATAAAAAAATTCATTATACTAAAACAGAATATAAACATGTGAATTAGCATGCTTTAGAAAAAAATATTAGAACCATTCTTACTTTTGTAGATTCCAAGTTCCAAGAACGATCCTCTCAAATTTTGATAGCTCTTGAAAAGAACTATATTTCTTTGCTTAATTTAGGCTTGTTAAGGGATTTTATGTGTTTATTGTCTTATTTTGTAGGTATTAACCAATCAAGTAGAATTAGCCATTTGATGAGAAACAGGGTTAATTTGAAGCAATTTGGAGGTGATTTGAACATCTGGACTTCAAAAGAGAGAAAATTACCAAAATGCCCTTGTGACAGAGTTGCAACCCTCGCCCAATGCTATAAGATTGAATGTGCAATTGAAGGAACAATGTTGCAATGCTACGAATTTTGACGAAACAATGTTGAATCCGCGCGTGCCTCAAATTGCCACCAGCATTGCAACCCTGCCTCAACCCTACCCTGACGCTCGAGGTCTGAATCGATTCCTAGCGTTGCAACGTTGCGCCGTTCTCTATAAATATTCTCTTTGATTTTAGGTCAATCATGCTTGTTGGGTTGTATGTTCTAAAACTTGCAGTTTGTAATGCTAACATAAAAAAATTCATTATACTAAAATAGAAATATAAACATGTAAATTAGCATGCTTTAGAAAAAAAACATTAGAACCATTCTTACCTTTGTAGATTCCCAAGTTCCAAGAAGATCCTCTCGAATTTTGATAGCTTCTTGAAAAGAACTATATTTCTTTGCTTAATTTAGGCTTGTTAAGGGATTTTATGTGTTTATTGTCTTATTTTGTAGGTATTAACCAATCAAGTAGAATTAGCCATTTGATGAGAAACAGGGTTAATTTGAAGCAATTTGGAGGTGATTTGAACATCTGGACTTCAAAAGAGAGAAAATTACCAAAATGCCCTTGTGACAGAGTTGCAACGCTCGCCCAATGCTATAAGATTGAATGTGCAATTGAAGGAACAATGTTGCAATGCTATGAATTTTGAGGAAAAAGTGATGAATCTGCGCGTGCCTCAAATTTGCACCAGCATTGCAACACTGCCTCAACCCTACCCTGATGCTCAAGGTCTGAATCGATTCCTAGTGTTGCAATGTTGTGCCCGTTCTCTATAAATATTCTCTTCGATTTTAGGTCAATCATGCTTGTTGGGTTGTATGTTCTAAAACTCGCAGTTTGTAATGCTAACATTTTCTATTATCAATAAAGATGTTATTGACGTTTATTCAATAAAACGGTTGTAAGACTAAATCCAATAAGTTAAAGATCCATGGCTATTATATGAATATTTGAACATTATATGGCGACATAAAGATGGATCAAGTTCGAGTAAATAGTCAAAACAATCTATAATATATGAATAAGATTGGGTGTTTTATTCTAGTAACACTATCCGATGTGGCCCACTCTGTAGTTGTTACAATTTGTTGTAAAGTGTTACAAAAGAAGTGATCTTGATTCATTCATGTAATAACATGAGGAGCGAGGGTGTCCTATGTAATGATTTTGCATGAGATCGGACCAAGAAATAAGTCGCTCTTACTTTATAATACTGTTTATTGTTTAAGACTGACTATTTCAAGTCAATGACCTAGGTAACTTGATAACTTATAGAAACACAAGTTATTGCCTCTCGAAAGTTGGAATAATCAGGATTCTTAATGAAAAAAATCTTATCTTTCTTAAAGGAAAACACATGGAATCCTTCAGGCATAACTAACCTTTACAAAAAACATTATTTTTTATAAAAACTATGTCACTAACGCATCTTATTGTAGGATTTCAGTAAATTTTACCAAGTGTCATAGGAGTAACTAATGCAAAGGCATGTGTTTTAAGAATTCCAACACATAGTAGATACATTGGCTCGAGCTGTTCCTGTCAAATCACCACTTACAAGTATGGGTATCTGAATGTCGGCGTCTAAAAAGCAACTGAAATGGCAAGCGACTGACCAAGGTATGGAAATTAATGCTGTCATATCACAAGTTGCTGAGGGAGAACGCCTATAAATAGAAGACTTGCACCCTAAAAATGAAGCATTTAACATAGAGAGCATAGCATAGCATAACATAGAGAGCTTAGAATAGAGTAGTGTTGCTGCTGCAAGAAGATCACAAGAGGAAAAGAACCATCACCATTATTGATCAAGGAGAATTGAAGAGAACCAAGCTCGAGAGAGAACTTTTCTTCATTTATTTAACAAGTTGGTTGTACACACATTAAGATTAAGCTAAAAAGGACAAGAAATTGAACTATGTGGCTTCACTCATTCTCTTTTTACTCTATTTCCATTCATCATTCATGCGATTAAGTGTGTTATTACAAAGACAATTTGAATCTTTATAAAAGCGTGCATTTAATCCATTAACTTGCCTCTAATTACATTCTACTGTGTTAAATGTGTTTGTAAATTTATGCATGCTAAAATTCTAAAAGCTTTAATCATTCTGATCATTTGGTTGAAGTTGTCTCAGCTAAACTATTCGAGAGAATATGATAACTAGAAACGCATGAAGTCAGAACGCACAGTAGCTCTAGAGATAAAGATACTTGTGGTTCACTGTTTTCTGTATCCAACGCATGCACCCTAGAGATAGGAACATGTGACATTTTCATTGAGAAATGTTAAATGATTAGATAAACAGAAACCCAACGAATTGACATACAATTGATTGTAAACATGCATCCTTCATCTTTATTCTTGCCTGCTCTTTCTTGTCCATCTTACTTGGATCAACACATTCACTTATCACTTAGCACCATTCCTTCATTAAACCCTATATTTCACTTGAACTCTTGTTTCTTCTTGTACGCAAGTAGTTAAAGAAGTGTAGATAACCTTTTTAAGGATTTTTTTAGAACCCATCTACATTTGTGTAACGCAAGGCTTATGTTAGTCTAACCTAAATCCCTGTATCCGACCCTGGACTTACCAGGAACCTGAATTTCATACTTGGATCTAGCTCAGGTAAATCTTGTACGCATCATCCAGTGAGTGTAACACATCATCCATTCTCACTAGAAGAAATTCGGGCTTCAATGTCGGTTGAAAATAGTATTATCAAATCTATTATGTCGGTTGAAAAAAAGGATCTTCAATGTCGGTTTTAAACCGACATTGAAGATGGCCTACAATGTCAATTTAAAACCGACATTGAAGGCCTCCCATTTTTCTTTTTAAATTTATCAAAATTTTCATTTCCCTTTCGCACGCGCGTGCCCTAAATTTCATCTCTCAGCTCTCTCACTTTACCAAAAGTACTGCAACCCTCGATCGGCTGTTTGCCTACCCAAACAAACTCTCTCCTCTCTCAGTGGTTATTGGTCGGCTGTTTGCCTTTAGGTGGGGTTGTCTTCATCGGGCGGTCATCGGAAACGAGCTCGTCATCCAAGCTTCTCCATCACAGGTATATTTGAACAACATTTTTGTTTGCCTTCAGGTGGGGTTGTCTTCCTATGTTATTTGATAGTTGAATATTTGAACAACATTTTCTTTTGTCATCGAACCCAATACCCACCAAAAGAGTAGCTTGTCTTGTTGTATCCATTTGAGAAATTTTGGGTTTATCTTCAAAGCAGATTCATAAAGTTTGAATGTTTAGTCATTCAACCTCAGACTTCATTAGATGGTGCATTGTTACACAAAAAACAGTGTCATGAATCACGATGAATGAAAGAAAGGCTGAACAAAGGTTCTAAAAATAGTCGAACCAAGAACACCAATGTGTTATCCATGTTTATGTTGCTTTCTTCAAGGCATTGGAGATTAGCTGAACTCTCTCTCTCCTTAAAGAGTCCTTTCATCCTCTAAATTTCATAAACGTCTTTGACTCTCAATGGCATATACAACCTAGTAGTTGTTCTGTTACTCATCCACTATATATTCTGGAAACTTTCATGTGTTTACATTTACTTATAATTTACAAATGATTTAATAACTCTTTATATCTGACCAATCCATCTTTTGATCCTCTATCTTGTTGTTATTCAAGTTGAGCAATATGGTTTCTGTATAAGAAAATAAGAAATTAAGGCACTGATTATCCCGCACTTTAGTAAGGAACATTATTTTGTTAATCTTTTGTAGCTTCATGCAGTAGGCCTTTTTTCTCTTCCATCAATCTAATTTGTACGTAACGTGGTTAATGGTTCATTCTTGTCATCTCCATATGTTACCGTTTAGAGTCTTCACCTCCCATTGGCTTTAGCTTAGAATTCACTATCAATTGTTGTGTGGTGTTGAGTGAAGTTTTTCATTTGTTAAGTTCAAGTTTGACGTGTAAGCCTAAAATTTGATTCTTGAGGATTTGGAAGGAAGATAGGAAGATTGCATTGGACGTGTTTTAAGAAGGCTGACAAGTGGAGAAGGTGCACCCAACACAAAAAGGACTTCATAACAACATTAATAACAAGGACAAGGTAATATTTATAAGATGCTTATCTTAAAAGTCTAGTTGTTCTAAATTTGTTGAAGTTGCATATTTTTCAATCATAATTTTATGCTTTTAAATTTTTCCTTGTTATTTTTTTTTTTTTGTAGATTAAGTTGCATATTTTATAATCATGGATAAGTCATGGATAAAAATAAATAGAATGTCAGCTGAGTATGATTTAGGGTTGAGGTGTTTATTAAAAATGGTCTACAACATTCAAATATACCGAATGTCATGAGTTGTCCATGTTTGAAGTGTGTTAATGTAAAGAATATAGATGTGCACAAAATAAGAGAACACTTATTTTTTAATGGTATAGATCAAAGTATCAGACATGGATCTTTCATGGTGAATCATTACCGATTAAGAGGAACAATGAAAATGTGTCTACTAGTGAAAGAGACGAAGCTAATGAGGATGATGTTGATGTTGATGACATAATTGGAATGTTTGAGGCTGCATACAATAACTATTTTAATGGAAAATCCGATAATTTTGAAGAATAATTAGATGATGTAAAGAAACCATCGTACCCAAATTGTAAAACTTTTTCCAAAATATCTACATTGGTAAAGTTATATAATTTAAAAGCTAAATTTGAATGGAGAGATAAGAGTTTCACTAAGTTGTTGGAATTAATTCATGACATATTACCTAATCCTGATGAAATTCCAACTTCTACTTATGAAACAAAAAATATGTTGAGTACTCTTGGAATGAAGTACGAGAAGATTCATGCATGTAGAGATGATTGTTGCTTGTTTAGAAAGGAACTCTCTAATGCAAATGTATGCCCCATTTGTGTATGTCAAGATGGAAGCTTCAAAAAAATTTAAACGAAAGGGCTAAGAATATCCCAGCAAAAGTCATGTGGTATTTCCCCCCAATTCCAAGATTTGAAAGAATGTTTCAAAGTAAAGAGACAACAAGTTTATTGGCATGGCATGCTAAAAAAAAAAAAGAAACAGATGGTTTATTAAAACATCCCAAAGATGCCCTATCGTGGAAAAAATAGACAATTTGTAGCCAGAGTTTGGGTCAAAACCTAGAAATCTTCGTCTTGCTCTTTCGACAGATGGGGTAAATCCACATGGAGATCTGAGTAGTAGATATAGTTGTTGGTCAGTGATGTTAGTGACGTACAATCTACCTCCATGGTTGTGCATGAAGCAAAAATTTTTTATGTTGACTACACTAATATCTGGTCCTAAACAACCGAGAAATAACATAGATGTTTATTTAGCTCTGTTAGTAGATGACTTGAAAAAACTTTGGAAAGATGGGGTAGAATGTTACGATGCATATGAAGAACAACGTTTCATGTTTAAAGCCGTTTTATTATGGACCATTAAGTATTTTCCTGCGTATGGTAACTTGTGTGGTTGTACGGTTAAAGGATATCATGCATGTCCAATTTGTGGAGAGAATACGTCATCCACTTATTTACCAAAAGGGAAGAGGATGGCATATCTCGGGCATCGTAAGTTTCTACCCTGCCATCATCCATATAGGAAACAAAAGAAATCTTTTAATGGCGCACAAGAATTAGAATTTGGTCCAGAATCATTGAGTGGGGAAGAAATTCTTGCAGAAACAAGTAAGTATAAATATTCATTTGGTAAGAAAAGTATCAAAGAAAAGAACAGTGGAGATAACACTTCAATTTATTGGAAGAAAAAATCTATTCTTTTCGAGTTAGAATACTGGAAGTATCTTGACATGCGACATTGTTTAGACGTGATGCACATTGAAAAGAATGTATGTGCAAATCTTATTGGCACATTGCTTGATATTCCTGGTAAAACAAAAGATAGAATAAAGACTCGATTAGATTTGGTGGAATTGAACATTAGATCAGAGTTAGCTCCTTAAGTAGGAGAGAAAAAAGTCTTTTTACCTCCCGCATGTTATACATTAACACGAGCTGAGAAATGGAGCTTTTGTAAGGTACTATCAGAAATTAAAGTACCTAAAGGCTATTCATCGAACATTCAAAGTTTAGTGTCGCTCACAGATTTGAAACTTTACGGATTTAAGTCGCATGACCATCACGTTCTTATGAAACAATTATTACCAATAGCCATTCGTGATATTTTACCCAAACATGTAAGACTTGCAATTACTCGCCTATGCTTCTTCTTTAATGCTATATGTTGCAAGGCGATCGATTCATCTCAGTTAAAGGGTATGCAAGATGATATCGTTGTCACTCTATGCCTCTTAGAGAAGTATTTTCCTCCATCATTCTTCACAATAATGGTACACCTTGTTGTGCATCTCGTAAGAGAAGTTGAGTTTTGTGGACCTGTTTATTTGAGGTGGATGTATCCTTTTGAACGATACATGAAAGTGTTGAAAACTTATGTACGAAATAGAAATCAACCAGAAGGATGTGTTGGATAAAATTATATTGTTGAAGAGACTATAGAGTTTTGTTCTGAATTTATATCTGGTGTTAATTCTATTGGGCTAAACTCATCAACAAAGAAAGAGAATTCAAACATTGATCATTACTAGTAACATGGTAAAATGTCAAGAGAAAGAACTCACATCAAATAATCTCATCAGTCCAAATCATCTGTTGGAAGTGTTGCATTAAGTGCATCTAAAAAAGATACTGAGAAGATGTCTAAAGAAGAAGATACTGAGAAGATGTCTAAAGAAGATTTGGAGGTAATTTATTTATTGTGACTTTTAAATTTTAATCATATTGTACGTGCTTAACCATGCATGACATAAGTTCTTTTAAATTTGTTAAGAGGACACCATGCCACTTGGCTATAGAAACTGTAGATAATATTGTTGCAGTAGCCACAGTATTTGATAATGATATGTTATGCTTAACTGTTAAAGTTCTGATTGACATTGTCATTGGAGAAGATTTGCCTATACCAATTCTTGTGAAGGGTAAAATAGAGTTTTTAAAGCATGTAATGGGAAACTTCGTAAAATGGTCTCGTGAACTTGTAGTTATGAGTGATGAGAAAAAAGTATGTTTCCTTTTCAGTTTATGAGTTTGGTTATTTATTATTTTTCCTACTTTGAATTTTTGTAACTTTGGTTATGGTAGGATCATTCACCAATTAAGAGCTTTAGTCAGTCCTCCAAATATGCTAACGCTAATGGTACTATCAAATTATTGAACGGACATGCTATGCATAACATGAATGATGTAGACATGATCCATATCTCTTTGGACAAGCATATATTTGGAAGAGACAAATTTATTTATTTAGGCCGTGATGATCTGCTCCAATATTGCAATGTGGTTGAAATAGGCTACATGTATATTTTGACATACATTGCATAAGTATTACTCATCTAGATTCACTCATGTATACTTTGTTTCATGTTGATAAATAATAACTTTTAATTTGTTTAGGTATCTTTGGGATGAATGTGGTCGTGATATTACGAAGAAGTTTTTTATTATTGATCAAACAAGAATATCGCCACACGTGAAGTCTCAAGATATCCAATCCAGAAATTTAGCCAATCAACTAGAATTGGCTAATTTAGACCAAATAGTCCCCATTCCATAAAACACAGAGTAAGTAAATTGTGTTTATGTTCTGGCTAATTTTCATTATACACGTACTAATATTTCAAAATTGTTGCTTATTATAGTTATCATTGGATATTGATTGTAATCAATCTACAAGAAAATTGTGTTTATGTTTTGGATTCTCTTCAAAGCAAGGTTCAAGAGGATTTTCATGGAGTTATAAATATGTAAGTGTAATTGAACTTTCGTAGCTCTTAATTGAAGTATTTATGTTTAACTAATGTTTTTAAACTATTTAGTGGATTGAAAACATGGCAAGCTAAGCACGATCTCCAACACTATCGGTCTTCTCCAAAATGAAAACTTGTAAAGGTAAATTTGTATTCATTTTTTAACAATTTATGTTCATTCGACTTCTTTATAACAATTAAACAATTTTTTTCAACTTTATATGCAGTGCCCTCATCAATTAAATTCTGTAGGATGCGGGTACTATGTGCAAAAGTATATACACGAAATAGTAATCCTACTACTCCCATTACTAGCCTCGTACATAAATTATTTATTTTTTATATAGTGCCAACTTTAATTTAATAAATGGACGTAAACTTATGTTGAGTTTATCTTTTTTTTTTCCTTTTTGTAGTTCAATACAAAAGATGCATATACACAAGGAGAGATCGCCGTAATTCGGACCCAATGGGCAAGTTTTGTTGGCCAATTTTTGTAAGGATGTAATTCTTGTTTTTTTTGTCTCAATAGAATGTAAATGCTAGCTTCAAATGAATTTGTGGATAAATTCATAGGTAGAAGACATGATCTGTTTATTATTGGAAGCTGTATTCTGGTATTGTGATTCATTAGTACTAGATATTTGTGAATGAGAAATCGAGAGGCTTAGTGTAAGTATTCTATGAAAGTATGGTTCTGGTTGGCTTGGTGTAAGTATTCTATGAAAGCCTGGTTCTGGTATTGTGATTCTTGTTTTTGGGTAAATTCATAGGTGAAAGATATGATCTGTTTATCATTAAAAGTTGTATTTATGGTATTGTGATTCTGGTTTATTCAGGGAATTAGTACTAGATATTTGTGAATGAGAGAAATGATGGCTTGGTGTAAGTATTCTATGAAAATCTAGTTCTGATTGGCTTGGTGTAAATATTCTATGAAAGTTTGATTCTGGTATTGTGATTCTTGTTTGTGGATAAATTCATAGGTGGAAAACATGATCTGTTTATCATTGAAAGCTGTATTTATGGTATTGTGATTCTTGTTTATTCATGGAATTAGTACTACTTGATATTTGTGAATGAGAGAAATGATGACTTTGGTATAAGTATTCTTTGAAAGTCCGATTTTGGTATTGTGATTCTTGTTTGTGGATAAATTCATAGGTGGAAGACAAATATTGATGAGTATATGTAATGGATTGGAAATATTGATTCTTGTTTGTGGATAAATTCATAGGTGGAAGAAAAATATTGATGGGCTCGTCATGCAAATTTTTTTATACTATTGAATATAAAACAATGACGGACATTTCCTGACCCAACACGAGACATATAATGTCGTTTTTAACATATTTGACCAAAAAAATTGATTCGGCAACGGAATTTTAAAACAAACGGATAGATTCAGGTTTCAATGTCAGTTAAGAATTAAAAGAAAAATAGGCTTTATTGTCAGTTGCAACCGACATTAAAGACCTTTAATGTCGGTTGTAAGACTTTCAATATTGAGACTTTCAATGTTGGTTGCAACGGACATTGAAGGCTGCAATATTGGTGTTACTGAAGGCCTTTAATGTTGGTTTAAAATCGACATTAAAGGCCTTTAATAACACTACCTTTAATGTCGGTTTAAAACTGACATTAAAGGCCGAATTTCTTCTAGTGTCTTCTCACCTAGAGAAGTCATTCACCATTGATCTTCATTCACATCAATCTTATCTTCCATTTTCACTCATTATACACTCCTAGCACACATCACGAAATCACGAACATAACTCAACCTTAATTATAAGCTATCTATGAGCTTTTGTTTATTCAGGATTATCCTTAGATTTGCATAGGTGAGGGTTGACTCAACAGCGCCAGTTCAATAGGCTTCCCATTTCAGGGGTAAGACCGAGTAGATAATTGAGGACATAGGGTGCAAGACGAAATTCACACCTACTCGATTTAGGGATAGAAGAGAGGTTGTTCTCTTAGGTACTGAATTAAGGTCTTGAACAATGGGCTCCACCCTCTCTTTGGCCCGAGAGGGACTCGGTTTAGTGATTGGATCAAAAATCACTTGTTCATTAGAAGATTAATGGGACTTAAGGAGCAAGATGTAATTTTGGCGAGTAAAACAACATTTAACCCAACCGTTATTACGAACAACCTGTGAAGGGTCGATTTACTGGTTATGATTAAATGAAGCGAAGAGAAATATATCTACAGTGAAAAGAGTGCAACTACTGAGGTATAATGGTGTGTCTCGGTAATTAATGAATATTGATTAATTCGGTTTAAAGAGTTTAGCCAATTAATCTCAAATCGTTGGAGCTTATGATCTGTAGGTCCATAAGGTCCCTCTACTAGCTTGTAAATTTTGGATTAGTATATTGAGATAATTTGAAGCATTCAAATTCAATTTGGGAATTCGATTTAACGTGTTAAATTTTAAATTAAGATTTGAATTTGAATTGTTCAATTTCAAATTAGGGTTTGGATAATTATATTTGATATAATTGACCTTTGATTTATCTAAATTAAACGTAATCAAAGAGTTTAAAATATATTTAAATATTGATTACATGAATAGGATTCATTTATGAAATATGTATTTGGTTAATTTAATATTTGATATTAAATTATTATTTGTTTATTTAATTAAGTTTAATTAATTAAAATAAATCAATTTAAAATTAAGAAATTCAATTTTGGAAATTGAATTTTATTTATTTTAATTAAATTGAAAACTTTTAATTTAATTAAATTAAAATTGAATTTGTTAATTTATTTTTGAAAAATCAATTTAATTTACAAATTGATTGAGATAGTGGATAAATCCACATTCTGAACAATTGAAGTGGATTATTTCTAATCCAACACCTAGCCCATTAGCAAAGTGCTCTTTGATGTGTCAATGAGCTGAGACTCCTAGTACTTGCATGTATTTTATACATAAAAGCTTCAAATTTGGGATTAAGGGAGGCATGCATGCTGAACTTCAAGAGTGATTGAGCAGAAATTGGTTTCTATTTTACTACTCTCCAAACCCTCCTCTTTCCTTATTCGATTCACATCAATTCTGAGTTCCACCACTCAAATCCAAGTTAGAGAATAGTAGAGAAGATCTCTTGGTGGTTCACTGTAGATTTGAAGCTCATAGTTCGTGGAGAGCAACTTGGATTTGGAGAAATTCTTCAAGGATATAAGTTCTAAAACCCTATTCTTTGAAAATAAGTTTTAACATGCTTTCAAAACTCAAATTAAGTGTAATTAGAGTGCTTAGATTCTGATTGCTTAGTGCTTAAATTCTTATTGCTTTCGCTATATGTATGTATTTTCCATCAATGTTATCTTTTGAGGCTGATTTAATGGAGGCCGAAGTGTAGCTTCAATTTCCTTCTTCTCCCTTCAGATTGTAGTATCTTAGCTTAGAATTTACATTTTTTTTTTTGGTTATAAATGATGGATTAGACTTTTCTTCTTCTTCTTGTCTATGGGATGTTGAGGTAACTTCTATCTAATTTTTGGAGCAAGAACCCTATGTGTTTTTCTTGAGATTTACATTCTTTAGATTTAATGCAAAAATAATATATGTTTTCTTGAGTCTTGCTTGATTTTGATATATATTTGTGTGTTGGATTGGCACCTCTATCATGAATGTATGTCTTAGCTAGTTGATTTTGGGCTCACACATTTCTTTAATGTTCGTCTGCTTAAAATCACACCGGTAGCAAATGGTCGAATGTGTATGCTAGGATTTATAGTCTAAACTTAGGTCTTAGGATGCATGCTTGATCTAGGTTCAAGGATAAATCGATTGATTGAATTAGGAATTTCCCATTAATTAACCGACATAATGGAATCCTAAATCTTAATGCGCATGTGCTTAGTCTTAATTGATCTCTATCAAACCCAATTAGGATTTAATGCATCTAGTTTAACTAGGACACTTTCTTGGTTCGGTCCTTGCTAGTTGTCCACCTTTGTAGAGGCTAGCTTGGTCAAGTCAAGCTGAGTGTTGTGAACGCATAAATCTATTGCATGTCCAATTAATGAATTTCAATGATTGAACTTACATAAGTTCTCTCTTACTCTCGAAACTAGATAATTCTTATCCTTAGTTTACATTTACCCTCACATTTTATGTTTCACATTTTTATCTATTTCACACCAAACCTTCCCTCCCCCCCCATTTACCATTCTAGTTAGAAAATTAGTTTAACGAAACAAATCGAGCTTTCCTGCAGATCGACTCAGACTTACCACTATTGCTACGTTTTTGTAGTGATAGGAGTAGTTCGGTATTATAAATTTTCTTTTGATTTTTAGTCTTTTGGGAGCAACACCAAAAAGGCTCATATCAAAGTTCCAACGAATGACTCCTCCTACGATCTTGATCAATTCGATTTATTCACCAATCTCAAACACAACTACGAAAGTAACCTCGTTATTCTCTTGAATTCTAATAGAAAGATACGTGGTATCCAACTATTGGGAGAGGGAGAAAAGAAAAGGGTTTTGGAGAGTAGAGATGATTTTCTTTGTGGCTTAGGAAAAATTTTGCACAATAACACGTGTATTGTGTATTGTCTGTGTGTCTCAAAGGAGCCACATAGAGGTTTTTATATAGAGAAGGGTTAAGCCCTTTTCCTAATCCTTTTCCTATTTCCCTTTTCCAATATTAATTAATTAAATAACACTTATTTAATTTAATTTGTACATTAATTAAATAACTATTTATACATTAAATCCAACTTAATGTATATATATTTAATTATCATAAACATCGTATGCATATGTGCAATACCTCTATATTAATTAATTCTTTGTGAATCTAATTCACTTGAATTAATTAATTGAATATTATTCAAATATTACTTTCTAATTAATTTGAATTATAGATCATATCCATAATAAATTATATATTAATCACATTAATATGTGGTTTCCTCAAATTAATTTGAACAGTACAAATCATCCCTCTATACTATCCTCTAGTGAGCTACCAAGGGATCTAGTGGACCTATAGGTCAGAAGCTCCAACGATATGAGATTAATTGGTTAAACTCATTAACCAAGTTAATCAATATTCGTTAACTGTGGGTACACTCCACTAAAAACCCACAACTGTACCCTTCTCACTACAGATATATTTATGTGTCCATGAATATAGACCAATAACAAGAAGTTAGTCCTTCACAAGTATTCGTAACTCCAACTGAATCAGATTACCGTTTTACCCCTCGGGTTACCTCTAACTCCTGAAGTACTTGTGTCCTCTAATGACCAACCTATTTATAGTCCAATCAATAAAGAGAAACCCCTCTCGGGCCAATGAAAAGGTAAGACCCTTTGTTTAAGTCCCGGAGACACCACTTGAGGGATGCTCATCTACTTACCCTTAAGATGAGAAAGATTGAATTCCATTTTGTATTATTATGTTCCCAACTCCCCACTCGGTTTTGTCCCCAAAATGATAGGCATATTAGGTCAGCAAACTGACTACCCTCATCCATAGAAATCAAAGGACAATCCCTCATGAATAAGAGTTCATAATATACTCAATATTAAGACAAAGTTGCCTAGGTCATCCTTTTAAAATAGGAACTTAACTAGTTAACGACATTACATCTAGTGGTTACAATTTCACAGTCTGGTCTTATGAAAAATCATTGCATAGGATAAACTAAGGCATCCATATACCCATTACACATCTACCACTTGCCTTAGATTATACAATGTACACGTTTCGTAGACCTAGATTCTTTAGATGGCCCTCGAACACTTTAGCCAAGAGAGCCTTCATAAATAGATCTGCAATGTTATGCTTTGAGACAATCTTTATGACTATCACATCTCTTCTTTACACAATCTTCTGAATCAGGTGATAATTTCTCTCATTATGCTTTCCTTGTTTGTGACTGTGAGGTTCTTTAGAGTTGGCTACTGCCCACTATTGTCACAGTATAAGGTGATGGGCCAGTTCATATTTGGAACCATTTCCAAATCACTTAGGAAATTCCTTAGCCAAACTGCTTCTTTGTTGCTTCACAAGTAGCTACATAACTTCCATAATGGAATCTGCAATACATCCTTGCTTGATGCTACGCCACACTACAACTCACTCGTTTAGGATAAACACTGATCCTGACGTGGATTTCCTAAAATTTTTGTCAGTTTGGAAATCAGAGTTAATATATCTTGTAAAGATCAAATCCTTAGCTGCATACATCAGCTTATAGTCCCTCGTTCTCCAAAGATACTTGAGGATGTTCTTAACCGCAATCTAGTTGTCTAACCCTGGATTGGACTGGTACCTACTAACTATTCTCATTGTATAATAAATTTCTGGCCTAGTGTAGAGTATAGTTGTTGATAACGGGTAGAAATACACATTATTACAATGCTAAGTTATTAAACAATGTAGGTTTGCATTGATAAAGTATATAAGATTGCGTCCAAAAAGCATTAAGTTCATAATATTGCGGTTGCACGCGTCCATTGTATTAAAACAGTTAGATAATTTTCTCCATAGTTAGAAGTAGTCTTGTTCTTAGTTTTTCTTTTATTTAGAAGGCGGAAGTGAGGGAAGTGAGATTGTACCGAGAGATCGTTCCGGTGAACTTGGAAGAGCATCGAAAGCGTCGAGATAAGGGAGAGGGCCAACTCCTGTGGAAGCAGGAACATCTTTTGAGTAACATAGATATAACAGTCTAAAAGCCTTGGGAAGCAAGGGATTTCTACCAGGCTCTCTATCTTTATCTTCCATTGTCATTTTGTACTCTAAACTTATCTATAGAAATGGAATTTACTTCTTTATATCTGTTCACTCTCTATTTATTACGCATGAGTAGCTAAATCTGTCGAATGGGTTGAGAAGCACTTAGCTAGCATAACTGGGGATCTTCATTCTATGCGATTATCTTGTATTATGTATGCGTCATTCGTCCATTAGAGATAATCGGGAGGATAGTCTAAGGATAGAATTTAGGCTTGGAAAAGTCAGGTTAGAATCTAGGCTCGGGAGAGTCAGATTAGAAACGCATAATTAAGAGATAGGAGCTTAGGAATAAGCACTGTTTGATATTAATGCATCGCATGTATCCTAGAGATAGGTTATGATTGTATGCGGTCACCTTGTCTTTATGTGCATCTTGCATTATCGCATAGGCAAGAAGTAGAGACGTAGGAATAAGCTCTATGGATAGTGCATTCATCCATGCGTCCTAGAATTAGGAGTTACCGCATTTGCATTGAAAAATGATTTGTTTTCGCATGAATGTAGCATGATCGCATAGTTTGAACGCATTCTTGGGAAATGCTAGCTAAAGACCTTCTCAACCCATTCCTCCGCATACTCAGTGTATCTGCCACATAATCAATATTTTCTCAAATACGCTGCATACTTTTTACACTGCAAAAAACAAACCAACCAATCATTAATTTATTTGTTACCGCAAAGTGATCTTAAAAATTATCACTGCATATTGTTTTCCTTAGTCCCTGAGTTTGACTCTTGACTTACCAGGAAACTCAGTAGGATTTATACTTTGATTCTGCTGAGAAAACTTGTTGCACAATGCATTTCCATTACTGCAATTCCTTTCATTATTTCACCGCATAAAATAACGCATCAAGTTTTTGGCGCCGTTGCCTGGGACTTCGGCAAGACAGTGTGCTAATGGTAATTTTTCTGATTTCTTTACACCTTTCAATCTCTGGCGAATTACAACCCAGATATTGATAGAACGTTCCGACAAAGACTGAGAGATAGCCGCCAACAACAACCACAAGAGAAAGATAATATGGCGGAGCAACCTTGAAACGGAGCACCAAATGAAAACAATGTCATGGCGAATCCAATCCTACTGGAAAACGATCGCAATAGGCCCATTTGGGACTATGCATCACCCAACCTCTATGATTTCTCCCCAAGAATCATGAGGCCTACTCTTGATGGATCTTGATTCGAAATGAAACCGGTGATGCTGCAGATGATCCAAACTACTGAACAGTTTGGAAGAAGGCGTGGCAAGAATCCACACGCCCACCTCCGGAGCCTCATAGAAATCTGCAACACTTTTGTGTTTCCGAATATCTCCACCGAAGAAGTTCGACTAACTTTGTTTCCATTTTCTTTGTGTGATCAAGCACGAAAATGGGCGTACTCTTTCGAATCGGGGGAGATTACTTCTTGGGAACAAGTGGTAGAGAAGTTTATGAAGAAATATATCCCACCAACTAAGATTACTAGGAGAAAGAAATTAATAACCAATTTTGAACAGGACATGGACGAATCGCTCATCGATGCTTGGGCGAGGTTTAAGAGGCTGGTAAGAGACTGTCCACACAACAGATTACCAGACTGCTTACAAATGGAGATTTTTTTTATCACGGATTAAACCCTGCTTCGTAGACCACTGCCAATGCGACAGCTGCTGGAGGTCTGCTAGATAAAACGTATGATGAGGCCAAGAACATCCTTGATCACATCTCTAAAAATCATGAGGACTGGAGAGAGAGTGATCAAAGATTGAGAATAAAGGATAGTAACGCAAACAATAGTGCTATCGCATCATTTTAGAGTAAGATGACTGCAATGATGAACTTGATATAGGGAATCGCAATCAATAGCCCAACAACGCATAGTGGGCAAGTGAACGCAATCAGCCAGACTGTCGCAAGGTGTGCTACTTGCGGTGAAGGACACGTAATGGAGGAATGCTCGTAAAACCCATGGTCTATTTATTTTGTGAAGAATAATCCATTCTCCAACACGTACAACCCTGGGTGGAGAAACCACCCTAACTTTGCGTGGAAAAATCAGCAGCAAAATTTCCAATAAGGGCCACCCAATTTTTCCCGCGAAGCAACGGTCAGACGATCAAGCCAGAAGTTCGCAGGCGCTACAATCTTCCTCTTTGGAAATTTTGTTGAAGCAATATATCGAGAAGGATGAAACTGTGCTTTCAAACCAAGCGACGTCTATCTGAAACCTGGAACTACAAATGGGCCAGATTGCAAGCGAACTCAAGAACAGACTGCAAGGAGCCATGCCGAGTTAAACGGTACTCCCATTCAACCCAGGAGGTATGGGTAAAGAGCAGTGTCAAGTGGTGAGATTGCAGAGTGGAAAGACTGTGGTAGGGGAGAAAAAGGAGCCTAGCCGGACTGCTCCAATTGCGCTAGAACCAGAGATTGTAGTGTCTCGAGAAGAAGAAGGAGAAAAAGAAGCGATAGAGCCAAAAATTGCATCCACCTCAGAGCCAAAAGAACAGGGGACCGTAAGAGTACAGTTGCCACACTTCCCATAGAGACTCAGAAAGAAGAAGAATGACGAGGTACAGTACCAACGCTTCATGAATATGTGAAAACAGTTGCATATTAATATTCTGTTCACTGAAGCAATTGAGGAGATGCCCGCATATGCGAAGTTTCTAAAGGATATGGTGACAAAGAAGAGAGGCACTGGTAAGTTCGCCATGGTGGCTTTGATGCAAAGCTCAAAATCTATAATCCCACTGAAGATGCGCGATCCTGGGAGTTTTACTATACCTTGCTCCATTAGAGGATTTTACATCGGGCAAGCACTGTG
>NC_052357.1:84934446-84938501 GCF_009727055.1 Benincasa hispida
CACTAGATTGGACACTTCCCTTTGAATTAATGTGCGACGTAAGCGGGTATGTGATGGGAGCAGTGCTGGCACAGAAGAGAAAAACAATACTACTAGGGCCTCCACAAACAAAACAATCCCATCGCATATATGAGTAAGACTTTGAATCCTGCTCAAACTAACTACACCACCACAGAAAAAGAGTTGCTTGCGGTAATATTCGCGTTGGAGAAATTTAGAGCATATTTGCTGGGAAAAAAAGTACTCATCCATACTAACCACTCGGCAATAAAATATTTAATGAAAAAGAAAGACGCGAAACCGAGATTGATTAGATGTGTTCTCTTCCTCCAGGAATTCGATATGGAAATAATTGACCGCAAGGGGTTGGAGAACCAAGTTGTGGATCATTTATCCAGATTGAAAAATCTAGAGATTGACCGCAATCAGTCAGAAGTGAGCGCAACGTTCCCAGACGAGCAGCTATTTCATATTGAAGAATTTCCATGGTACGCAGACGTGGTAAATTATCTGGTTTGTGAGCAATTTTCCAAAGATTATACTGACCACCAAAAGAGACGGCTCAGGCATGAATGAAGATATTATTATTGGGATGAGCCAAATCTGTATAAGAGTGGGTCAGACCAGATTATGCGACTGTGTGTACTGGATACTGCTCACCAACACATATTATTGCAATTTCATGATTCACCATATAACTTTGGAGGCCAACGCACATCAGTGGAAGTATTACAAAGTGGATACTATTGGCCAACACTATTTAAGGATGCAAGAGATTACAATGAAATGTGACCGGTGCCAATACACGGGTAACATTTCATGGAAACATGTGATGCCCATGAACATGATTTTAGATCTAGATTTATTCGATGTATGGGGCATTGATTTCATGGGACAATTCCCACCTTTGAATGGTCACACGTATATTCCCACCTTTGAATGTGTCCAAGTGGGTAGAAGCAATAGCATGTGCCGCAAGCGATGCCACAGTAATCTCTAAATTCCTAAAGAAAAATATTTTCACGTGTTTTGGCACTCCACGTGCCATAATAAGTGACGAAGGCTCCCATTTTGTCAATTACCTCGTCAAAAATCTACTGCTCAAATATAATATCCTCCACAAAGTGGCCACTGAATACCGTCCGCAGACGAATGGTCAAGCTGAAGTGTCCAACCGGGAAATCAAGCTGATACTGGAGAAGGTGGTAAAGCCTTCGCGAAAAGATTGGGCAACAAAGTTGTGCGCTTGGGCATACTAGACTGCATACAAAAAACTGATAGGCATGTTTCCGTATGTGTTGATGTTTGGTAAAGCATGTCATTTACCACTAGAGCAGAAGCACAAAGCGTTGTGGGCAGTGAAGAAGCTTAACTTTGACTTAAAAATAGATGGGGAAGCAAGAAAACTACAACTGGTTGAGCTTGATGAGTGAAGAACACTAGCTTATGAAAATGCTAAAATTTACAAAGAACGAGCAAAGCGTTGGCATTACAACCGGCTATGCGGCAAAAATCTCCATGTCGGACAAAAGGTCTTACTTTTCAATTCACGGTTACGGCTCTTTCCCGGCAAGTTAAAATCGGGCTGGTCCGAATCCTTTATAATTAAAGAAATATTCCCGCATGGTGCGGTTGATCTGATGAATGAGGAAGGGACCCGTAGATTCAAGGTTAACGGGAAAAGAGTCAAGGCATATTGCAGAGTTGATTTTCAGCGAGAAAAGACCTCTGTTGACCTAAGAAATCTGGAATGAAGGGAAATCGAGTGGCCCCTGCATTGGCATGTGACAGAAAATTATCTGGGGCGCAAGACTTTTGGGATATCCTTTTCTAAATTATGATTCATGAACTCTCACCACCATGATGTTATTTCAAATATCGTTTATCTGTCTTCATTTTACATATTTATATAAAAAAAAAAAAGAGAGAGAGAGATATTTTGTTAACTTGTTTTTTTTATTTGACCCTTTCGATGTTTTTCTTTGCAAACGATCGAGGTAAACGATTGCGGAGGCACTGCACGAAGACGCAACTACTTAATTGCATCACTGCAATCCAAAGAAAGTAGATCGTTGCAAAGCAGGATGCGTCAACAAATAATACGGGCGATAACGCAAATTTGGGGGTTATATCTCTCTTTGACTTTATTCCAAATTTTGCACTATCGCATCGCATTTTAATTTTGAAAATTTTATCATCGCATTCTCTTTGATTACCGCAATCATTTAATATTGATCAATTTAGTAAGTCACAACATCATTTCTCTTTGCCAATTATGATTTCAATGATGAAACACATGCTTCTATTTTTTTCATACACACTTGAGTCAACTTAATTTTAGGTTGACTCATGAAATATTTCTAGAAGTTAGTGGTCTACTAGCTTTCTTTCAAACTAACCCTTTACGAAACTTCCTAAGAACATCGCATGACTTCTTTCAATCTTTTGGCAATGGGGACATTGCCACATTTAAAATTTGAGGGTGCGGTATTTATTTTCGACCTTGCTATTTTTAGCCCATTAAAAAAATAAAAATAAATAAATAAATAAATAAATAATATTTTAATGTTGCAATCAGATCCTACTCGTAGTTGGATGTNCGTAGTTGGATGTCCGCATGAAACACGTGGGGGCAAGCCAAAACGAAGGTAGGAATCGTGATCAACGCATAAATAAATGACCGCAACTTTACTGCCAAATGGGCATGAGTTTAGTCTGAGAAAGAGCACCTTGCTCGTAGTTAGATGTCCGCGTGACACACATGGGGGCAAGCCAAAATGAAGGCGAGGAACTTTGATCAACGCAAGGAAAGAGAAAAAAATAAGGTCTAAAATACGCAAGGATAAAAATCATTTAACACCCCAGTGAAAAAGTTTTTTTGAAATAAATCATGCGATGTCCTGGAATCTAGTAAAGTCTTTTTGCAAGGTTAAACTTGCGGTCCCTAAATTTTAGAATTATTTTAAGAGGAGACCTGGATAAGAATTAAGAAAATTTTGGTGTATAGGATTTGAATAAGGTGTCCTTGAGAAATCTAGGAAAAGAGATTGCGATCAACTTTCTAAAAGAAATCTATAGCTTATGCTTGAGGACAAGCATTGTTTAAATTTGAGGGTGTGATAACGGGTAGAAATGCACATTATTACAGTGTTAAGTTATTAAACAATGCAGATTTGTATTGATAAAATATATAAGATTGCGTCCAAAAAGCATTAAGTTCATAATATTGCGGTCGCATGCGTCCATCGCATTAAAATAGTTAACTTATGTATTTTTGTGTAGAATATGTGTTGACGCAAGGCAAAAAATGCGATCCAAAGAAATCAACAGCCGAGTGCATCAAAAGATTGCGTTACCTCAAGGCTATGCAGTCATTTGCACTCGCAAATATCTGCTTAAAAAGGTTGCTGCATAGAGTCGGCGCAACTTGGTGGGTGCATCCAGGAGAAAAGCGTAATAAATCACGATGGGACAGAAAGCTGATGACGGTCGATTCTGAATTAAGTTGATAAGCCGTTAACGAACTACAGTAACAAGTAAACTCAACTTTTCGGTGACAAATATTCGGTGCATCAGACAGAGAATTAATGCCATCCCATCAGTGCAATCATAAGAGAGAAGAAGTCTTTCACCCTGAAGCTCTATAAATACCAAAGGCAACCTTCAGTGAAGGGGTTCGTCTAGTTTAATAGTTAGATAATTTTCTCCATAGTTAGAAATAGTCTTGTTCTTAGTTTTTCTTTTATTTAGAAGGCGGAAGGGAGGGAAGTGAGATTGTACCGAGAGATCGTTCTTGTGAACTTGGAAGAGCACTGGAAGCGTCGAGATCAGAGAGAGGGCCAACTCCTGCGGAAGCAGGAACATCTTTTGAGCAACATAGAGTTAACAGTGTAAAAGCCTTGGGAAGCAAGGGATTGCTACCAGGTTCTCTATCCTTATCTTCCATTGTCATTTTGTACACTAAACTTATCTATAGAAATGGAATTTACTTCTTTATATCTGTTCACTCTCTATTTATTACGCATGAGTAGCTAAATCTGTCGAATGGGTTGAGA